>NC_083745.1:4685142-5022642 GCF_033458585.1 Syngnathus typhle
TTGAATCAATGTTCTGGTCCAAAACACAGGCCCTTAAAGGCGATTGCAATGCATTAAGCCAGCCAACTCGCAAGACCTGCTCGCTCCCTAAATGAATTTGAAGGGGGCCGGCGGCTAACAAGGTTTTGGGTGGACCGGGGGGGCCTTGACATCCCAGCTCCTCTATTTATGGATTATTGTTTAAAAAGTCGATTCTTCACCATTCTGTTTTATATCAGCTGGAAATTAAGGAGCTGAAGGGAAATTGCGTTTGCTTCTGTACAACATGAATGGGCAGCTAGCAGGCGCGTGCGGGGGAGAAAATGCGGTTATGTCATTGCTCTTGGCGAAGTATTAGATACAGTAATATTCTCATTTTGTCTCTCACTGTTCACCTATTCATGTTTTTTGGGGCTGGTCTTAAGATGCTTTTAAGGGCTCGTCTAAACGGGAATTGGTGGCAAAATATGTTAAGCTAATGTTAGCCCGGGTTGTTTTAGAAGAATGTGCATGTACGCATCTTTTTCAAAGTCAAGAAGTAGAAGAGGCAAGCATTATTTGCCCCATTTGTACCTGTTGCTGCTTTGTGTGTGTTAAAGTAGCAGCTGTTTGAAGTTTTTAAGTCACCATATCAGCGAAGCTAATTTCCATAAGCCCGTCTATGGCATCTGGCATTATTGGCTAGCATTAAGCTAACACACCTGCGACAAAATGACCTAGTTTGGTGTTGAAATATACAATTGTTAGTTTTCTTTGAATTGATGTGTCTGAGAGAGCTCGAAGCTTGGCCACATTTGTAAAATGAGGGAGCGTGAGAATACTTTTAAAATGCATTTGTTTGTTTTAATGCCAGTGATTTATGGGTCAGATAATGGATAGATGGATTTCCACCTGTCATATCGGCATTATTTTCGGGCAAATGGACTGCTCTTCCTCAGTGAACAATGAAATAATAATACACCCAGAAAAAGCTGTAACTCTTCACTTAGCCGGGAAAAAAAGTGTCCTATTTGAGACGTACCGAGAAGACTATCAACACTTTTGAGATTTCAACGCACTCGGCGCTCACAAGCAAAGTGTTCCCGTCACCTTGTTATACCCTCCGAGAACAATATTGAACCCGAAATGTGAATCTACGCTTTAATGGGAAAAAATGCACACGGGGGCCTCATTGTTAAAGTAGCGAGCAATTCTTGAACAGACCATTTTTTAAGTGGCTCTCGCCCGTCCAATATGCATCCGACTATTTAGAGGCGACGCTACCTGAAGAGAAGCGAGGGCTATTACTGGCCAGATAAGCCCATTAGCATTACCTTTGACACAATAATGGATGTGAGATACAATTTTGGGCTCTCCATTTTGTATTTCTAAGGATAATAGGGGGATTATCCGGAAGGCCTTCTGCCGCCGCACTCAAGAGCGAGACCACGCTGAGGACAGAGAGCCCCGGCAACAGTTGTTTTTGCACGACTCGCTCTCGCCAAGACCCTCTCGCAAGATAAAGCATGTCATTATTCTATTAAAGACCTCCAATTTTTGTAATGGCTGTGGCAGCGGTCGGCAGAAGTGCACGCGCCTTCTTCAATATCCTGGACATTATTTGCTCGTTTAGTTAAATGATCTTTCTAATTACTCCTAATGAGGCTGTCTCCCTCGGTTCTGATGTGACCACGTCTTAATGCGGCGTGGCGTTTTCTTTTTTTCTTTTCCTCTTTTCTTTTCACAGGAGGGGGGATAATGACCTCTCAGGAGGCTCGGTCGTGTGCTGCACACGTGGCAAATTGCCTTGTTTCCTGCCATCTTGTCTTCCTGCAAATTGCTAAATTGAGTTTCGGGGAGCCGGAGCTTTAGAACGCTTAAGTTTGCTTTCTCGGCTCCTTCGGAAGATTGACTCAGCTCTGCTCTTGCTTATTTTAGAGAGTGCATGCTTATATACTGGTGTACACACAGAGTTGTCATCTTTTGCTAACCTAACGTATGCTACCGACTAATTGATTTAATTTATTTGGTGACCATCTCAAATCAGCTTTTCCAATTGAAATGCAAGGAAATACCTTCAATCCGTTCAGACTGTCACTTGGGGTGCCTGCCTTGGCCACCAGGGGGCAGTGTAATACAGGTATACAGCACTGTACTTTAGGCTCAGCTCCTTTCTCGGCTTCTCAGTACTGCAATAATATTAATCATTCCTAGCAGAGGATAAAGAATACGTTTCCCATTGTAACCAACCAGTAATTATATTCTAGCAGTAATTTAACAAACTGTACTTACGTTCATTATACATTATAACATTACATTATACAAGTGTTCGTAAATAATTTTATAATGATAAATATTGGATTTATTTAATGTGTATAATGGGCCTTTAGCTCCAGTCCTAATGAGGACAAAGACTGTAGCAAATGGATATTGGTAAATTGCGCAGGTGTGCCTAATGTTTTGTCCGAAGCGAGGCCGCCCGCCTGCACCGCCTGCCCAGGCTTTCTGTCTTCCTCCCACACTTCCCATTACTCCCATCATAAATTACACGCCCGCGTGACTTACGCTTGAATGTAAAAAGGCACGACGCGTCATCTCGACAAATCTTCATCGGCACGCCACGTCCGGCTGTCTCTTTGCACTTTCAACCACTTCAAATCATTTTCATGGCACCCGCTATTAAAAAGTGGCACCTCCACCTATTCATCTTTTTAGAATGGGGAGTGGGGGGGGGGGCAGCTTTGCATCCCGTCGTCGCATCTCTACACGCGTGCGTGTGGCCGTAAATCAAGCGGGTCATGCAGATTTTGTCCCGTCACGGCTGATGACATAACGACCACTTTGGAAGCTCGTAAACAGCTTCATTCAAGCAAACCTACGCCGCTCCTTTCCATAATCTCCCATCCTCTCTGTCACAAATTCCTCTCCTCTCATCTTGTCAGCCATTGGCCGTAAATCACCTCCTATTGCCATTTCATCGCAAGGCGTTTGCCGTTTCCCCAATCGGGTCAGATGTAATCTGCGAGCCCACTGGAGCTCGGCTGTTGTCTCGAATGGGCGACGTGTGGAATTTAGCCGTTAGCTGGCGCACATGCAGAACTCTGTGTGTGTGTTTTCTCTATGTAGTGATGTGACACCCAAGAAAAGCGAACTTTTATCACTTGCCATCAACCACAAGGCAGTTGAGTGTGCGCGTGGGTTACAATCGTAAAATCCACTCTAAGTTGGCAGCGGATGCAGGGCCTTAAAAAGGAATGTCAACTTTTAAGGTATACCGTTGCTAGTAGACTTCATTTCAACGACGCGTCACGAGGTTCTGGATTTGAATCTCAGTTGCCTGCGCATTCTTTTGCTATTTATTGTCAAAAATTATCTCTCCGCTCCTGTCTGGTGACTCTGGTCATCTGACATAAAAAAATAAAACATATGCACCCAATTTGGATTGAAATAGAAAATTTTATTGAATGAGGTTATTCCTGGCGCTAAATTACAATAAAAACAATTACATTTGTGTTCCCTAAATGGAAAAATTGTCTTTAATCATTAAAAATAATATAATGATAAGGAATTCAATAAACCTTTGTGTGATATGAAAACTAAAGTGGAGGGTCAAATTGAAATAAAAGGTAAAAAAGGAGTATAATTAATAATACACATGGTGTATTTCATAAATGTAAGGAAGCTTGGTTACTTTCTCATGAAATTTACTGCATATGAATGCCTCATACAATCGATAGACAGGCTAGCGAAGGTGTCCAAACTGCGGCCCGGGGGCATTTGCATCCATTAGCCAGGCCTTAAACAGAAAGCTGTCATGTAACTTTTTTTTAATATACTGTATAAACAATTTGGTGCTGGCTTGGCTTTAACGTGTTTAATAAATTAATATCGGAGTGGCCCTCGGAGAAAGAAGTTTGGACACCCCCGCGGGGCTATCGGAATCAGTAGTCGACCTTATTGTACAGGTTGTATAAAGGCAGAGCGGGCAGGTTGCTCCCGGGGTAGTAGAGCGGCGTGGGGAAGGCGATGGAGCGCGGCACCGGGACGCGCAGCAACGAGTTCTCCCGGAAAACCAGCGGCATGCCCACCAGAGTCTGCGCCGAAGCGTGCGCCATGTTGGCCGCCTCCAGCTCGGCAGAGAGCTGCCGCTTCCATTTGTTCCTGCGGTTCTGAAACCACGTCTTGACCTGCGTCTCGGTCAGCTGCAAGCTGGACGCCAGGCAGGCGCGTTCCGAGCTGCTCAGGTAGCGCTTCATGTCGAAGGTGGACTCCAGCTGGTAGACCTGGCTGCGGGAGAACACCGTGCGTGTCTTTTTCTTGGCCGAGGAGCCCTGCGGGTGCTTGTCGGCCGCGTCCGACTGCCGCTCCTCCGACAGGGGGGACAGCAAGGCTCGCTCTTGCGCCTCCTCCTTGTTGTAGTCGCGCAGGAGGGCCGGCCGCCTCGACAGTCCCTCGTTGGCGGACAGGAGCCCCTTGGTGGGACCTGCGAGACCACCAAGGGCACAGTAGAGTCAATAAACAAGGAACACTGCAAAAAAAAAACAATTTGAAGTTATCTATTCTCTGAACTGGTGTCACAAAAGATCTATTTCAAACCCAAACTACAGGTCTTCTCCTTCAGTGTTGGCCAAATGATCAACCAGCACATCTACAAATACATCCTGCAGCATCTGACAGTTCCTGGCCGATAAAATCGTTACTATGCTACACTATAGCCCCATGGGATTTGAAATATATCTTAAGTGACAACAGTTCTGGAACCTTTCTGTGACACCTCCCCAAAAGAGTAAAACCTATTATTCTATACCCAACAAGGAAAAACTATAGTCGTAAGTACAAAGTGAAGGTGAGGTTGAAACTGCCTTTTAGCTCCGACGTCTTTAATACAGTAAATAAAATAATCGTTCCTCATTCAAACTCTTCAGCTCGTTCGGAATTTCTTGGAGAGTACCTTCTACAGTCCAAACGTTCTGAAATTGATGAGAGATTTCAAAAAATGTTCCTCCTGCTTCTACTCATGATAGACCCAAAGCATTTAAACCTGTTTTCAACACCGGAGGACTTACGGAAATGCTTCATATAGTAGGAGACCACACAAAATTATTATTTATGCAAACAAACAAAAATTACTTAGCCTACCTATTCAAACAATTCAAAATTTACTACCGAGTGGAATTATCCCAAGTCTTGTATTCTATTTATTCCACAGCATTCAGCTTTTCAGAATAAAATATAGTATCATTTCATCAAAATCCCTCAAGTTTAGGTTCCCTTTTTTTTATTTTTTTTATTCTAGAATTCCTGGTCTTGGTATCCACTAAAGAGGCATCTGTAAGCTAATCTCTTCTAATAACAATTCCACAATTTGACTTTATCACCTTTAGCTTTTCATTTCGGACCACTGACAATATAAAAAGGCAGTCAGCTGACCGCAGTGACTTAGCAGGGCAATAAAATAACACCAAAGCATGGTGGATGGAGCCTGACCAGTGACGCCATTGGCTTCACCTGTGCACTAAATCCACGTCCTTTTTTAAAAAAATTTTAAATCAACATTGCTCATGGCGCGACCTGCAAGACCACCAAGCGTTATCAACGCGCCTTTTACGCACGAGCGTCATTAACGTCAATTTATGCGCGCGCGTAATTGCTTTAACTTGCAGGGAGTGAGTGGAGTGGAGTGCAGTGCTCTCGTGCGCTAAATCGAATGTGACTTCCCCCCCCCTTTCTTTTTTTTTTTTTTTTTAAATCAACAATTCTCAACTTGTCTGTATTAATCTGCCCTCTCACACGCGCGCGCACACTCACACGCAGCCTCTGAGCGCCATTTAACGCCCAATTGACGACGCACGCTGCAAACACGTCCCATCAATTAGCCGCCTCAATTACATTTGAAATAAGAGCGAGCGAGTGCAGCTCGTTATTTTCAGCACCACTGTGATGAGGCCGAGGATGAAACCTTGCGGGGCTTCACGAGTGTCACCCCGTGAAATTCAATTAGAGCCCAATGCAATTAAAAGCCTGACTTGTTTTACTTGGATTTAATTATATAAATGCAAGGAAAAGAAGAGGCACGTTAACAAAACAAATTAAATCAACCTCATAATAATAACCACAGTGCCAGACAATAAAAAAATAAGAGAAGTGAGTCGCAATGATTCAGGGGGAGAAGGGATGTCTGAAGTGACATCAACATTTAATTGTCAAGGCATATTTAACAGTTAGTGTCCTCGCACAGCTATAGTAGAATAATCCAAATATAAATATAGCAACTCTCAGTGAAGTCCATAATTTGCAAACTATATAATTAAATTAACATCAAAACTGAGCGTTATCTTTGTACTGGTAATATTTCTGTGTTAGATCCGATTATATTACAATGTGCCATCGTGCACCTAAATAAGTTTAGCAAAAACACTAAACAAACCCCGAATTAGTATTATCAAAACTAAGTACTGTATTTTACACTATAGTGTCACTTTGTAGATAAATAAATTGCCTGAAACACCAGAATTAAATTAATCATCCTTAATAATTCAACGCGACAAAATAAATAGCAGGGTCACCGTGCAGCTAAATAAAATGACCGACATGCTGGAATTAATTTTCTGTCGTTATTGAATATAAATCCACTAAGTATGTAAATCCGCATTTTCTGATACAGCTCTTTTATTGTGTCTCGTTGGATTGTGTCCCTATTAAATCCTCACCGCGCAGCTAAATATGGTGACGACGAGAAATGTATATTTAATAATATAAAGAATTTTTGCATGGAAACTGAGCATTTTTATATTTAAAATGCGAATTTGAGGCGCACCTCTTGTAATGGATTCTCATTGGATCGTTTGGCTGTGCCTAATAAAGTGGCAGCTCGGTTTGGTGAGCAAAATATTAGAAACAGGTGGCGCGCGCAACCACAATAATCGTTCAATTTTTAACAAAATATTTCAAATTACGAGCGTGTATATTCACCTAAGCAGGAGAGGGCGTTATGCTGCCGGTTTTGTCCACACGCGTGTCCGTGGGGCGGCTCGGTGCAGAAGCAATCCGCCGAGTCCTCCCCGCCGCTGCACTCCTCCTCGGAGGACACGGACAGCGTCCTCCTCCGCGCTGCCACTAGTCCCTTGGCGAGCTCCTTGGCTCCGGAGCGCGACGGCGGCGGGTGCGTGGCCGGAGTCGGGGGCTCCTCGGACGGCGGCGTGCCAAGAATGGAGCGGATGGTGAAGCTGGAAACGGGCCCCGTCGAGCCCTTGCTCCCGCTGTCTTCTGCGCTACTCATCGTCGCCTCATAACACTTAGCGACTCGGGGCTCTCTTGTCTCGCCTTATTCCGTTATAATGACGACAACGACAAGAAAAGAGAGGAGCGGTGGGGAAAAAGAAATAAAACAAAAACACGCGCACACAGGACGTCTTTTGTCCGCTTAATGGCGCGGGGGGGGCTTTTACATTGAAGTGGAGTTGGAGATGTTTTTTTTTGTCCGTGCGCCGCGCCGTTGAGGAACGTGAGTGCTTTGGCAGGTCCTCCTCCTCCTGCTCCTCCTCGGAGGCGCCGAGGCTGGCGTGGAGCTCATTTGCATGAAGGTAAGCTCCTCCTGGGCCAATCCCGCAAGCCATTACCAGCCCGCTCATTTTAAAACAGAGAGAGAGGAAACAATGCTTCCACTTTTTGCCCGAACGGACATGTGACACCACTCACTCTTGAATGGATTACGCCCCCCCCCCCCCCCCCCCCCAACCAGCCGTCCCCGTCGTCTTAATTTATTAATTTTCTTTTTTGGGAACTTTGCGGAAACCCTGGTGGAATATCCACAACTGTAAAATACCTTGGCTAAAACCTGAAAAATTCCTTTGCTCTATGGCTAAAACCTGACAAATTCCTTCCTTTAGAATTTATTCCAAAGTTGTATGACGTAGCAGCAGCGCTTGCTCCAAATACTTTTTTCACTATTTGTTTTAGGTATACCCGATCTCTTGTTAAACGTGTGCTTCACGTGCTCGTTTGTGTCACGTGAGTCATTATCAGCATTTAAGAATTCATTTGATTGTTAACATGCTAATCTGCTTTGGAGTGCTGGTTAATTGATTAATTGATTGGTGGGAATAGAGGTGAGCTGTGCCTGTCTGTAGGGAGGGTGGGGGGTGGATTTGCCCCCACCCCACCCATCATCACGCATCACTGTGGTGTTGGCGGGACAGCTCCAGGGCTGCAATGGCCACATGATGCCTGTTTGACTTGCTTCTAAGGGAGGCCCAGACACATTACAAATGGCCGCCTTTAATCATGGTGTCAGTAGCCTTCACTTACAACATGAATGCATCAGGACGGGCTGGAGGGCAAGGATGGGCCAAGGTAAAACCGGCAGGTGATTCTGGTGATGTCAGAACTGTGTTGATTATCAAGATTAGGATTTAACGGCATATCATAACAATCCCAAAACAGTCAAAACTTTTGTAATTGCCTATAGATACCACAAGATGGCGGTAAATTAAAACAGAACTATTAAAATGATTAATGCAACCCTCCCAGTCTTTAAGTAGAGTCACCACTATCCTCAGTGAATCAATAAGATGCAATAATATTTGTCCCGTGAGTATTGTTACATTGACGGTCTACATGTGTTGCCCCACTGTTTGTGTTATCAATTGCCGATAGAAACAGCAACTATCTGTGCTAAATGCAAGCTCACCAATGGCATTTTCCATTGTATGTTAGCATTAAGCTAGTGGGGGCATTCTTAGGGCAAAGTTGTTGGATTTTTTTACACCAAGTGTAATTCTTTCGCTCCTGTATTGAATTTGATTGGATAGTACCGGTAGAATTTTTATTTTGAGTGCAAAGATTGAAAAAAGACCCAATTGTGCAAAGTGAGATTATTTCAACCTGGAGACAGACGTAGGACGTATATGTTGTCATGCTGCTCATGTTTTATGGGTGGGGTGGGGGCAAACGTTAGGGACTATGCAGCTCCACCCCTCTTCATGCCCACCCACCCCATTGCATGGCTCTCCATCATGATGATGGGTGGCGTCTTGCCAGCTTTTACCTATCGCAACAAGCGAACAAGAGCATCCTTATTTGGAGGAAAGAAGCTGGGGCAGATGAAGTTATGGCGCACTTTGATGTGGAAATCAAGCCTCGCTAAAGCCTCGCTAAATATTAAACAACACGCGTGGATTATGATCGATGACTTGTCCGGCATCAAGAAAAAGGAAATTACCCGAGAAAATGATATCGATAAATTTTCTAAGTATAAACGTTGATTAAGTTTCGATTTTCATTCAAGAAAGAAAGGGGCCCTGCTCTTTTCTTTTTCTCCCCCCCCCCCCCCTTCCTTGCTCGTGTGGGTGTGAGAGAGAGTTGTAAATGCAAGCGGAGCCCCGGAGGTGCACCATTTATGTAATGTGAGTGTGGAAATGAACTGGGTAATTTATTGGAAAACACAAAGTCAGGAAGATTGGATCAGCACCGCCTATCCAAGGGCTCCTATCCATCAAGTTCCAATTAACAAGCTAACCATTGACTTTTAATGGCTTTCCAATCTACTGCCCTGATAGACTCATCAATTCCTAGGGGAGAAATTAAGAAAATCGACCGCCAAACGCCTCCTCTATACCCCCCCCCCCTCTCACCCAACCCGCTCCACGCCTTCCTCCCTCCCTCCCTCCCTCCCTGCGGCGCGCCGATGTCATTCTTCACGGCAACTATATGTCAAATTAAAAACACAATTAAAATTTAAACTGTTCCAATCAGACGCGACCTCGCAACCTATGTTTCACTTAATGGAACCTTGATGAAAATCGGATGTTCGACTTCCATTACGCGTCGAGTTGGGTGCAAACAAGGCCGCGTGCGCGCCCGCTATATGTTTATAATGAGCGTGCGCGTAGAAGAAGGGATAAATCACCTCTGATTTTTGTGCGTAAATCCACGTGGGGTTCGCAATTACGCACGCATGTTTGAGGCAAAATACTGACAACGTTTGACATTTTGCACGATGGTGAATTCAGATGTGTAGTTTGCATCAATGTAATGAATCGCATCAACTTCATTTCAACAAGAATATGTTGACTTTACAGCCAACATAATTGCAAACATCTCTCCAACAAAAGCTTTGGCTGCCCTAAAAATTATCAATACGACTTAAATCCCCCCCAAATGTCCGATCAAGTACATTAATAGGATTGTTGTGTGTGTGTGGGGGGGGGGGGGGATTATCGAGTGGTAATTTTATTTCCAATTTATGCGACCACATCAAGGTCATCATCAGGCAGAGTTGCGCCCGCTGGTCTGACTTAACGCCCGCAATGTGCACGCATGCATGCATGCAGACGTGGACGGTCGATAGGCGTTGCCCTCCGTGTGTGCACGCGCGCCAGAGGAAAGGAATAATGCGGGCTCATTCATTTGCGGAGTGTGCGTGGCGTGCGCGCTAAAGGTGCACATCGATAGCAATGATGATGGCGACGATCGGATCGGAGGGAGCATATTGTCTGTTGATGAGGTCATCATGCGCGGCAGACTGAGTCGTTTGGAGCATTATTAGTGGGGTCATTAATAGGTTGCAGTCTACAGATGTCCACGCCAAATGGACAATACTTGAGTTGAAGTATGACACGCAAGCACGCCATCTTCATCTTAAAGGGACCGCGCAACATTTCGCTTCTGCACGTCGATTCATGATGGCCTTTCATAGAATTATGATTATTGTTTTGTATAGTTGGTCAATATAGCTATAGTCGGAATTTCTGCTTTTGATTATTTATTTAAGAATAGTTTAATTAAAATAAAAACGTTGAATAATTAAAAGTAACTGTCTTGCATAAAAAAACAAACTGCAGTAAAATATAAGATTATTTTCTTTGAAATAGAATGAATTAAATTGCAAGATAAAATAACATTATGAATGTTTTTGTCCTGAATTTCATGTGTTTCTTAAATTATTCACACATACACAAACGCACGTACCACGCACGCGCGCATACAAGGAGTTCGTTGGCTGCTGTTTCGTGGCATCAAGTGTCCGATGACACTTGTAGGATCATGTGTGTTACAAAGTAGCAGCTCAATAATTCATCTCTTATATACTTTGAAATATTAGACATGCTCTTCAACATTTTTGTGTTTCATCATCAACTGCAAATGTGGTTGGAATCATTCCAATAATAATAATAATAACAATAAAATCTGTCTAATATGAATATATTTCTTTATCTGATTTTATTTGTTAAGAATAAAGATGTTCTGCTGAATAAACGAAGATGTGCAACACAGTCAATAGACACACGCGCGCGCACACATATATACACACGCACGCACACACAGTGATGCCCTCTCTTGTGACTGACTATTATAGGCGATTATTTTGATAATATGGTGGTAATTACGCATCTAATTGAAGGGACCTTAATATGGAAAATGTTTTTTTTTTTTTCTTCAATCCACCTGCCCATTATGAAAAATTGAAGGGAATTATAATAAAACATCCCTAGCGCAGCAATGTGGAAATGAAAAATAATGGGGGAGATATATAAGGGAATACCTTCCATTTATTTCACCACGTGGTTCATCAATACAATATCAAAAGAAACGATGTTTTTTCTGTACAAAGAAACAAAACAAAAGTCGCCAGTCTCATTGTTAATTAAATATATACATTTACAACTTTATACATCAAAATTAAAAACTATATATAATCCTAATGACACAAATCAACAATCACAGCATGTACAGTTGGGAGTGTCTTGATTGTCACCCGTCACGAGCTCTTTGTCGAAACAAATCAAGTCAAATGTACAAAATATTATTGTTTGGAATGATGTATTGCACATGATGAGAACAAACTGAAAAAAAAAATGTAGTGTTTTATGAACAAGACTTATTTTGGACTCTTAACAACAACTAAATATTGAAGAAATAAAAAAATAGACACTCTTTAGGCAGTGTTAGCAGGTACTCCTGAGATGATGGTAATAATAATAATAATAATAATAATAATAATAATAATAATAATAATAATAATGTGGTTGAATTGTCGGATCACATGTAAACCCTTAGAGGTCCCTGCAGGCCTTTCAGTGTTTTTCTTGCGTGTTTCTTTATCGAGTATAAAAATAGTTTGTTTTTGTTTTGTTTGTTTTTTATCCTCGTTTTTTTTTTTTTTTTTTTCACACGGGTCTGAGGAGCGGCACGGAGGTGACGATGGGGTGCGAGTAGTAGACGCCCGGGTGCGGGAAGGTGAGCAGCGGCTGACTGGTGGGCACGCCGGGTGGGGCGGCGCCCGCCGCGCCCTCCGCCGCCGCCGCCGAGTTCTCGTGGTAGAGGATGGGCACCCGCACGATCCTCTGCGCGGCGGCGTGGCTCAGGTTGGCCGCCTCCAGCTCGGCCGCCAGCTGCCGCTTCCACTTGTTGCGCCGGTTTTGGAACCAGATCTTCACCTGCGTCTCGGTCAGGTGCAGCGAAGCGGCCAGGCCGGCGCGCTCCGAGCTGCTCAGGTAGCGCTTCATGTCGAAAGTGGACTCCAGCTGGAAGACTTGGCTGCGAGAGAACACGGTGCGGGTCTTCTTCTTGCGGCACGGCTTCTTGTCGCCACCGCCGTCGTCGTCGCGCTTCTTCCAGTCGTCCAGCTCGTCCTTCTTAGCCTCGTCCGAGTCACTTTCCTCCAGGATGATCTCGTCGCCGCTTTTACTGGCCGCGCGCTCGTCGTCGTCGTCGTCGTCGTTGTCGTCTTTGGTCTCACGTTCAGACTTGAGCAGCAGCTCCGGAGAGTCCCGGTCCGTGCCCGATGTCGGGGACGAGTTCCTGGTTGGCAGCTTCTCTGCAGCGGCTGCATGCGGAAATAGTCACGGCGGAGTTAATGCCGGGAAGTTTTTTTTTTTTTTTTAAATATATACTTCATTTAGATCACATTTTATAGATTTAAATACTGTACAAACAAGACTTTAATCACCAAGTGATGGAAACGAGGCAGATAAAGACGCAATGGCTGCAAAATATATTCTTATTATGGAGCCAAATAAACTTTTATTCACTTCGCTATTAATCTTAGCAAATATTTTAATCGTCCTGACATAAAAACTCGTCCCCAAAAATGCCTTTGCCGACACCTTTCAACCCCAAAACAGACGCAGGTGGCCCAAGCAGACGCGTTTCATTATCACCTGCATGCAACTTATTAATATTAGCTATATGTTCTGATGGAGGTCCACTTTTCAATTTCAAAATAGCGTTTGCAATATATATTTTCTGCATTGTGAACACGCTCCTAAATCGCATTGCCTTGTATATTTTTTTCAACTTTTTGGGGAAACATGAAAAAAAAAACAATTAAACAGCAACAGTCTATAGTTGTGCAATTTTACATTTTCTGATTACATGAAGCTGAATTACCCTGAATATAGAACAAATATAGGAATTGATTTAATCATATTTTGAATACCTTGATGGAGGCTGATGGCTCTCTTATCTATTTATCTAATCTTTTCTATTTTATCTAATCTTCCCTTCGGTCTTCTTACCTTCACTTCTGTGGATGTGCGCGGAGGAGTTGAGCGCGTAGGGGTACCACCATGCCGAGGTGCGCTCTAGGTAGTGTGCGGGCAGAGTGAAACGCTGCGCCGGCAACTCAAATCGAGGGAAGCCGAAGTCGGCCATCTGCGACAGGGAGAAGCCTCCGGCAGCCTCCAGGGCCGCCCGCTGGGCCGCCAGCGCCGTCGACGAATGCAGCAGCAGCGGCGGCGGTAGCTTGGGCTTGCTGGGCGGCTTGCTGTCGCAGTTGAGCAGGTTCTTGATGAAGAAGGGCGAGTCTTTGGCCGGAGCCTCCTGCGTGGTCTCGGGCATGGCGGCAGAGGCTTGTTTTGTGTTGTCTCGTTTTTGTTTTGTTTTCTTTTGTATGGCTTTGCTTTTGCTTGGCGGTGAAATCAAACTAGAGAGACGGAAGGTGGTGCGGGGGTAGCGGGAGCGTGCGCAGGCGTGCCAGATGGATCATCCCGGGGCTCGAACGGCGAACTGCGAGCCGCTGTGCAGAGGCGCGTGATGCTAATGACAAAATAAAAATGTCATCCAAGCTAAATGCGGAAAGTACAGGCGATTGCGCTCGCACAATGGCAAATGGGATTAAGGCAGAGACTTTGAGGAGGGAGGAGAGAAAGAGGGAGGGAGAGAGAGAGAGAGAGAGGACATCCTCCCCTCTTTGGCTGCAGAGTGTGCGTGCATGCGTGCGCGCGCACGCGGCGCGCGTGTGTGTCCCCCTGTTATTGCTCTCATAAAGTCCCGTTAGGCAGCAAATGAGCAGCAGGCTGTTAACGCCAACAAGGAAGGAGGTTTACAGCTCAACGCAAAACACTCACTGGTCACTTCATTAGGTACAGCGGAACCATCCAAAGTGTGCATTCTTTAGAATGATAATGATCCGTTTTGATTGGCAATGGCAGAGAGGCGTTAACTTCACTATTATTGTGGCTTAAATGAGAAATGTTACCTTACAAGAGGGTCAAAATGTTAAAAATGCAAATACAACAGTAATAACAAAAACATGAATGTAAAAAAGTGATGTATAGGTTTCGTTTGTAAAGGCAGAATATGGTGCAGGTGTTCCTGTATTGTGACTGGTTAGTGGACACTTAATTTTAATTCACCCAACCGCTCAAATGCTGTATTTTCATTAAGTGCAACAGTGAGTAATATGCTAAAAAAAAACTAGAACTTCTGAATTTAAATTAAAAAAAACAATTTAATGAGTAAAATACTGTAGATTATGCTACTCGTCCATAAAATAGTTGAGATTGTACTAATGAAAAAAATGGCCACCCACTTTTACTGAGTTGCACTAAAGGCCGATTAGATTCATATTAATAATCCATTGATTTTTTTTTTTTAACTAGAGTGAGGGCCACTTTCAAGGTTACACCGTCATTTATTCCTTTCCAATCGATGTGCTTAATTCATTCGTCGGACTGGGGCTCGTTGTTGTAAATGTGCTATGAATATTCGCTCATTGATATTAATTGACTTGTTTAAAAAAAAAAAAAAAGAGGCAAAAAAAAGCACGAGTGGACGAGGTGGATGAGGAAGAGCGATGAGACAGCGCCCTCTGTGGGATGAAAAGTGGAATTGTCAGTTGTGGACGTGGAGATCAGTAATAGAATGACTAGATTAAAAAAATACAGTAGTAGTAAAAAAGAGAGAGGAATGTTTTGTTTACAAATTGTATAAATTGAAGTCATGGAATGGAAATAATATGCATTTACAGGATTTATATAGATGTTATTGGAAATTGACCTGAAACTCAAAGGAGCAATAGCATAGCTACAAATCCGTTTCGCTTAATGCTAACAATGAAAAAAAAAACGCCGCAGATGGGCTAATGAATAGCTTCGTTGTCTGTCGTAACACAGACGATATTGTTATTTGAACACAAACGGTGTTGTAGACTATATAACAATGCTCACAGGATAATATTCTTTATCCTCTGTGAAGAATGACAAATATTACTATTTTGACCGCTACTTTAGGATGAACAATTAATTTCAATTGTATCTTTCTTTTGGATTTTGTCTTGTGGGCACAAGAAAATCCACTGAGGCTAAAAATTCAAATCTGCTGCATTGTGTGAATAGTCCTAAATAATTCTGGCCTCTCTCAGGTAGCTGCATTGATTCCAAAGGCGCGCGCTGCATCGGCGTCGAGCAGGCGGGCCTCTGGCTCCTGCTTCATAAGTCTATTTTTGTTGCTCCTCAGGTAGGTTAGCGTGACTTTTGATTTTATTTATTTCAAAGCGGCCAGGTATTGATTATTTGGCAGAGAGGTGGGGAGAAAAAAATGACAAATGGCAGCGGCGAATGACACGGTCAGCAGGTTCTATTAGAGAAATGATAGTGTTGCCGGCGCTTTGTTAAAAGCTCCAGTTTAGATACTTTATAGGTTTACATCCATCACGCTCTAATGACCTGTTTGATGAAAAACACGCGCTTGGCTGACAACGGCCGCGTGCAGCCAACTTCGCAGTGTAATTGCCCCCATATTAAATATAGATTTTTGTTTTGATATCTTGTGAGAATTCCTCCTGTGGGTGATGGGGGGAAAATGTGGCCTGAGCTTGAGAAGGAAAAAAAAAAACCGGGAGAGTATGATGTTCTTATAATGGAACAATATGAGTGGAGCGCTTTAGTAGGACTGGCGCAGAAATTATTCAGATGCATCAAAAGGAAAACATGATGTGATTTACGTTTTGTCCTAAAAAAAAGGAAAATATAAGTTGCTTCATAGCAGAAAAGACCAAAATGTTATGTTTGGTAGACTTTTTGTGAATACACTTATTCTTATTTTTAAAACATAAAAGGTCTTAAAGATGTTTTGCTAAAGTCGAACTCCAATTACTATACTTTTTTAACATATGTACATATTTATACATTTGAAATTTTAATAGTATTTTTGTTGTTTTCTCGCAACAGGTGAGCCAGGCTGACATTATGTTTGAAGCCTGAAAATATGAAAAAGAAAAAAAGATACAAATAAATAAACAAGTTTGTAGTCCCAAAAACAAGTGTTACAACGTTTGTTCCGGCAGCTCCCGAATCTCTTCAAATAATGACAGCTTATTTTAACAGGTCCATCCAAATCACGGACAAGCTTGTATGTCTCTGTGCTCTTGTCGACAATCAGTGAAGTTGACAAAAATGGCCGCTTCCGCAGTGGCTGCGACATCGATTGCAAAACGCCACGTGCCCCCTTTGTCCTTCTTGCACTTTTAACTGGCCGCTCCTATCGGGACGCGCCATTAAACCCGTGAAGGCCACGCCGGGATTGCTTCGATTCAAGTATTGCATTTAACTTGTAAAGGAATTGGTGGCCCTCCGCTGACCCGGCGCGCTTTAATTGGGATTTTGCGCCGATCGATTGGCGAGTGGCCGAGCGAATCTTGAATTACGGCCCGATTAGCTTCTAGCTCGGCGTCTCGCGCCGGCCAGTCGAAAGCGCTCGATGTCTCGGCGGGCTAAAAAACCGCTTCGGCTCGATAGCAGGAAATCCGATTACTTCCCGCGGAAACGGCCACAAAAAATTTAATTCCATCTGTTTTTGAAGATTTTTCCGCCATCTCGCTCGCTTGTGTCATGCCAATAAACAAGGGCAAAAAAAATGTTCGGATCAGCACGGCACTGAGATCTAATCAAGAAGCGTTCAAACGGGCAGGCGGACGAGCGTGCCATCAATAAAGCAATTTCTGGTGTCATAACAGCTCCACAGTTGCCCAAGCCAACCTTTCCCAAACTTTTCCCGCTGCCCCGCCATTAGAGCCGCGCCTTGTGAATTTAATGGATTCTGTACAAATAATATTCCGCCATAATGGAAAAGGTTGAAGTCAGCCAAGACAGATGAAGCCATAAACAGGTATAATTGAGAATCAAAGACCGATAAATTTTAAACTGCGAGCCGTTCTCTCTTTTTAGATGATGATCTATGTGGCGGGGGCGGCGGCGGCGGGAAAATGGAAGAGATTATGAAGGGAAATTATAACAATAAATTTTCTAAACATACACCTTGATTATGCTTCGATTTTTCCGAGGGGTGGAGGGCGCAGGAAGGGAAAGGCTGGGCCGGCTGATGGCTGGCTGGCAAAATGGCGCCATAAAATAGGCCGGCTGCTCTTTTGCCTGCAGAGCGTCGGCATGCCCGGAGGTGCAGTGCCCCCCCCCCCCCCCCACCGCCCCTTCCACTAAATGGGGGAAATGAATTGTGTAATTTATTGCAAGCGTGCACACAGTGAGATTAGATCAGCATATCCCATCAGAGGAACAACAATCAATCAGCCTCTAGTTAACAGCTTGAAACACATAAAGCAGGCCACCTAATGGCTTTCCAATTGAACAGATTGATAGACTTATCCGCTCCTAAGGGATGAATTAAGAAAATCGAGTACTCTCACGCAAGTAATGGCACTTTGGACAGGATCTTTTCACCCTTTTGGCACAGTTGCTATCTTTACTGCTTTCTACGACCGGCTAATCTGAAAATGACAAAAAAAAAAAAATTTTTATATCCGTCAGTTTGAGACGGCACTTGAAGAGCTGATTTGCGATTCAGATGAGGGCCGAGCTGGAAGTGTGGCACATGTGCTGCCCGAATGGGCTCATTTTAATGACCTGATTATCGCGGGTCATTTGCAAAGTGTGAGATCGAGGGAGCTATTGAAAGCCACTTAACAATATCAAATGTGACCGGGGTGAGCTACTCAACCAAAAAGCAGAGTTGGGCGGGGGGGAAAAAAAATGAACTTGTTAGTCTAATATCACTTGAAACACGCCATTGATTTTAAGATAAGTCAGCGACTAACAATTGGAAATGATGTGAAGCGGAATCCATTGCAGGACTACGCACGAGTCTTGTGTTCTGCAGATTTTAACTTTTGGTAAATTGCTTTTTCCTGAATGCGGTCTTGAATTGTGTTTTGTTCATGGATTATTGGTGGTCCAATCGCAAATTCAAAATTTGTCACTAAGCCCATCAGAAGATGACATCTCAACCAAATATTTGTCCATTATTTGTCAACAATAATTGTAAATATCTTTCAGGAAATGACATCACAAACAAATATTTGTTCATTTTTTTTTGTCAACAGAGGATCATTTGAAATATTTTTCAATCAATAAGAATTGCTCTTTGGTAATGACTCAACAGACTTGGCACAGGCTTTTCTCTGTAAGCCCGTGACTCGTGTCTTCCCTGTAGACACGAGCAAGCCTATTGTTTTGGTCGGCGGGTGTCAAGTGCCCCCCCCCACCTTCACCGTGACAGACGTAATTGGCGTTTGTTTGCTGCGTTGTCTCCATCTGTTTAGCCACGCGACGGCTCGTCTCTCGACCCCGGCAGCTGTCAGAGTGAAACCGGGCCTCGGGCGACAGAGGCCAGCGCACGCACTTGATTACGCAGACACATATATGACAATAAACAAGCCCGCCTTGTTTGGCCTTCATTTGTTAAATGTGTCTCTACATTTTATAAAAGCTAAAAGATTTGCTAAATGTCAAGCTAGGATTGTTCTTCATTTACTTGTTGGTCTAATTAGGATATAATTGACATTCATGTTTTTTTTAGTGTTTTCTTAGGTTCTTTCCTATATGACTAAAAAAAAAAAAGATAGCGGGATAGAGACCAGAAGAAAGCTAAAGGGGTCTTTCAAAATTGCTTTCTTAATAAATCAAGCCTGGAGAGCAGAGCGGTGACAGTTCTATCTTCCTCACATCTTAATGTCCTTAAAGAGCCGCGGGCCACGCGGGAAAATTAACCATTTAATAGCAATAAATAACCGATTCTGACTCAAGGGGACTTTACGTCACTCTCGTACGATCATATCCGTCACACATATATAAATAATCAAAGAGAGCAGATGTATCACCAAAATGACCAATCAAATATTTTATGACCGGGCCAAGAAGACTATTTCCAATCTTTTACAAAAATCAATTGAAACAAAAATGTCTGCCTTATAACTATGAATTGCTTATTTTTATGTTTTGAAATTAACAGTGGGACGTGGCAGTTATTGACCAATTGACTCGATACGAAGAAGGGGCATTCTTCTCACGCAGCGTTAGGCTAGCAATGTTAGCGCCCATCTACAGCAGTGCTAACCGACCAGCGTGTGGAAGTCCTCCATCATCTCCGCTCCACATTTGGCTTTCTATTTTCCTTTGATAGGGCCGAAACCCGCGACGTAGGACTTTACGCGCCCCCTGGCGCCATTAGAAAGCCTGCTGTCATCGGGTTATTTATGAAAAACTATTTCCCGCTTACTTACAACGGCTGCTTATTTCTTCCCCCGTGACCTGCTGTAGATCCATTCGCCGAAGCCTTAAAGCCAAAGACATATTCTCGATGTCCACGGGTCAGCCTTTGCAATTGAGCCTAGATTGAATTGCGGTCTGGAGCGGGAAAGGCGTGCTTTGGCCTTTATTGTGTTGGGAGAGAAGAAGTGCGGGGAGAGGCGGGCTGAAAGCCCGGTAGAAGGCTTCATTTCAGGATGATAGACTCGCTGATGCAGGCTGTTGGTACCAAAGTCGGGCCAAGAATGAGTCTGTGAATTGGCACCCAAAGCAACAACACAAAATGTGAACAAGCTTAAAGTCGCTATTTCATATTTGTTCCCCAAATATGTCAAATAGGCTTAAGCTCTAATGCATTAGAAGATTATAGATGGTGAACGAAACTGTTGTGGTCTCGGTACAGTTGTGCGGGGTACACCAGGATTGCTGCCGTCTTAAATAAATCTCGTAGAAAAATCCAAACAGGTTGGAAACTTTCTAAAAGGTTTCTTAAAGGCTGTTCAGATCGACGTGCTCTAGACCAGATCATAATTGTTGCATTCATGTAAATATTGTGTCAATTTAAGCTAAAGAAAAAAAATCTCAGCAGATTTTTGTGTTAATGTTTGCTCAGCCCAGAAAGTGGAAGCTGTGCGTTTTTAAAGATACTTTCGATGCAGGACTTGTACAAAGAGCCTAATAAAGTGCGGCGTGGCCGGGCAGGTTTATCACTGTCACAGGTAAATGATGTAATTAATGAGCGTGTAGCCGAGCGGACGTGCAGCGGGCCGTTTGCTTTTAAACACCTCTCCAGCTGACTGGGTTTGGGGAGGCCCAGCTGGATGCGGCTAGTGGATCGATGGTGGAGGGGTCAAGGGTCAGTCAACCCTTCCATTATGGCCTGAGTAGCTCCCATCATCTGGCTAACGATGCCTGCAGGAGGGCCAGACAACCCAGCTCATAAATTGACTGTAAACAAGCAAGTTTGATGTTTGATGAATTTCATACGATGCCGCGGACGGACCCGAACGGATCCATACCGTCAACAGCGCCGCTCATTTACAGCTTACATTGTGGCCGCTCCAAGGACACGAGACCATTTTTGTGTGGTGATGTTGATACATTGCTAATATTACAGCGGGGGGAAGCCTGGGAAATCATTTCAACTCAGATTGTGTTTGATCAATAATCTCGGGAGAACGGAGGGCTCATTAATCTCAAACTTTAACTCGCATTAGCCCCACTGTGTTCAATATGTCCAAAATCTTATGCGTGGTAATTACAGGCATTCATCTAATATGATGTGAAATATTTCAGTTTAATCAAACGCTAAGTGCGGTACGAAATATAAAAAAATATATTCTTGCTTGAGGGTGCGAGTGAAACGCCGCCATTAGGGCAATTGCGCGTTCACACGCATCAGTCCGGATGATGAGCTACAGCCACTGAGTGGCGAGTGTTAGGGGGCGGTCACGAGGAGGGGATGGAGGGGAAAAATGACGCCACTTTTGCGGCAGTACAAATGACGTTTGACCACGATAACTCACCACCGGACACTTCATTTCGAGTAGCTGAGCGGTCAATAGCGACGATGCCATCTTCTTTATTTGTAGCTGGCGCTTTTGGTTGCCGGGGTGTCGTATAAATACTCCCGAAATGCCACCTGGGTAAAAAATATCGGCCAATTCTTTTTTTTTTTTTTTTTAAACGCTTTGACTGGTTCCAGATGGCGACCTGTTTGTGTCGGCATAAAGCTTTTGCAGTCGGGCGAACACAAAAAGGGCATCCGTCAAGACTTGGATGGATCCATCCATCCATCCATCCATTTTCTTGCGGCGGGCAAGCTCAGATGATTTTGGGTTAGAAGTGGGGCACACAAAAAAAACCTCACATTCACAAACGAAAAGAAAATGCATATTAAATTGCAGTCACAAATAGTGTGGAAAAAAATTAGCTCTTCTCATATCTGCGATGCAGATGTGCTAACCACTAGCTGCCGACTTGTGAAAAATTATGAGCCTTTCTCTAGCTAATAATCAAATGAATTGATTATTAATCCATCACTGGGAACCGCTTTACACAAAAAAATAGACTGGAAGAAAAGGCTATAAATTCATTTTAAGAATCTATGAGGAATAATTATACAATTTGTCACCTGTGATATTACACTTGATTGTTGCAGATTTTTCAGCCATATTGGCAAGAATCACTCCTGCTTGTGTGTGCGTGTGTTTGTTTGACAAGTGGTGCTTGAAAAGTGTAATAAGGCAGTCACAAGAACAATGTCGAGGCTTTATTGCGCAATGCCTCATAAAATCCCATCATATCTATTCGCCGCTGCTATTATCAAATGCCAGTCTTTGTGCCAGTCAGTCAGTCCTCGATTTTTTACAAGGAAAAATAAGCGCACGTCGCTTTACTCAAGTGGAACATTTTTCTCATCCTCACGGACGCCTTAAGGACCAGACAGCTGTGGTCAAACTAAGGTCAATAAAATGTCCGTCTGTCCATTGAGTCGCCACATCCATCAAGAGATAAAAGTTTGTCTTTCGGGGAGGGGACCCTCTTCTGCGAGACACTCAGGAAATTAATCAAGGAAATTGGGTTTTTTGCTGCGCCTATATCACATCTAATCTGTTCCTTTGTCCACATGTGGCGGGCGGCAAGGCCCGCCAATCAAGGGAGGCATGCCGGCTTTATGAAAAGCCACTTGTTCCCTGCATAAATGGGGAAGACGAGAGGAGGGGGCAGCGTTGCCCAGTTAAATGGGAGCTGGAGGTGGACGGAGGGGGCAATCTTGTTTGCCCATGTAAAGTGCGATCCAGATAATAGCCTGCTCATCAAAGGCGCCAATTACATTCATGACAAAACGGCGAGGCGCGCCTGCGAGGAAATTAAGTGGTGAGAGGAAAGAAAAGCTTCATATAGTCTCCCAGTCTTTATTCTCACACACAAACACACTCTGCTCTTTTTCAAATGCTCCACGTGGAGACTCCCAAGAAAGAAACAGTCTCCCCTCTAATCCCTCTTCACCTTTTTCGCCTGTCCGCCGTTACTATGGCTGCACTTGTGTGGGATTAAAAAGCTTTTACACACGGATAATCTTCCAATGAGCAAAAAAAAAAAAATGTTGCACTTTGAGGAGGACACTTCTCCCAATTCAATTCCAATTTGAGGCACAGAATAGGGATGAACAATTACAAACAGCCTGCAAATCAAACGGCTCGACTAGCATCACAGCGCAAACCGTGTTTGACTTTGAAGGTTTCAGTACAAATCCAGCAGTACGGTTTATATTGCATATCGAACCAACTTAGCGCATGTTCCGTCTCTTCGCGCTAACAAATCATTTTGTCTCCATGTAAATTATTCAACAAGATTTGGGGCCCGCTGGAAAACCAGCGCATAATTAAATTGCAATAAAATAACTTAAGTGCGGACAGGCTTTTGGGAGCTGATGCTAATTGGCTGCTAAAATGGGTCCCGCGAGCACGTGGATGTGCATTTTGGTGAAGTGTGAACTATCATTGATCAATATTGATCATGTTGCTGCCAAAGAGCTTCTTTGCACACTGGGGATGGAGTACACCGATGGTTCATCATAAACACATGTGCGCCATCTTGTGTCCACTTGTTGTAACTACATGTAAATACTTCTTTTTTTTTTTTTTAATGTTTGGTTAATTCTTTGCCTCTGGATAGACACGTTTACATCCTATACAATCCCAGCTGTTCTACTCTAAAACATTATAAGCGGATGCATTATCTGCTCATGTTACACAGTTTAAAGGTGGCAGGTTTACATTACTGTTATGTAGTACTGTAATACACTTGGCCTCTTGTAATGCAGTAAAGTGATACAATGCTCTCACTCCACTTGAGCCCATTTGTCATCTTCTCCTCGGCAGGTTGTCCTTTAACTTTGACATTAATAGAGCAACACGATCTTCTTCTTCCGTGACGTTGAATTATTGACGGCGATGAAACGTAAATGAGACGATTGCGTTTTGAAAGTGTTGTGCCTCGTTTGCCACTTGCGCCTAATTACACGCGATACATGTTAAAAGTGTCTCGTGTCATGATGGATGTGAATGGGTGAGTTAGCTAATGAGTTGGGCGACCGGGGAATGAGATTTCAAATATGATGTAGGTTTAAATCACAGGTGTCAAACTCAAGGCCCGGGGGCCTGATACGGCCACATCATTTTATGTGGCCCGCGAAGACAAATTGTGCATCAAATTCGTGTGTCATTACTAAAATTGCAAATTAAAAAAATTAAAATTTTAAAGTTTTTTTTTCTTTATTTAGTGATGAGAAACGTTTCATAAAAAGTGTTTTGCCCATCAAGTTTTTAAAACATTGTTTTTAATCCACTGCAGTCTTTCTTTTTACCAGTAGAGGTCAATGTAACCTATGCCTTATGAAATAATGAAATAATTGGCCCAAGTGCTTGAGTGCTGTTGTTTACGTCGAGGGCGACGCACGGTGCCTTTGACCTGACAATTTCCCAACTGATGCAAAAAATAATAATAATAATACTTTCGGATTTTTGGGGCTTTTTTTTTCCTGAAATGGAACTGCTTTGACATTTTAATTTGAATGAATCTGGATTGGTAGTCGGAACAATTCTTTGAGGTCCCTTTGTGAGGTGGTCGGACCATTTTCCCTGTAGCACAACCCTGGTGAACTTTCACCCCTTCACCAGTGGCAATGTTTTGATTTAGCATCTTCGGCTTTTCGCGTGGGATAATTCAGCGCGTACATACAGCGAGGGGGTGTTAACAGAATTCGCCCGTACGCAAGAAGGAAAGGCGACAATGACGTTGTCAAGAAGAAACCGGCACCCGCGCTGAAAAAAGGTGCTCGATTTAGCCACATGCTAACGTTAGCTGTCAATGTAGCGTATTTACCTGAGATGTCAACATGGCGGCGATGAAAAGGGGTGTGTAACACGCACCGACTGGACACGCAACACGCTGCATGTGTTCACATTTCTTTGTTATTACCGGTCTGGGATTTTCAAACAAGTAAATCAAAACGGATGTAAGTATATGAACTCGCAGGAGCATGTATTGAACTGATACGCTTTTGTCATTTTCGGTCCACATCAGCTGCAGTCACTCACTTTCCTGCTTCCCGGAAGTACGAAAAATGGTCTATTCTTTTGAAAATGTTGCAGTGTCGGATTTCTCCGTGCCTTCCTTTCAATGGGCGAGGAAAAGCCAGACACGCTGGACTTTGTGAAGGACTTCCAGGAGTATTTGAGCCAGCAGACCCAGCATGTCAACATGATATCGGGCTCTGTCAGCGGCGTCAAGGAGGCTGATGAACTACCGGCAGGTAACATTGGCGCTTCTGTTTTCTCAAAAGTCAAGCTGGTGATGATTGATCGTTTAACAGCGAACCTTTGCAAATTGCGGGGGCTTGAGCCCCATAATAACTGACTGTATACTCCTCCATGTGCAGATTGCAGTCAGAATGGGCTGGATCACCCAGCGGTGGACATTTCCCTGGAGGACGGCTCAGGGATGTTGGTGGACGGTTTTGAAAGAACCTCTGATGGCAAACTCAAGTGCCTGTACTGCAACTACGCCACTCGGGGCACAGCCAGACTCGTTGAGCACATTCGAATGCACACGGGTATTGAATCAGTAGGATTGCATATGGAAACTTTTTTTTTTTTACAAATATTTCTCAGTGAATATTTACTGGTGTCTCCATCCAATAGGAGAGAAACCTCACCGCTGCCACCTGTGCCCGTTCGCCTCAGCCTACGAGCGCCACCTGGAGGCCCACATGCGCTCGCACACGGGCGAGAAGCCGTACAAGTGCGAGCTGTGCTCCTTCCGCTGCGGCGACCGCAGCAACCTGTCGCATCACCGGCGCCGGCGCCACAAAGTGGTCCCCAAGAAAGAAGCACGCTCGCTCTCGCACAAGAAGTTGCTAAGTGCGCTGCAGAAAAAAAGCAGCTCGCTCACCTACGGCCGCCGCCTCCTCATCGCCTCGTGCTCCACTTCGGCGACGACACCCCCGGCCTGCGACGTGGAAGAGTGCTCCCGTGAAGACGAGGCCTACGAGGACGGCAAGGAGGAGCTTCAAAGCCGCCTTCGTTCCAACCTGATCATGGACAACCCCCTCAACCAGCTGTCTGCCCTGGCTGGCCAGTGCGTCAGCCTCCCTTCTTCGCGCCAGCCCCCCGCGTCCCCAGGAGCCGAATCTGTCGCGGACGAGAAGCCGCTCCTGATCCAGCGCTCGTCCTCGTCACCGATCAGCCCCGAACGGCGAGCACCTTCTCAGTTCAGCAACTGCAGCCCGGCGGGGGGACCCTCCAGCGAGCACAGCGGGCGCACCAGCGCCACCAGCAGCCGGCCCGGCACGCCTGGCCAGCGGGCCCCCCAGCACGCGCCGCATCGCTGCCAGCACTGCGACGTCTTCTTCCCCGACAACATCCTCTACACCATCCACATGGGTTGCCACGGCTACGAGAACCCGTTCCAGTGCAACATCTGCGGCCACAAGTGCAGGAGCAAATACGACTTTGCCTGCCACTTTGCTCGCGGACAGCACAAGTGACCAATTTCAAGTGAAGAACATTTTTATTTGTTGTTTGTTTGTTTGTTGGCCTTGATGTAGCATTTAGCCTTCCAGGAAGATGTCCGCATTCAGATGGATCCGAGCGACGTGATACGGAAATGATGCCAGTATTTCTTTGCAGTGCCTGACATGTTGACTTTAATGCGTGAAATAGCAACAAATCTCAAGTATCTCCTTCATTTAGCCAAAATCCTCCTTCACCGATGCTGCTATGACCTTTAAGAGTCGATTCCAGCCACACCGCAAGATGACGCTATCTGACCGCCGTAGCAATCTTTTTACTAGCTAGTCAGTCGCTGTTGAGGCGGCAGTTGGATTTTAAGCGACTATTTGATCTTTTTGTGCAATGTAGTTCCTGAACACACCTCGCCAGGAAACGTAACACAACACGGAAGCTTTTTTTCCATAGTCTGAAGTCACTTTATGAAGTGTATCCCCATGGCCTTACAACCTCGGGATAAGCGATTCCCAAAATGTATTTGCTCGGTGCTTTTTTTTTTTTTATTGTTCATGAAATATTTACCTATATTTATTCCAAGTGGTTGATGTTTTTTTTTCTTCCAAGAATTAGTGTGTGTTGTCCATTAGCAAGTTTGTCCAATGCGTCCAACGCTATTGTCTGTTGCCAAGCAACGCATGTACAGTTGTGACTTATTGCCTGCGTGCCGAGCAGGACAAGGTGAGAATAATGCCTTATGTCGTCACTAAAAGTGTTTCTTAATTCAATTGACCGTCGCCAACTGTGGAGTGTAAGCATAAAGAAAAGTCAGACGTTGTCTTTCTTGCAGCTTTTAATCACCGGTGAGTATGTTTCAGTTTCATTCCTGATTATGAAAATGATGAGTGGAGACAATCTTGTTAAACGACATCCTAATTTGCTGATCCCTCATACTTTTTGTCAGGTTCTAAGGACAAGAAGAGACCAGCATGGATAATGTCGCCACTTTTTCTTTATCAGACTCAAGTGCTACATACCCATGAGTTGGATGGGACCCAGGACCAGAATTCGGCTCTCGTGTTTGGTGCCAACGTCTCTGGTCCTGCGCTTGAGGCAGCCGCGGCGGCAACGGGAATTCCAGTCATTGCTTTGACACATGAGGACCTTGCACTGGATGTAAACCTGCTCAGCATTCCGCAGGAACTGGAAGGCCTTGAAGGAGAAACGAGCGTAGCGGCTGCTGCCACTCACCAACGACTGGTAGGTGTTATCGATGGGACACCTGAATGAGAATAGAACCATGGAAGCATGTGGATAGAAAGTTCCTGTGCTCCCTCACAAAGGTTGTTCTTCTTACCCATTGCGGACCAGGTAGTAGACTGCCCCGTTGAAGTTTTCAGACGGCGAGGCAATGCAGGTATCAAGGAAAATATCCAGATATCTTTCACTGCTGCTCCTCAGGTCTACCTGGATGTAGAGGTCCTGGTTGAGGGAAACCTTGTACGGGGATTCGGTCACCTGGTAGAGGAGAACATCAAGGTTAGTGTGGATTTCAGCTTCCATAAAAGTCACGTGTTTTTTCCTGCCTTGTAATAGAAGTTGCTGCTGGTGTAGAAGTCCATGGAGGTGTTGAATGTTCCCGTGCCCGTGATGCTGGTGTTGTCGTGATTCTGCGCCAGGTACATGATCTGCGCCACCGAGTATTGATCCATCCGACACACCACGTCGATTTTCAAGTTAGCTTTGCGCGTGATGTCGCCGCTGCTCGACGTGTAGCCGCGCACCACGTTGTGGTACACCACTCTTCCGTTCTCAAACTGAAATATTCATTTGTATGTTTTACTCGCAGGTTGTCCGCCATCACCCTCTGGCGGATGTGCCGTCTACCTTTCGACTGGTGCCACATCTATTGACGTGGAAACCGAAGACCACCTCTTTTGCAAAAACTTGGGGTCTGCAGTTCTGGTCATTGAGGTAGAGACTGTGGCCGTCGTAGCCTAGCGAGTTCAAGTACTTCCTTCCAATCGCGATGTTCATGTTATCCTGGGAGCAATTGACTTTACCTGGTGAATCAAAACAAATGGTTGGCAAAGACAAGCAAACTCTCCCTCCCACCAATGGGTCCATTTTCTACTCTTCCTTCCACCTGAGTCCTGCGGGAGAGCGCTCGTGAAGTCCGCACGGAATCCTCTCCCGACCACTGATCCGTCGCTTCGGAAAACCACCGTCATGTAGTTGGAGGTGGAGTAGAAAATATTAAGGCTGCCGTTGTTGTTGTCGTTGCACACTTTCCCCAAAAGTCGCGAGTTCTCAGAAGGACCGTCGTAGACTGAAATGTAGTCGCAACTGCAGCAGCTCTCCAACCTGTCCGCAAGTTCAAAAATGACCTTAGACAAGTAGCTGAGCCGTTTGATTTTGCCATGATCCAAAATATTCACGCACTGCAAGTATGAGAATTCCAGCAAGACTCTTTGGTCATGCAAAGATCTGAGGTGCCACACACAGTAGGCGTTGTCGTGGTAGTAGTCGGGGTGTCCGGGACTGGACAAGGTACCTGAGCCAAACATAGAACCTCCGCAAGGTCCCCCTGAAAGTCAACATTTATTTGTTGAGCTTTTTGTGTTAACGTGAGGCCTGCTGGTGTTCACGCAGAAGATCCTACCTGTGCTTGGCATGTCCGTTGTGGCGTAGCAGTGGGCTGTTTAAAAAAAAAAAGACGCAGATGTCAGCACTTTTTATGTATGAGGGTGGGTTTTTTTTCCGTGCTCACAGTAGTAGTCAGGGCAACAACCGCCGTAGTACTGGCAAGAACTGTAGCAGGAACAGCTTCCCAGATGACTGCCGCAGTTGTAGCGGCACGAAGGCGAGGCTGCACAATACAATGACAGGAATAACACGGAATTTCCAAAAACTGGAGCCACTGATTATTATGTCCACAAAGTACCTGTGGTCCCTGCTGGCGGAGTCGTTCTGTCGCAGTAACCTGAAAGAGAGTTTTAACGCACTCGATGCAAGGACAACACCGGACGCCAAAATGTACGGCAGCAGGAATAATTGCTTCAGGTACCACAACTTACGGTTGTAGTCATGACAACAGTTGCCGTAATAATCGCAAGAACTGGAGCAGGAACAGCTTCCCAGGTGACTGCCGCAGTTGTAGCGGCACGAAGGCGGGGCTGCACAATACAATGACAGGGATAACACGGAATTTCCAAAAACTGGAGCCACTGATAATTATGTCCACCAAGTACCTCTGGTCGATTGCGGAATCATTGTGTCGCAGTAACCTGAAAGAGAGTTTTAACACATTCGATGCAAGGACAACACTGGACGCCAAAATGTACGGCAGCAGGAATAATTGCTTCAGGTACCCAAACTTACGGTTGAAGTCATGACAACAGTTGCCGTAGTACTGGCAAGAACTGGAGCAGGAACAGCTTCCCAGGTGACTGCCGCAGTTGTAGCGGCACGAAGGCGGGGCTGCACAATACAATGACAGGGATAACACGGAATTTCCAAAAACTGGAGCCACTGATAATTATGTCCACCAAGTACCTCTGGTCGATTGCGGAATCATTGTGTCGCAGTAACCTGAAAGAGAGTTTTAACACATTCGATGCAAGGACAACACTGGACGCCAAAATGTACGGCAGCAGGAATAATTGCTTCAGGTACCCAAACTTACGGTTGAAGTCATGACAACAGTTGCCGTAGTACTGGCAAGAACTGGAGCAGGAACAGCTTCCCAGGTGACTGCCGCAGTTGTAGCGGCACGAAGGCGGGGCTGCACAATACAATGACAGGGATAACACGGAATTTCCAAAAACTGGAGCCACTGATTATTATGTCCACCAAGTACCTGTGGTCCATGCTGGCGGAGTCGTTCTGTTGCAGTAACCTGAAAGAGAGTTTTAACGCACTCGATGCAAGGACAACACTGGACGCCAAAATGTACGGCAGCAGGAATAATTGCTTTAGGTACCAAAACTTACGGTTGTAGTCATGACAACAGTTGCCGTAATAATGGCAAGAACTGGAGCAGGAACAGCTTCCCAGCTGCCTGCCGCAATTGTAGCGGCACGAAGAGCCTGGAGAATACAATGGGAGTTGAAGCAACTCATCATAAAATCTGAATTGCTGAGCTGGTATCGTCCAAATGGAATCTACTCCAACATACCTGCAGTAGTCATGTACAACGGGGCGGCAGTCAAGCCCCCGTCACCTGATTAGGAAAGAAAACCAAAGAAGTATTCAGTCGGTCAGCTGAAACAATTTCCGACGGCCAAACAAGCAATACCTCGCACGCCATGCAGAATGACGACGCTGCAAACAATCCAGAAGGTCCACATTGTGAGCGACTCTTTGAGTTCACCTTCCAACCTACCTCTCCAGAACCACACGGCACTTTATATAATAATTTCACCAGTCATAAATAATCCAATTTGGCATGAGAACCACACACCTGCGCGCCGTCGTAAAGAGGCCGGAGTTGACTTTATGCCACTTGCTTGTCCGCTTTGACGGGCATGAGACTTTTGGGGAAGTGCTGATAATCACCAAACACAATTAATCAACTCTGACATGTTGATGGTGAGTGATGATGGCACACACCAGCTGCAAAAGCTGCTCTTTCTTTCCATCTAGCATTAAAACATTTAAGAAGTGGGTCAAGTATGACCCATATTAGAATCAATGTTTTTTTTAAATGCCGTTTTTGTCATTTTGGTGGAGAGTAATTCACTTCGATGATATTGGGTATTATATCTAGGACAACAAAAACAATGATTTCATGTTTCAAATATTATTTTTTTTATTTGGAACTTACTTCAAACTATGGTTAGGGTTTCATACTAGAGTTGGGGTTTCAAAGTAGGGTTTAAAATTAGGGTTACGGTTTCAAACTAGGGTTTCAAACTAGGGTTAGGGTTTCCAACTTGGGTAACTCTTCTAAAGTAACAATTTTCAAAATTATAATTGTCCACTCAAAAGCAAATATTAGCGAGAAAGCTGCTATATATTGTCAATGCTGTGTTTGACCCAGACAATAAAAATAATGGCCTAATAGCTCCCATTTATGATAAGCAAATCTAATATGTGCGTAAAGGAATTTTGCAACTGCCTCACGGATGTCGGCCCTTTCCTACTCGCTGCTTGTAAAGGAACATTTGCAAACTATTTGCTCTTTTCTCAGGATCGACAAAGGATTGGAGCCAACATTTCTTCATGCCCTCAATGAACCTTGTTTGTCCTCATTAGGTGTCCGGAGAATGTTTGTGCTGAGTCGTCAAGATGAGCCCATGACTGGTTGCAGCTCAATCACGGTACAAAACAACTTTTCACACTCGCATTCACAACGATGATCAATTTCAAGTCTCCGGTGAAGCGTATGTGCAAGTACCCGGACGAGTCGTGAGTCAAACCCAGAACTTCGGCTGGCCGGCCGCCCATTCCCGTCATAGGACTGCTAAAGAACAGCAAACACCAGCCGAATACGTTGCGAGTCAACATTTATTTGGTACTTTTCCATTTGCTTCCTCCTCCTCTGTGGTTCATGTTTGTTTTCAAGAGAACCATTCCCTCGTGACGAGGGAACATCTGTGCAACATTTGGCTGAATGGAGCCTCTTCCCTCCCCATTGTGGCCTTTCAGACCCCCTTTTCAGGATGCTCTTACATCATCAAGACAACAGGTCAGGGCTGGACAGGGGCGCCGTAATTGATCGGGCTGTGAGTCAGCCGGGGGCTGTTAATCAGTAACCGGCACGGTGGTCTTGCTTTAAAGTCCGACGGGCCGAGCAGCTGCAGCTTCATTCGCCGGCGGCCTGCGACACGGTAAGGAGTCGACTTTGCTCGCTTTTCACGGTCGTACAAAGTTTTTGTCTGTCGGTTGAAACGGACTAGCGGCATTTATCCGGGCTCTCGTCAGAGCATATGTGAACATTTAATGTGATGTGTCAGGAAGTCACGGGTTTTGACGAGCGGGCGTCAAAGCGCATTGATCAGGGACCAAGGCCATGTCCTGCCATGCATCCTGAGAGCATTGTTTGCTAAGTTCAGAAGCTCAACTGGGTAAAGTCCTCCGTTTACGTGCGCAGAATAACATTGGCCTGAATTCCTTTTGACAGATGTACCCCTAAAAAACATCCATCGCTCTTTTCCAAACAGATTTTGGTTTTGGTGATTGCAGAATTTCAAACTTGGACTATTTGAATCAAGTCAGCTTAATTGTATATACATAGATAATGCATGTATGAAATGGAACCCCCCCCGCCCCCCATTTAAAAGAAATCTCAAACATATGTTTGGTGCTGACCAGTCATTGTCAAAGCGGCCTTGTTGCCGAGGGCGATGCCTGCGTTCATTCAGCCGGCGGCTGCAGCGGCACAAAGAAGGTTCCATCCATCACTGACGCGTCGCCTTCGCCTTGTCTCCACTCATGGTGTGGGAGGATTAAAAAAAACAGAACCAGCCAGATGTCGTGTCAAAGAGTACTGAGGAGTGTTTTTAAATGTGGGCAGTAAGAGAAATTAATCAGGAAAATTGATTGTAATGAAGTGAATTGCTGCCATCTGCAGAAAAAAAAAAACTTTTTCCGTCTAGAATAAATGTTGCTTTAATGATCATTTCTTCCTATGTTGAAGTGCAGGCAGGGAAAAAGCATCACAGCCTTGTCCAATAGAAAAACAACCGCTTTGGCGTCACCTTGTGGCATCCATAGGAAATTACAACCCTTCAATGTCAATGACTTGCAGACTTTACAGTCCAAAGATTAGAAGTCCAACTTTGTATTTGTACTTTTTTTTTATTATTATTTGCCACCACTGATGTTGTGTTCATGACGTTGTGCTTGAAGAGTGAAAATGCAAAGTCTCCGCCCCACTCTCTTGGTCCTGCTGCTGTGGTGCTGCCTTCTCGGGGGTCGAGCCAACCGCGTCTACATCCACCCCTTCAACCTCTTCGCCGCCGACAACGTCAGCTGCGAGACGCTGCAGACCCAACCGACAGAGTCCCTGCATACACTTCCCGTGGAGCCCCTGGACATGGAGGTCCTGACGCCCGACGCCCGGGATCCGTCGGAGCAGGATGCACAGAAGCAGAACGTCACGCAGAGGACAGTGGTGCTGGCCGAGCTGCTCAACTCGTTGGGCTTGAGGATGTACCAGGCACTAAGCAGGAAGCAGCCGGGCACTAACACGCTGCTGTCACCCGTTAACACCTACGGGTCCCTGGCCACCTTCTACCTGGGGGCCTCCAAGAAGACGGCTAGTTCTTACCAGGTTTGGACCTCCAAATGGGCTGACTTGCTGTTGTCCCACGTTTTCCTCAACATTTTCCCTTCTCCCTCGCAGCTTCTCCTGGGCCTGAGCAGCGGCACCGACCGAGACGACTGCGTGTCCCTGGTGGACGGACACAAGGTCTTGAAGACCCTGCACAGCATCAACTCCCTGGTGGACGATGGACCCAAGGACGAGATCAGAACACAAATGTGGCTCTTCACCCACCCGCACGTTCACCTGTCGGCTGATGTCGTCCAAGGCACTCGGGACTTCTCGGACTCGTCCTTCATCCGTGGCGTGGACTTCTCCCAGCCCGAGCTGTTGAACACTTTTGTGGACAAGACGTCCGATGGAAAAGTAAAGGACGCCTTCAGAGATGTGGATGTCAACTCCAACCTCCTCTTTTTTTCTTTCTTCAACTTCCAAGGTTTGTCACTTGCTTGTCTTTTCACTGACACCCGTATTGTGTCGAACCATCAAACATCATCTGTTTGTCCAGGCAACTGGAAGACAGCCTTCCAACCAGACAAGACGGCCTTGCAAGAGTTTTATGTGAACGAAAGCACAACAGTGATGACTCCTATGATGACCCGCACAGCCCTGTACAGCTACTTCAATGATATGGTACTTATCCAATTCAGAAACTTTTTTAAATGGTCAACCGTCTGGCTAGTTGGCTACCAACTTGAAATCCTGACTATCCAAAGGCGTCATGATATAAAAATAATAGTGTATGTGTGTACTTTGTGTAGGACAGGAATTGCACGGTGGTGAAGCTGTCTTTAAGTAAGCGCTCCTACATGTTGCTGGTGTTGCCACAAGAGGGCGCCAGCCTACACGACATTGAAGCCAAACTACTCACTGAAGTCATGTCGTCATGGAGCCACAGCCTCCAGGAGGGGTCAGTCTGTCCTAACCCTAACCTCTCTGTCCGTGTGTCCGCCCATGCCTCTGTCCGTCCGTGCTATCTATTCATGCTATTAAATGACTGTGTTGTTGGTGGTGCATCACAGATTGCTGGAGCTGTCGCTGCCAAAGTTCTCGCTGTCTTCTGCGAACGACCTGCATGAGCTTTTACACAACATAAAAGTGGAGGCCGAACTGCTTGGCTCGCAGGCACAATTCAGCCAACTGGCCAACACCAAACAGTTCACCATTGATAAGGTGAGCGTAGTGACCAAAAGCATATGGGGGCCAACCAGACAAATCGACTAAAGTCAAGTTTCGACTGTATTCTCGGCGCCAGGCGGTGAACAAGGTGTCATTGGAGATGTTGGAGGAAGACACGGTGTCCCAGGACAAGGCGGAGGAGGCTGGCGTCGCCGTCAAGGTGGCGCTCAATCGGCCCTTCTTCTTCTCGGTGGTGGAGCGAGAGTCCAACGCCATCCTCATGTTGGGCAAAATCATCAACCCCACACTGTAAAAGTACCAAACTTGCTACATCAGCAGCTGTCAAAAATGTGACTTTGAAAAGTGAAAATGTAACTTTTACCCCTCACTTTTCATCTCATCTCTTAATCTTTGTCTTATAACAGCAAATTGCTGTACAGTATTTTGCAGTAGAGTTGTTCGTCTTGTATATTCTAACTAAAGACTTTATTTTTGTTTGATGGATGAATAAAATGTTTGCTCCTTAAGTATTAATTTATTCTCTGGTCATTTTTATTTTTACAAAAACAGACTACATAGAGGTGCGCTTAACGAGGTAACTTGGAAAACATATTGGAACGCGGCCCGAGGACTAGAGTTTGACAACTGTGACCTCTGACCATGATATTTCCCTAATAAAGTGGTCTGTTATTAGGTACACTTGAAAATGGCGGTGTACCTAATGGAGTGTCCGTGTGATCCCCTCGTTAAGTGCACCTGCGTGAAAAGTTTTAGCTCCTGCGGAACGTGAAAGAGGCTAAAACTTTTCACGCAGGTGCGCTTAACGAGGTAACTTGGAAAACATATTGGAACGCGGCCCGAGGACTAGAGCTTGACACCTGTGACCTTTGACCATGATATTTCCCTAATAAAATGGTTTGTTATTAGGTACACTTGAAAATGGCGGTGTACCTAATGGAGTGTCCGTGAGATTCCCTCGTTAAGTGCACCTGCGGGAAAACTTTTAGCTCCTGCAGCACGTGAAAGTGGCTAAAACTTTTCACGCAGGTGTGTTTAACGAGGGTCACTTGGAAAACATATTGGAACGCGGCCCCGAGGACTAGCGCTTGACACTTGTGATCTTTGACCATGATATTTCCCTAATAAAGTGGCCTGTTATTAGGTACACTTGAAAATGGCGGTGTACCTAATGGAGTGTCCGTGTGATCCCCTCGTTAAGTGCACCTGCGTGAAAAGTTTTAGCGCCTACGGAACATGAAATGAGCTAAAACTTTTCACGCAGGTGCGCTTAACGAGGTAACTTGGAAAACATATTGGAACGCAGCCCCGAGGACTACAGCTTGACAACTGTGACCTTTGGCCATATTTCCCTAATAAAGTGGCCTGTTATTAGGTACGAGGTAAAAAATAATAATAGATAAATAAAATAAATAATAACTTTATGCATTTTTTGTACGTGTCAAGAATGTGTATTTGACTACTTGCTTACTATACATGCTTATTTGCGGTTTTAAATCATAGGGAAGCCTGTTAACATAATGGTTTGAAGCAAAGAACCAGGAAATAGACGTCAAGTCTTAATTTCAACTTTATTGAAAAATGTTGATACTCTTGATCAATCTGGCAATGAAATACTGTAATAATAATAATGATAAGAATAAAAAAAATCACTGAAAGGCACAGTGGACAGAGTGTAGTACTTTGCGTAGTTTGTCTCATCCGATCGGAAGCGCAAAAGCCCAACGTCACTCGGAGTCTTTCTCAAGCACACAAGTACACATCTAACAAACACAAGCAGCCGCTGGCATTTTGGTCCGCCACAAACACACCACAATGTCCTCAAGCGACGTCTCTCTTTTTTTCTTTCATTTTGGTCCACTTGGCAGAAGCTCCGACCGAGGAAATACAAAAAAAAAAAAACATTGACAACGGAATGTTTGCTCACTTCACATCGGCTGGCTCGCGGGTTCAACACGCACACACGGTGTTTATGTTGATCGGATTTATTTGAGGGAGGCGTTAGTGCCCATCAACTATGTTGAGTTTAAGTTTAGGTTCTACTGTTTTGGTTAGCAAGAGTTGCAATGGCGTCCAAACGTGCATTTGTTCACAAGAGCGTCTGAATAGAAACAATTACAGGTTTCTTTCTATTCCCATTTGAAATTTATTTGAGGGCGTTTTCTCAAGTGGCACGCAACAACTAATTTGGGCACAGTAGGTGCTACTGTTTTGGTTAACAATAAACGGTGACTGAATGAAAATAGTTGCTTCCCATTTTCCAGGGCTTTGTCTGAAGCGACACCCACCGATTGGCTCATGGTAGGTCCTGCTGTTTCAATTAGCAACAAAGTTCAAATGTCAGGAAGGCGTTTTGTTTCCCTTGATAACTGGATACAAAATGGCGGCCAAATATTAGAGGGAGGGAGCACCTCTTTTTGCGGAAATTAATTGACATCTGGGTCGATATTCATTAGAGTCGGATTAAGGAGAATTCACATTGTCAAATTCATCAAAGTGATTTGAAAATATCAGTCGTATTTACACACATCCATTCGAGGACATCATAGAAAACGCATGAGATCATTTTCTCAAAATGAGAGCAGCCGCCTCAAACGGTGGGAAGCAAGCGCTCCTTGAGACTGCATAGTCCGTCCTCGCGGTGCATGCGGTGAACTAGAAAATACAAAATGGAGCCCTTTAGTTGATCCTGAGGAAGCCATTCTAGTGGCTGCTTTCAAAGATTCCACGAAAAGCCTCATGTTGAGCTTTTTTGAGGGTTTCAAAACAAAATAGAGGTTGGCTTGCATGGGGCGCGCAGGTCACATGACACTGTGACAACACAAAATCTTCGGGACCGCGTCGGAAAAGTCGTCACGTTTCCAAAAAGATTCAAAAAGTGACATTTGTTTTCCTTGGGACTCCTTCATTGAAATGCTTTTCAACCTGCGCTTCCTTCAAGCGCCTGCAGGTGGCGCTTCGGATACAGAGGACAGCAAAGGAAGGCTGTCGTTTGCATCTGGAAGCGCCACTGAGCGAGCAGCGAGATGCAAAGGAATATTTACATACTAGCCCGAAATCAAGAGATGACCTCATCATTGTACATGTGCATGTACAGTTCTGCCATTAAATTACGGATAAAAAATAGATATATAAATACCAGAATGTCTTGTGAGCGCTGCAGCGCGGTCAACGTTAAGCTGCACCGACGACAAAGTGTGGAAAAGAATCATGTCTAAAGCTCTACGTTCGAGAGCACGGGTGTCAAACGGGTCCAGTCCATTTTTCCTCCAACAAAAAGTTCTCATAGAAAAACTGATTCATGATCAAATGCCATGATTATTTTTTCAACCATTTTGGTTGCTATTATTGGCTCGTGATGACGACAAGTTTGACACCCCTGTTCTGGACTAACCTGATGCGAAACTAAAGGCAGTGTGAACAGCATCTGTAGGACCCCGTACGTGAACGCTAGGAAAGGAAGTCGTTCTCCAGCTCGTAGACGCTGGGCCTGGCCGGCGAGCTCTGGATGCGGCACAGCGGCACGGTGCAGTCGCGATTCTGGCCCTCGGCGTCCATGTCCAGCAGCGAGCAGGCCTGCGCCGCCTTCTCGCCAGAGTAGTGGCCCAGTGAGTAGCTCTTGCCCAGGCGGGCCACCAGGCCTCGAGTATGCGGCTTGGCCCAGAAGGACACGGGCCGCGTGTTCCTGGTTTTCTTGGGGGCGGCGGGGGGCGGCAGGCTGGGGATCCCGTTAGCTGCACACAGACAGAAGAACTCGTTTACGGTGTTGCTACCGCTGAAGGCAAAAGAAAAAAATTAATAATTGGAGTTGACTTTCCCCACAGCTCCATTTTGTGCCACGTGGGCGTTTAACTCACCATCATGATTGTTGTACTTTTTTCTGCGGAGGCGTGTCCCCGTGTTATGGTTCATAACCTCCGACTGTCGGCTTTGGGTTTTTGGCGTCTGCTTTTTTTCAGCAGGCGATGGCAAGGTAGGCCGAAGCATCTCGACGTGATGAGTGACAGGTACAAGGTCCACCTTGGCGGGGCCGCAGCGTGACACCTCGGCCTCCGACTGTAGCAGACACTTGGTGGACTGACACTCCACGATGGCCGACATGGAGACCAGGTTGGCGTGGGGGTTGGGGGCGTGGCCCGGCGAACCCTCATCCTTACGGGGGCGGCCGCCGCTCGGCGGGGAGGTACTGCGGCGGAAGCGGGTGGCCCTCTGAAACAGGCCCTCCTTTTTCTTCTTCTCCTCCCGCGGCAGCTCGCTGTCATCTTGAGCGTTCTTGAGCGCCTCGCGGATGTCGTAGCCCAGCACGACGGAGGCCAGCAGCGAGCCGCAGCCGTACAGCACGGAATCCGTCTTGCGGCGGGCCGTCACCCTCTTCAGGCTGTTGGTGGGCGTGAGCTGCGGGGTGGTGGAGGCGGAGGACGTGGACGTGGTGGTGTAGGGGTCCTCGGGACCGTCGGCCGGGCAGCCCTGAGCCGCCGGCCCGGGCCCGCCCTCCCCGCAGGCGCAGGGAGGCTGCGGTTCGTCCCGCCACAGAGGTAGATCCAGGTACACCTGGTTGGGGAACTTGAGCTGCTTTGGTTTGGAGCTGCTGTCGGGACACTCCTGAGGAAAGGCCTCGTCTTTACTGCTCCCTGCTGGAGGTTAGCAATAATACATTTCAGCTGGAGACCAGACCAATACATCCTCCAATTATGTGATTTTGATTCATGGCTAATGTCTTGATTAAGTTTTAAAAATTCCAAAAATGGATAATGAGCTGATTTAACAATGAGCGGACCTTGTTCGGCAAAGAGAGCGGCGAGGGGGACAGACTTCTGCGACTTCATCAGACTGGTGGACCAAGGATTGCTGCCATCTGAGAGGGGACGTACTCTGAGGACAATACACACAACTGTAAGGAAGACCCCCCCCGGAAAAAAAAAAATGGGGGGGCAACAAATAACAGCGTACCTCTCTGTGACAGCAGGTCTCTCCTTGCTCTGCACTGAGTTGGGGCCCCAAGTTCTCCCCTTCTTCTTGATGCCTCTCCTGACGTCGTCAAACTCCTCCGGCCTTGAGGGGGCGCTGCGACCCCACGTGCGGTTGCTCTCGTCCTGCGTGACTGTGTGCAGAAGGTGCCAAATTTAACTCTCAAAATCACTGAGGAGCTCAAGATTGTTATTGGTTGGTTAATCCCGCTAGCTGTGAGTCACATCCATCAAAGAAAAAGCCAGATAGCTGCTAGTAGAGCCTCGTGGAGGACTGGACGATGAATCCATTGTCTTGCTTTTAAAACGCCTTCAATCTGGACGTCAATGTGAACACACCAGTGCTCAACGGTGATCCATGTCGGTCAGGCGACATCCGCTAGAGTCTAATCTGATGGCGAGCGGTCAAGCGGAATTTGTTCCAGTTGTTACATGACTGTTGGTGCGTGACTAACAATATTAGCAAACTGTTCAAACAACTGGGCCGGCCCGCTTTTGTTCACATGCGCCTTGTCACCGCCAATGTTCCCCTCTTGCTTTGCCCCTCCGACGGGCAGCCGTGCGCTACGTGCGGGTTGGGCGCTTGCTCCGGGTCCAACCCGGCTGGGAAATCACGGTTGTTTGCGGGGGTGGAGAGAGAGAGAGAGAGAGAGAGAAAAGAAAAACTCACGCTGAATAGCTCGTAGGCGGGGGATGAGTGTGGGACTGCTGGGGGGAGAGGAGCTGGTGCTGTGCAGGCTCCGCCTCTTGTCCATGGAGGGCGACGCCTGCACTGTGATCTTGTGCTGGAAGTCTGCGCGGAGGAGAGTCAGGCGCTCGTTACAATGTCGAGAGTGCGGTGAAGCAATCTTTAACATGTGCCAAATACCTTCAAAGATGCCGACCAATGTGGTTAAGCACTGAAACCTAAGTATGTGCCTGCGTAGGACCAACCTGAAGGCAAGCTGATGCGGTTGCCATCCTTGAGCTTGAGGCGGGAGCGCTTGAACTTGCCCTTGCGCTTCTTGACGTTGGGCTTGTCCTTGTTGAGCTGGAAGATGAGGATGTTGAGCTCCCGCTCCAGAACGTTGATCTCGCGCTCGGCCAGCTCCTGCTCGCGCCGCTTCAGATGCTCCTCTTGGGACTTCTGCTGCAGGGCGGCCCGCGTCAGCTCCTCTTCACGCGAACGCAGCTCCTGGAAGTCCACTTCATTTATGCTTTCATATCTTTATTGACGCTCTCTTCCATTTCTCTGCGATTTGCTCCGTGACGATCATCATCGTACGCGGATGACTGGTGGAAAGCAGCTTTGTGGCCACTGCAGCCCAGATTACATGAGGACGCTTACAGGAAAATGTCGCCGCTAATTCACTTAATGATCGCACCGAGCTGTCACAGGAATGTGTCGGGTCTCCCGAGTTGACTGTGTGTGATTACATAACATTTGAAAAACACGCTGCCCGACAAGTATTTGATCCGATGGTAGGTTGTGTTAAACCTCTGCGAGCAATTCCGTGAGCTTCTCCGCCGTACCTTCTCTTTGGTCCTGAGCTCGTCAAACATCTCCTGGATCTCCACGCGCCAGTCGTCCTGCATGATGTGGAAGGAGTCCTGCGGCATGGTGGCCATCACCGCCTCCTCGATGGCCGACAGCTGCTCCAGGATGCAGGAGAAGGAGGGGCGCACGTGCGGGTTCTGGTCCCAACACTCTGCAAGATTACACACGGGGAGATGTAGCTCATGTTGTGGCTAAAGACTTCCTTTTTTGGGGGGGTCAATTACCTTCCATGAGCCTGGCGAAGGGTTCAGGGCAGGTGGAGGGGATGGGTAAGGTTAATTTATTGACGGCCACACCGTAAGCAACGGCCAGGCCGTCGATTCCTCTGTAAGGCACCTCCCCTGTTAGCAACTCCCACAGCAAGATGCCGTAGCTGGGGACATAGAAAGAACATTTGGAAGAAGCAATGAACACAATGACGAGCTGAAATCTTAAACTGGTGTTTGGGAACATCACAGGAAAAAAATGGCTCACCTCCAAACGTCACTGCCTTTGGAAAAAAGGGACATCCTGATGACCTCAGGGGCCATCCAGGAGTAGGTGCCCGCTGCCGACATCTTGGTGGTCTTGTGCCACTCCCGGGCCAGGCCAAAGTCTGTGATCTTCAACGTCTTCCTGCCGATGTCGTCGTTCTCGATCGTTTCAAGTAACAGAACTGAAGGTGGAGAGACAAAGATTATTCGTTATTATTACAAAACCAAAACAAACAAAGAAAATCTCTCCACATTAAAGCATGCTGCAAGGTGAACGAGAGTAAAAAGCCATGACGGAGTGGCCAAGGAAATGATAGTTGATATTCAACGTGGCCAAGAGCGTTGTGCGGCTCATTTGTTTGAGAGCTGACAGCGCCACAATGCGCCTGTCCCCGGGCCCAAAAACTGTTAAAACACATTAAAGTCAGAGGGAACCCTGAAAACCCGCCTGGAACTCGACACCTGGCCTTGCGTGAGAAGGACAGACTACAACCCACGCCAATGGTTCAATACCAACATGCAGACAAATAAGGTTTTTGAGGACACCAGTTCTAAATGTCAGTCTTTAAATAAAAAATAAAAATAAAAAAGTGAACCATAAGTAGGCGTCAACACTATTCAGCCTTGTCGTTTGTATGATAGATGCGTCGCTATAAAATGAAACCAAGCAACATGGAATGTCATCAGAAGGTCACCAAACAGGAGAAGTGACAAGTTTTAACATGTAAACATTTTCAGATTCTTCAAAGCGAAGCACTCAACAGCTTCACAGTACTAAATGACAAAAGATGGCTGAAAGTAACACTTCAGTCCCTCTGACAGCGAGACAATATTCCCACGGGAAAATTAATTCAAAAATGTTTAGTATAATAAAATAACAAGGACATCATAAGCAAACACCTGTGTGTGTATCAATGGTAGCCTGTGGAGGAGGAAGTCCACCAAGGTCGGTCAACGCAAGATAACGTGCCCACGCGCACACCTTCAAAAAAAAAAAAAGAATCATCTTGTTCCAACCAGACACGGCGGCACGTCCCCCAGGTCGGGTCTTGTACCACACTAGTGTGTAAATGGAATTTTATTGCTTCCGAGGGCCATTAAACGGTGCAATTGTGAGCGCAAATGGTTTTTTGAGCGATTGTTAAGACACTGGGCAAACAGTTTGAAATGTTTTGGTGCCGCTCCTGTTGGGAAAAGCCAGCGTATCGGTACCATGACCTGCCCGGGGCACGGCGGGCCGGTGATCCTCTACCTCCAGCTCAAACAATGGGAATTTCATTACAAACAGGTTTCACTGGAGCCACGCTATAGAACGACTTTCCGTTTTCAAGTTCCCATGCATCCGACAGGTTCTTTAGGTCCAAATGACTTATGATGGCTCGGTTACACAAGTCGGGAGAGGGGCCTATAAAACGGCCAAATACTTCCTTGGTTGCATCACGGTGGCCTGTCATATGGCTTCGGCGTCAGCGGACATATTTTCATGCTGACGTTATGCTCCACTTTGAGAGTCTTATATCAAAGTAAGTTTGAGAGAATTCCGTAGAAAAAGTGTCCCTTCTGGCTATTTATGTTCTTCCGTCACCAAAAAAGTGTTTTTCCTTGCACCCTTGCGCAGTTGTGTCAACCATGATTTTTTTGGTATCCAAGCAACCGGATGTAAATGTAGCGAGGGAAAAGCAAATAGGACTGCTCGCTCTCTACTGTAGTCAATTTGCCAGCCGCCATAAAACATTTTAAGAAGAAGGCAACAAAACAGAGCAAAGTTCAGATGGGCCAACGAGCAGTTGCCTAAGCGACGTTATATGCATTGAAAAACGTTTTATTTAATCGCTAAAACTTCCACGGACGGCGGTGACAAATGACAAATGTCTGTAAACTTGTTAAAATATTTTACCTAAGAACGCGGGATGAGTTGAAGCTGCGGTAGAACTTTCTCACTCTGGGAGAAGAAAGAAAATGTTTGGAAGCAGACAACGGTGAACGCAATTGGAGATGGACATGGCCCAGAGGCGGACCCCACCCTCTGACCCCCCCATATAATTCCGCTTCCATCAAAGATCTTCAAGCAGATCTTTCGTGATGGGCTCGTTGCAAAGATCAGAAGAAAAAGGTCTGCAAAGTTGCTCCCACGCTTCTTCCCATTGCTCCTCCCGCCCAAGGTAAAATCTGGCAGGTTTGAAGAAGAAAAAAAGTTGTGATGTCGTCATCAGTAGAGAGAAAGCGAAACAAATCTTCTCCCAGTGCAATTTTCATGTTTCTTCATCACTGACAGCCGGCCACACCCCGACGTGGGCGGCAAAGGCATCTTGTGTTTTTAGCGGCATAGCTGAGCACTGATGCAACGTGGGCCTTGTCAAAACTACCAGCTAACTTGACCTGCCGCTATTTTGCTAACTGTGCCAACACACTTCAGCTCGAGTGCACGGCTCTTCCTGTCGTAAGCAAAAAATAAGGCTCCCCGACATTCCCCGACCGGGCATTCCAGCCGCTGGGAAAAGGATCAGGGCGAGTGGCCGCCCGAAATCCAGCCGGGCACGCTCGCTTGCGCTTTTTGTCTGTCCTCCACCCCTCCCGACTTGCCTGCGACATAAAAACGCCAATCCACCCGTAAGCGTGCTAATTATAGCTCCGCAAACCGAAGAGGTACGAGGCTGGTACCTTTTGGATTTGGGTGCGTTGCAAAAGTAGCGAGCGACTGCTTGTTGGGCTGCGGGCCTTTTTCCTTTTCACCCCACATGGCAACAATAGGTGCAGTCAGGGAGAGGTCGTAAAAGACGGAGTGAAAGCATCTCCGCTCCTCCTCACCGCCCCCCCGCCCCATTCTCTTGTCACAGAAAAGACACACAGTAACTGTGTCACCGGGGGAGTTGTGGGAAAAATTGGCCTTCAACACCTAGCAGGCCCTTTCCTATACTTTCCCCACTCGGACACCGTCCGCAGTGCACGTACGCAGGTAGTTCACTGCAAACGTTGTTTACGGGGTAAGCAACATGAACTTAGCCACATGACAAATAATTATGAAGTGAAAAATTTGTCACAGACGATAATGTATGCCATTGTCTCTCGACGTGTGTTGTTGCACCATTTGTGTTCCGATATTCATTGCTTTAAGTGGTGAGCCCATCCATGTTATTTTGCAATGCGATTTAGCATTAAGCTAAACTGCACACAAGAATGTGGTCTTGCGTTCTTACTACCTTAAAAAAAAAAAAAACATACAACCGCAAGCCTCTCCCTGACCTTGTTTTGCTTCCTCATACTGTGCATCTCGCACCATGGAAAGTGTGACATCAATCCAACCAATCAGATTTGAGCGAGCGGCTTGATTGTGAAAAATGTTGAGTATGGTAATAGCAATGTCATAATCCACCTGTTGTTTTCAAACTCATATTACATCTTTTTATCTCGGTTAGCATCTTGTAAACAAACAAAGGGGGAGGGGGGGGGAAGGTTTTACACATCTGAGGGCAAAATGTTAACGGGCGGAATCAAGATGTGAAGGAGTTAGAATGCGTGATGGCTGTGGGCCAAGTTTCAGTCTTCGCTTTGTGGTTTCTTATCTGGCGCCACGCAAATACCAGCACTCCTTGCTGATGAGCGGGCAAGCATGAGGAAGGTAGCAACAGCTGCACAATTTGGGATTTCTGCTCGTCGTTGCCTTTTTTGGGTCGCAATACACTGGCGGGCGGCCCCGCAAAACAAAACAAAAAAAATCAATGCCCTCTTTGTGACAATCTTGGTCAGAAAACTAAACTCTCTTTTAAGGTTGTGAATTGTTGAGATGTCAGCGAGTGTTTTAAACAGAGCCTTGGGCAAAAAGTAGCCTGACGCAGAGAAATAATGAAGGCCCGATGGGGAGGGGAAAGGAGGAATGGCGAGGGCAGGAGAAAAATAAGACAGTAAGGAGGCGAACCCCCTCGAGTTTGTGGCAATAAAAGAGTAGCGCTGCTCTCTGGGAGATTAAATATGAACGGAACAAAACAAAACCAGGGCTTTGGGACCCTCCGAGTCCTCGCCATTCTTTGGGCCGCAGTAGCCTAGCAACCGCTGCTTGACCAGTCCATTGTGCAAACGTATGTTAAGCTTTTATCCCTCATTAGCAACATTCCTCCCCGCCGGCCGGGATTTTACAGATTAGCTGCAAAAACACAAAAGGAGATTGGGCAAATCTCGCTGACTTTCAACATATTACTTTACAGGCTAATCATTGATCAAATAGCCACATGTTTGTCTAGCGTGCACACCGAGACACCGGGAGTCGATCAAATGACCAGCTGAGCGAGTGGACGGACGGACGGACGGATGGAGGCGGGCCTTTCCGTCCATCTCGTCCACGCTGAAAATACGCCGTGGTCCGAGTCAAATTATTCCCGCTTTTTTTTTTTCCCCCCTGGGAAAAGCAGCCGACACACCGCAGGGGTGCCTTTGCGTGAGAACCTTTCAATGGAGGCCACGCGGCGGCAAACGACACAAATTTTCTTAACATACAACTCGGGCTCATTTTGGACTGGATGGAATACTCTGCGAATTGGTGGAGGTCGCGGTGAAGTGGCAGACGGCAGGACAAACACATTGACTTGTGTGTTAGCAGCTCAAGGGGGCAGGGCGGGACGGGTGGGGCGGGGCGGAGCGGAGGGTTTGTTTATATTCGCCAAACACTCGATTAACCGTGACCGCTTAAGTCTTTTCTCTCCATCTGGCCTCTAATTAACGCAAGTCTTATGGTGTATTTTGATGACGATAAAGTTGAGATGGTGGGAAAGCAAAGTCAAAGTTCAATTAAGACGGAACAAATGCTGCTAACTGGTCTTAAAAGCTGACACGTTGCCCTCGGAACTTGCGCCGACCGCTCGGCTCATGTGGCACGAACGCGCGTGTGTTTACGTTTGCCCAATCACTGCTTCTGTTTGAACAACATTTTCGAGTCGGAGTGGAAGAGGGTGGGGGACGGACGGACGGACGGGTGCTTTGGGAAGGTGTGCTTGACTGAGTGTGTGTGCTGAGGGATAAGGGTGGGGGGCAGGGGGCAGGCATCCCAGCTGTGCAAACTAACCTTATTTCACATCCTCTCGAGGGTGCACACACACAAACTTCAAGTGCATCCACAGCTCACGTCACTAAATGGGTTTTCCAAAGCACTTTTTAAGATCAATTTAAATCTTCATCGCATTTTCATTGGAAATTAGCGGTGAAAAAACTCAATGGGGATTATTATAATTTAAGGGAATGATAATTCATTGAGAATTCAGGGTGCCTTAAAGGAAAATCCGTCAATAGTTGTTCATTGCTGCACCTCAAGATAAAATATTTTATTTAAGCTTACGAGCAACCAATTTGGTGCGTTTCTCTTTCATTTCCTCTTTTCAAATGGATTTTCAAAATTTGAAAAGTTTTGCAAGCAACACCATGAGACCTTTACAATGCATGACATGTGCCTAGAGCAAAAAAAGGTTGGGAAATATTTTTTATGATTAGCTTTGAAATGATTGAGGGTTGCGAATGAGTTGAGGTGTGTTCTTACTGTTGCTGGACTTGAGGTCTCGGTGGATGACCACGGCCTCCTCGTGCAGGTAGTGCATCCCGCGTGCAATCTGCACGGCCCAGTTGACGAGGATGTGCGGCGGGATTCGCCTGCCGGTCAGCGCCCGGTTGAGCGTGCCCCCTCGGGCGTACTCCATGACCAGGCACAAGTTGGGCTCGTCCAGGCACACCCCCTCCAGCTTGATGATGTTAGGGTGCTGCAGCATGGAGAACAGCTTGGCCTCCTGCTTGACGCTGGCAGCCGTGGCCATAATGTCCTCGTCGGGGTCCTGCCGGGCCGCCTTAACGGCCACCTCTTGGCCCTTCCACGTGCCGCGGTACACTTTGCCGAAGCCCCCCACACCAATGATCTCCTCCAGCACCAGCTCGGAGAAGGGGATCCGGACGGGCGAAGCTGGGACCCGCTCCCCCACGCTGCTGGTGATGGGCAGACGGTAAATGGCCGGCTGGTAGGTGACATAGTTGGAGGGGAAGATGCCGACGCGGTGGTTGATTTTGCCCGTCCACCAGCCCTCGTCGCCGGAGATGGCCGCGTCCTTGGACAGGACCTCCACCACGTCGCCGCGGCAAAGGCTGAGCTCGTCCTCGCCGCTCGCTTCGTAGTCGTACGCCGCCGTCCACAGCGATCGGGTCGGGCACAGGGGTGCCGAGTGAGCCCAAGCGTGCGTGGGACAGTCTGTCCAGGCATGTGCCCGACTCCCTCCTCCTCCATCCTCGTCGCCGCCGCCGCCCGGCCGCCCTTCACCGTTTGGGAAAGCGGCCTGCGAGACATCCATTTCTCGGTGGCCGTAATGGCACCATAGGGTGCAGGGCTTAAGAAGCTAAATTAAAAAAGCAAAGGGTGACTTGTTGAGCTCCGCATGTTGTTGGATGTAGTGCTTGAAAAGGAGGGGAATTCCCCGCCTGGGCTCTTGACACTGACCAAAGTCCCTCGGCGAGGAGCGTCCCACACGGGACTGTAACTTTATCCCACACCACTCCGTCGACTCCCGGCTACAAGTGGCTGGCTCAACGCTCAGCTAAAGTCGATTAAATGTCCCCTAGTGTAGTAGGCGTGAGTTTTTAAGCGTAACACTGCGCATTCCCGGCGTTAAATAGTTCGAACTTCGACGGGGAGAAACATTGACAAAGTGTCCCACTTGTGCTCGATGCTAAAGCTAGCACCGCCGAGGCTTCGTCGCAGGTGCCGCAGGGAGGAGGTGCACCTGCCCCCGGGAATAAGGATGCAGCCGCCGGTCGACGGGTTTCTCCCTCAAAGTTGACGCTTAATGTCACGGAGCCGCTGTCCAGGCCATTACGTGGCTAGTTGTGGAGGCTTGCTCCTCTTTCAGTTGGCGACAGATTCCACGGCATTCCACACACGCGCGCGCGGCTAACAGCTTAGCTCGGATAGATAGATAGATTGCTTGGTCAGGAGCGATTCGGTTGGTGGTCAAAAGTTGCTCCTCTCGACTTCATTACTCCCGACAAGTTCTCGTCGATAGGCAGCGGGTGCGCTCTCACAATTCCATCGAACATCCTCAGTGTCAAAGTAACGGTGGAAATGTCTATTAAAACGGTCCAAACATTATGAGAGGAGGGGATATCAAAATAACACGCCGGTAAAACCTCATCGCTTGTCGGAGTTTGGAGGACGAAATGCGGCGGCGTCCTGGCGGACGGGAGAGGGACGCCGGGAGGCGGGGCTATACTGGTTGGCCTGCTCTGATTGGAAGATGTTTTTCGCACGTGATCAGCACAACAGCGGGAGGGGGTGGGTGGAAGGGTTGAGGCAACCGGAACGTGAGTGAAGCGCGCCGAATTTATGGAAATGATTGAGATCCGGCCCTCCGCATCATTTTAGAAATTATCATAAAAAATATTAATCAAATGCAGGAGCAACCATATTACATCTTAAGGTCTAGTGCTGTAGCCTCAATGTAAAATATATGTAAAAAAAGTACTTGCTCTCCAAGATGAATATACAAAAAGAAATAAATTAATTGGTTAAATTGAAATGAATAAGGGCATCAAAATAAAATAGAATGAAATACGCTAAAATGACATTTTAGTGCTGCCACTATATTCATTTAAAAGGCATTTATTTGGCTCAGGGGTTTTGGTAAAAAACATATATGCGTATATATATTTACATGTAAAAACATACAATGCATCATCATAACAATTCATAAGAAAAATAGGCCAGTGAGGTATTCTGAATCCCCCGCCCCACAGTTTGTGAATTAATAAGACAAAAACAGACAAGCTAATGTGAATGCAAGCTATTATGTGCCGAACTGTAAAGGTGGGAATCACATAATACGGGAGGAGAAGGGGAGGAGGGACGGGTGGGAAGGGAAGCAGGGACTGAGGGGGGAGGAGGCGGTCAAATCTGCGCATCTGTCGAGCCAGCGAGGAAGAGGAGACAGAGAGGGCGAGAGTAAGGAAGGCGAGCCGAGCAGGATGAGGACAGCGGCGCTGGAGATGATTCTCCCGTTGACGCCGGGATGGGAGACGCCAGAACCGCCGCTAGCCGGACCCACGGGCCATGAGGGAGGAACCGTGCCGCGGAGGCGACATGGAGGCGCATAGCACCCGCTGAAAGAGAGAGAGAGACAGACTCTTTATTTTAGCATAGCAGCATCATCAGCACCATTCGTCCAACCGACCTGAGCGGGGAGGAGGAGGTGGAGGAGGAGGACGAGGGGGAAGAGGGGGAGGCAGAGATGGGCTCCCACGTTGCTCAGACCCTGCGTCAGGGCGTTTGGGCGTCTCTGACCGGGGGCTGGTACCATGACCCGGAGCAGAAGAAATTCAACAACTCCTGCCACCTCTATCTGTGGATCTTCCTGCTCATGCTGCCGTTGTCGCTGCATCTGGTGAGTTGGGGCCTTTTGTTGTTTTTGCTAGCGCGAGGTGCGCACCGTACCCATCCGACGTCCTCCATTGTGTGCTTGGTGAGAAAAGCAAGGCGGCATTGTCGCAGTGTGTTGCCTCCTCGGTGCGCGCGGCGACTCGGCGTATGGATGCTCCCGCGCATCAACTGCTGCCATCACTGTGCACGCATGCTCATTGTGTTTGAGCCATGTCAATACTTTTGGCATTCCCAATCTGTGGTGGTGCATGCTTGAGAGAGGCTTTTTTTGGGAAATAAACACCCGACTGAGAGAGTCAACATGCGATTAGCCTGATATGATTTAAAAATGGTGGTTGTTGATAGTGAACATAAACAATAAAGTTATTTGTAATCTTCTAACTTTCGAAATCCTGTAATCAGTCAAGTCTCAAAGTTACTTTTCGAGTAACCTTTGCAACAATCGGTGTCCGCAGGCCCTGCCTCCGACCACCATGGCCCTGAGCATCTACTGCGCCTCCGTCACAGTCTTCTTTGTGCTGGTCAAGACGGCCAACTACCGACTGCACGTGCTGTTCGACGAGGGCGAGGCGGTGGTCCGCAGCAGCCTCTCGGAGCTCAGCAGGGCCACCGACAAGAAGAGCAATGCCGCCTCAGACGCCTGCTTGCCCGCCAAAATCAGGTGACTAGAAGCTGATCTTTGGGAACTATTTTAGTCACTTCCTCGTGTCTATTTTTTACTCCCACTGCCTTTTTTTAAGATCAAATGTGTGTATTTGTGATCGAGTGAATAAGAACGGAGCTCAAATTCCTCCCTCTTACTTTCAAGGATTCTCAGCACAATACTAGCAATAAAAAAAAAAAAGTCAATCTAAGTCAGCGCCTCACATTTGTCCATAAGGAAGAGCAGCACCGTCCCAGACAGTGTTGCCATGACGATGCTGGCTCAAAAGCGTCCCAGTCAGGTGATCCAGGTAACAGTCAAGCAGACGGAAACCGACGCGGGACTGATCGGGGTGGTGAGTGGCAGTCGCCCCGCGGACAGCCTTACACTTGCAAGTGAATTTCAATGCCATGTTTCTCCTCCATGCAGGAGTGTTCCAAATCAGAAGAGCCCAAGATGCAAGAAGGTGACGACCATTTAGAGGAGGGACATTTCTCACAGATGCTTCATTATGATATCATTTCTACTTTTCTGATTTCCTTCCACAAACGCAGTGGCCTGCAATGCCCAATGCAGCACAGAAGAGAAGACAGGGGAGGCTGCCCCGCCGCGACAAAGCCCGGAACTAGCCCCAGGGCAACCCCCTGACGGGAATGCTCCTCAGAAGTCCCCATCCCTAAGTGAAAGACAGAAGACACCATCTGTGGAAGTAATTGACAACGTGGAGCCACCGGATGTGCAGAAAGCCAACGAGGAGAAGGAGGAAGCAAGCGGAGGAACATCTGAAGGTGTTCCTACCTGCAAAGGAAATGAAGACGATTGTGCAGAGAAGGAGAACGAGGTCCCCAAGGAGCTGTCGGATGCCAACAATAACTCGCTGGAGACCGCCCGGGAGTGCCCTCACGAGTTCATCGACATGCCAGACCCAGCGGCACAGGTGCTGTGATGTCACACCTTCAATGTGTGTTGTGAGGTCAGATGACTTACTTTGTATCTTGTGGCAGGACGAGCCAGGCGAGGAGACGTATTGCTCCGATGAAATCGAAGTGGTTCTCACCGACAGTTCCACCCCGGCGACTTCGTCTCCTCCTCATCACGCGGACGCCGACGCGGTCAAGATTGTCATCACCATGAGCTGCGACCCTCGTACCGCCGCCCAGCTGGAAGAGAACGTCAAGCAGAGCCTGCTGGAGAATGCGCAGGTAAGATCGATGGCGGTGGGTTGAGCATCAGTTATTTGAATGGCGGCGCTGGAATGCAGTCTTGCGCATGTGTGTCAGGTCCAAAAGGATGCTGGCGGCGAGTGTCACATCAAGATCCCAGTCATCACTTTCGACTTGCCTGAAGACGACAAGCAAGAGGAGAAAGAAGCAGACTCATTAAAGGAAGAGCCCACCCTTGGACGGATGGCGAGCCAAAGCGAAGATTTCTCCTTGTGCGGGGACATCGTGCATGCTGGTGGCGAGCAGGACCCGCCGAGCCCGCCGCACACCAACGACACCACCTCGTCCGGTGTGGACGTCCATTCCCACTTTCACCCCGATGACACAGACCCTCCGGTTTCCAGCGCGGACCCTCAAGGTTTCCTGCGTCTTCCACCTGCGTTGGGCCGCCTCGGTCCTGCCGGACGGATACACTTGCGCGGGCTGAGCATGGACAGCGGGAAAGATGCTGTGCTGCTTTCCGACCGCTCCCAAAACACAGTATGTCAAGTCACCTTGGTGTCTCTTCTTCTTGCTCTAACTTCTTTTGTCTCAGAATCAGATCGCCATGACCACCTCCAAATCGGACCTGGAGGCAAAAGAGGGCCAGATTCCGAACGAATCCAACTTCTTGGAGTTCGTCTCCCTGTTGGAGTCGCTCAGTGCCCGAGCGAGCGCCAAGGAAGAAGAAGGACAGGACCTCCGGCTGCAAGTGGGAACCTCCGTGGAGACAGAAAATCAACGCACGGGTTTGTTATTGTATCTTATCTGTCTTGAGCCATTCATGTATTTTTCTAACCAACACAATGCCGTGTGTCTCTGCACTGCAGAGAATGTCAAGGCATCTTCCAAAGCAGATGACCCCAAAGAAACCAAAACGCACAGCAAAGCGGAGCGACCCATCCCACCCACCAGTCTGGCTCCCGACAAGTCTGTCCTGCCCATACACATTCCCATCGTCTCACCAGACAGGTACCAACAAATACCTTTCATACACGAGGGCAACACCAATTTGGATTTTTTTTGATGGGCAGGATTACATTTCAGTAGCTGATTAATCAGCAAGTTGATTCAAGAAATAGAGAAAACTTACCTTTGAGCATCACAAACTTGCATCTCCAGTCCGCAGACGGAAAAAGATCCCGACTATGACTCACTGCCTTCCCAAACGTCCCAGTCAGAAAGCTCCATGCTGCAGGTCATCTGTCGGCCGGAGGCGACGAACAAAGAGGACGCGTATACCTTCCACACTGTGCACCGTGAGCCGCTAGCCATCTCAGATTTAAATATATATCTATATTTTTTTCCCAATTCTAAGTCATTTGTGTACCCAGGAGACAGGCCACGAAAACTGTACGCGGAGCGAGCCCTCAACTTGCCGCTGGGTGCTGAGCTGATCACCGGCAACATGTGGTATGAAGACAATTTTTTATGTTTGGCATCTACGCAATAATGTCAAAACTGTCGCATGCGCGTGTGTGTGTGTTCAGTGACCTGCTGTCTACTTCGTCCAACTCGGAGTGCCAGGACAGTATGGCAGGGGGGCACGCTGACTGTCCTTTCCAACGACGGATCATTCCTTCGCACCGACTTCGTCCCCGAAGGACGCACCCTGAGATCTTCCAGGTGGGCATAAAAAAAAAAAAAGTTAAAACCAGTATAAAATGCCATTTTGTTCATTCAACTATGCAACATCTTGCTCAGGAGGAAGACTCTTTAGATGATTCCTCAGAGACCACTACGGAGGAGAAGCCCACCAGGAAAATTTACTACAAGCTCAAGTTGTTTCCAGGAAAGTGGGTGGATATTTTATACGACCGTCTCACCTTGCTGGCTCTTCTGGACAGGTAAGTGGTGCTCGTGGGAAAATCCCAATCTAAAACTATACCTAGCAGATAAATTCATAATCTGAAGGGTTTCGGTCTGCGTAGGAACCAAGATGTTCTGGAGAACCTGGTGGCGGTTTTCATGGCTTTCCTGGTTTCCTTCCTGGGCTTTGTGCTGCTCAACGACGGCTGCTTTAAAGACTTCTGGGTCTTCCAGTTTTGTCTGGTCATTGCTAGCTGCCAATACTCCTTACTGAAGGTAAACAAAGCAGAACACCAAACAGAATTTGTACTCAAGTTGTTTTTTCTTGCTTTGCAGAGTGTTCAACCGGATGCGGCTTCACCAACACACGTGAGCATTTATCTTTGAAATCATTTCTTGGATTATCGACGTAGTAGCATTTGCGTGTACTTTTGAACAGGGTCACAACCAGCTGGTGGCCTACAGCCGCGCGGCCTACTTCTGCATCTTCTGCTCGCTCATCTGGACGCTGGAGCAGCTCCTGCGTAGGAAGGACCTCCCCGTGTCCACATTGTACGGCGTCACCATCGTGTGCCGCGACGCACTGCGCTTTGCGAGGAATCTGCTCGTGGGTACGGGCGGAGCTGGACGCGCGCTTGAGCCTCAAGCCATTTATCCTTTGATGGAGTCGTTTTTTTGATGGCAGGTTTTACTCACTGCTTCCCCATCACATTCCTGCTGGGCCTTTTTCCGCAAGTCAACACCTTCACCATCTACCTGCTGGAGCAGATTGACATTCACTTTTTCGGCGGAACAGGTCAAATTCTATTCGATAGGTCATTCGGGTCCCGTTTTGGAGGGCTGCTATCATGCATGACTTAGAGTTGTGTTTCGACGGTGCCGAAATGGTTCTTTTGTTGACATTCCAGCGGCTACGAGTCTGATCTCGGCGGTGTACGGTATCCTCCGCAGTCTGGCTGCTCTGTCTCTGCTCTACGGTTTCTGCTTCGGAGCTCTTAAGGTAGACGCGGCCAACGTGGCAGAATCACCAGGGGGCGCTTTAAAACGTTTCGTGTTTGTCGTAGGAGCCGTGGGACGAGCAGCACACTCCGGCCTTGTTCTCCGGTTTCTGCGGCCTTCTGGTGGTCTTTTCTTACCACCTCAGTCGGCAGAGCAGCGACCCTTCCGTTATGATGCGAGTCTTTTTTCGTAATTGAATTAATAAGAAAATATTCGACACTCACTTGTGCTGTTTTTTAATTTCAGCTCGCTGATCAAGTCGAAAGTCATGCCCGCGTTGGCAGAGGGTGAGGAAGACAAAGGCCAAGACGCCGACATCGAAGACCCTCTGCCCAAGAAGCTTCAGAATTCGATGGTGAGCAGCAACACTTGATTTGATATGGCTAAGTAATGTCTCTCAACATCTGAATCATAAATTAGATTAATAATCACACAGAAGGAGATTCTTCTGTCAGATGTGATTGTGTGCTCGCTGGCCTACATCTTGACCTTCGCCATCACCGCCAGCACCGTCTTCCTGTCGCTCAAGGTGAGACTTCTCCGTCTCCTGACCTTGAGGCAGACGAGCTAAGCGCTAGGCGGCCTCCGCTAATACATATTGAGTCTTTTTTTTTTGTTTCAGCCCTTCGTGACCATCGTGCTGTACGCGCTGGCGGGGACGGTGGGCTTGGTGACGCATTACGTGATCCCCCAGCTGAGGAAGCATCACCCCTGGCTGTGGATCTCGCACCCGCTGCTCAAGACCAAAGAGTACCACCAGTTTGAGCCCAGAGGTCAGACATTTCATTCCAAATGGAAAACTTCAAAATGCTTATTTGTTTATATTTATTTTAAAAAAAAAGAAGAATGTTTTTGTTGAATTAAAATCATAAAATGTCATTTGATTTTTAAATTACAATTTGATTTTCTTTTATGACTTATTAACATTCTCTATTCCTTTTGACTTTGATAAATCAATAGAATATTATTTCAATTTAAAATTACAAATCATTTCTCAAATGAAAGTTTATTAACTCATCGCATAATATTTTCTTTTTTTACTCTAAAGTCTTAGCTGTAGTCATTCTTTTCATTCCATCATATTTTTGTGGTGTGCGCGTGAAAGAGGACGCAGTGCTAATGTGGTTCGAGCGTCTGTACGTGTGCCTGCTGTGCCTGGAGAAGTACGTGGTGTACCCCGCCATCATCCTGAGCGCCCTCACCAACGACGGCTTTGCCCTGAGCCACCGCAAGAGGCTGGGCATCCAGTAAGACGTGCCTTACCTTCGCCCGCCTGCTGGGGCGCTTTCCGTGATGCATTTTTTTTCCTCTCACCCTGCTGCAGCTGCGACGTTCTGCTCAACATCGTGGCCGGGATGAAGCTCCTGCGCTCGTCCTTCTGCGACCCCAGCTTCCAGTTCGTCACCTTGCTCTTCACGCTGCTCTTCTTCCACTTTGACTGCCCGCGCGCCTCCGAGAGCTTCCTGCTTGACTTTTTCCTCATGTCTATCCTCTTCCACAAGGTGAGCGCTCACACCTGAAAGCGCAAATAAAACCATGAATCATTAGAAACAATCAGTAATATGTGTTACAGTTTCAGTTTGCTTGTCAGTTGTACCTAATGCAGTGTCTTGTTTTGATTCCAGATGCGTGAGCTGCTGCTGAAGCTTCACTTCATCATGGTCTACATCGCCCCCTGGCAGATCGCCTGGGGCAGCGCCTTCCACGCCTTCGCCCAACCCTTCGCCGTGCCTCGTATCCTTGCGTTATTCTATGTACGCGCTAGCTCACCCACGGCAAGATCCAAAAGTTGGTTCTTGACTGGCGCGCCATCAGACTCGGCCATGCTGCTGCTGCAGACGCTTATCACCACCGTCTTCTACACCCCGCTGGCCCCTTTCCTGGGCAGCGCCATCTTCATCTCCTCGTATCCGCGACCCATCAAGTTCTGGGAGAGAAACTATAAGTAAGGCAAACGCAAATGACATTATTACCAGCTCGGTGGCTTTGGGGTTGAGTGTCCGCCCTGAGATTGGGAGGTCGTGGGTTCAAACCCCGGCCGGGTCATACCGGAGACTATGAAAATCATCTCTTCCCTGCTTGGCACTCAGTGTAAGGGGTTGAAATGGGGCCTCAGATCACCAAATGACTTTACAGTTATGTCACCCGAGATGTGACAGTAGTAAAAACACAAAATTGTCGCCTGCAGCACAAAGCGCATCGACAACTCCAACAGCTGCCTGGTGTCTCAAGTTGATAAAGAGACGGGTGAGTTCTCGGCCGCCATTTACAATTTTGTCAAAGCGCTCAATCCAGTGCTTCTGAATTTCTCTTCTCGCCGGTTGTGCTCTTTTCCCGACCACCAGGCTGCGATGACAACAACCTCAACTCCATCTTCTACGAGTACTTGACGCGTTCCCTGCAGCACTCACTCTGCGGCGATCTCATGCTGGGCCGCTGGGGCAACTACAGCGCCGGGGACTGCTTCATCCTGGCCTCGGACTACCTCAACGCCCTGGTGCACCTCATTGAGATCGGCAACGGCCTGGTTACCTTCCAGCTACGAGGGCTGGAGTTCAGAGGTATGGCGTTCCTTTGCAATGCGGCGATGCCCCGAGACAGAGCTAGTGAAACAAGTGCTTCTTTGCTTTTTGTAGGAACATACTGCCAGCAGCGTGAGGTGGAGGCCATCACGGAGGGGGTGGAGGAGGATGACGCCTGTTGCTGCTGCGAGCCGGGCCACCTGCCCCACATGCTGTCGTGCAACGCCGCCTTTAACCTGCGCTGGCTGGCGTGGGAGGTGACGGCCACCAAGTACCTGCTGGAGGGTTACAGCATCAGTGAGAACAACGCCGCTACCATGCTGCAGGTCTACGACCTCCGCAAGTTGCTCATTACCTACTACCTGAAGGTACTTGTCCAAACAAGAAGATTCATCTTCAGGAAATCTCCCACTCATCCATCTCTTCCTCTTCCCAGAGTGTTATTTACTACCTGGTGCACTCCCCAAAGCTGACCACCTGGCTCAAGGACGAAGCCATCCATGAGGCGCTGCAGTCCTACACCAAGTGGCACCACATCGAGCGAGACCCTCAGGTGTTTAGCGTCAAGATAGACGAGGACTACGTGCACTGCCTGCAGGGGGTGACGCGGGCCAGCTTCTGCAACGTCTACCTGGAGTGGATCCAGTACTGCGCTGGGAAGATGGAGACGGTACGGAAGACCGAAAACTAAAACCAAATGCTGCTTGAGTTGGTTTCATTCTGATTGCGGAAGTCTTTTTGTTTGTCTGTCCAGCCTGTCGACAGCGATGAAGACTCCCCTCTGGTGACTCTGTCTTACGCTCTGTCAGTCCTGGGAAGACGATCACTCGGAACGGCATCGCATAACATGTCCAACAGGTAGGCAAAATCTCTTTTGAGCCCATTAGATGAATTGATCATGGAGAAAGCTGCACCACAAGGGGGCATTAGAAGCACCTGAACTTCCACTAGCTCTTTTGTTCTTGTTTTTTTCCTACCCCATCAAGCTTGGAATCCTTCTTGTACGGTTTCAACACACTGTTCAAAGGCGACTTCCGCATTGCTACCAAGGATGAGTGGGTGTTTGCCGATCTTGACCTCCTGCAGAAGGTGGTGGCCCCCGCCGTCAGAATGAGCCTGAAGCTCCATCAGGTACTGACAAAATGCCGTTACACACGATGCATTGCGACACATCCTTCAAGACAATCTTGGCTAAAACCATCCGGTCGTGTTGTAGTCAGTCAGTCTTCTGCATTTCCTCCTCCCAGGATCACTTCACGTGTCTGGAGGAGACAGAGGAGTCGTCCATCTTGTACGAGGCCATCACCAACTACCGCAGTAGTCTGGTGATTTGCCACGAGAGCGACCCGGCCTGGCGCAAGGCGGTTCTGTCCAGCCGCGATACGCTGCTGACGCTGCGCCACATGGTGGACGACGGCACAGACGAGTACAAGATCATTATGCTCTACAAGCGGCACCTCAGCTTCAAAGTTATCAAGGTAACCACAGATTCCTTACATGGGCTGTGCGTTTGTATGCTTTCTGTGTGCTCCTGCACTACTTCTGACATTCTCTTGGCAGATCAACAAGGAGTGCGTGCGAGGCTTGTGGGCTGGACAGCAGCAGGAATTGATCTTCTTACGGAACCGCAATCCAGAGCGTGGCAGCATCCAGAACTCTAAGCAGGCGCTGAGGAACATGGTCAACTCGTCGTGCGACCAGCCGCTCGGCTACCCCATGTACGTGTCGCCCCAAAGCCGTGGAGAACCGAGCGGTTCAGGGTTTTGACGTGGGTTGTTTTGTGCTGTCGATCCAGGTATGTGTCGCCGTTGACGACATCATACGCGGGAACGCACCGTACGCTACGTACCATTGGAGGAGGGCCTTCCAGCTTGGACGCTATTCGTTCCTGGTTGTGCTCCAAATGGCTCAGGTTTAACAGAACTTCAACTCAAGTCAAACAAAGAATGAGGTTACCCAAAAACCTGCCAGTCTTTAAATTCGTTTGGTATCTGTCACATATGGCGACAGAGTGCGCAAGGACAACCTGAACAGCTGCAACAGCGGCGTCAACATGGATGACGGCGACTGCGGCACCGGCAGATCCTCATCTCTGAGCCACAACAGGCCGTCGTCGGTCACCTCCAATAGTCTGAGTGGTTATCAGCAGAGAGCTCCCCGGACCACGCGAAGCCACCGACACCACAGCTCAGGTAGAAGAAAACAAAAGACAGGGGACTTAGTACAGAACCATGGACAAACATAATTAAAGTTTCAACAGTAACTGATTCATTTCCAAGATTAAAATTTAAAGTCTCTATATTTTTTTAACAGACAGAAAAAGGTATAGCTGGTCAAATCTTTGAAGAGTTTACCTTTAATTCTTTCAGCCTTCTTCTGTGAACCCAAAAATAGGAGTTCTATTTTTTTTTTGTTACAATGTGTCTTGTTGTGTGCAGCCAGGAGGGAGTATCGCAGCAGGTCGGTCCAGCCTCAGACCCAGCGGCCGCCAGTCAGTAGCCAATCGGGACCCATCGTGGACTCTGCCTCTAACCACGGCTTGGTCCAGCGTCTTTCCAACAGCCAGCTGTCTTTCAACACTTCCATCGCATCCATCTTCTCCCAGGTTAACACACACACACACGACACAGATGACTGACGGTTAGATTTAGCTTTCTGGTCGACAAAGCACATTTTTCTCAGGTCCCTCGTCTCTCGGGAAACGGCGGGATCAGCTCACAGATCCAGGCGGCACCGAATCAGCAGCGTTCCAGTCAGGTACAAGCTCGCTACACTTTGCATCAGCGCACTGTAAACACGGAGCGGCTCCATTACAAATTCCAGTACATACATTTCAGTGGCACCACAACGTTGTGCATATTTCTCATCAGGTGTCGTCGTCTTCGTCCACCTTGAGTCTGCTGTTCGGCAAGCGCAGTTTCTCCAGCGGACTGGTGATCTCGGGACTATCGGCCGCCGAGGGGGGCAACACCACCGACACGCAATCGTCCTCCAGTGTCAACATCGCCATGGGACCCTCGCACCGATCCGCCAGCAGGGCCACACAGGCACGTGCTTGGTGCCAAGATACTTATATTGAAGGCTGCTTTTAGACAAAAGTAGTGCTTCATAGCCTTTGCTAAGGTATATCTTTTTTTCCTAAGCTAAACTCATTAGCTTTTGTCTATTCCATACCTTTCAACAGTGGACATCGGAGCCGTACGAGAGCATCGACGAGACCGTTCCCAATGCCTCCGTCGAGCAGTCACATGACCAGAGCGTCAGCCACGGATTGGACAAGACCCCCTCGAAAGACCCCCCCACGACAGCTCCTGATGCGACGGACCAAAAGCCTGCGTGAGAACGGTCACACTTACAGAGAGGACTGTATTACGTCGGTGACGAGAGCCGCCAAAATGCACACGGACAGACTTACCTCCACATCACTCAGCATGTGTTCTCACTTTGTTCTCTGAATGTCAACACCCTCATGGATACTGGTAACAGAATAAAAACTAATGTGTTTTTAACTAGAGTCTTTCTGTTTTGTAATGTCTATTTGTAAAAAGTCTCAAATTTGGCACGGTGCGACTTGGTAATGACAATGAATGCATGGATATAAAAATAAGTAACTCACCTACACCCCTCCTCAATTTAAATAAATCTAGAAAGCGTCACACAATTTTAATAATTCCCCAGTCCAACCCCAATAAAGACAACATGACATTTGTGAAAAAACTCTAATAAGTATTTATTGTAAGTTGTTACACTCTCTAGCAGCACTATGCAAATGACAAGATATTCAAGGGCAGTTACAACAGATTGGCCTTTTGTCATAACGCAAAGATGGTGAGTGGTTTTCCGTGTAAACAGAGACCGAGAACGGACCACAGCTTTCATACAGCAGGCGAGAGTCATCGCAAGGCCTCTCAGAGAAATGAGAAATAAGCCCCATTTTTAAGAGAAACCAACAGAATAATAAAAGTGAACTTTTTTGTTTGCGGGCGACAAAAGTTACAATTTCAGTTCTGACATAATAGCTCTTATTTGTCTGTCATCAACCAACATTAGACATTATCGTCTCTTTACAAAATCTTTACGTGTTGGTATAATTTAAAGACGACAACTGTGAGAAATGACAAACACTTTTGAAATGAAGGGAACACTTGGAGCGGGTTTATAGTTCGACCGGATGATAATGAACATGTTTGGCACATCGTTTTTTCTTTTGTTGGAATTCACTAGTTAGAAAAAAACAATTTTAAAATGAACATTTAGATGCAAAAGTACCGTTGTTCCGTTACATCCGATTCGAACCGTCATGCAAAGATTTGCCGAAAGCAACACCATTCATTATCAAAAGTCGGTCACAATGCACACATTTGCTTTCTCGAGGTACATAGCGAGATGAGACGGCGGGTCCGCGACAACGTTCGGACGCTACACTTGAGGCCTCCCTGCATCTCACGGCACTTTGGACAGCAAGTGCTTGGCAAGGCTCGACCGTCAATCGGATTCTTTCCGGGCCCTCGGTTGTTCTATCAAACGTTAACTGACAGCTTCCTGAAATCCCAACAAAAGTCACCGTTGGACCAACTTTATTAAAGTTGCGGTTGGGGGGGAGGGGGGGGGGGTTAGTCGTCGTTTTGTGATGTGAGACATTAGAGCAATCGTTTTGTTGTTGTTGGTCTTATTTTCTGCTTGTTGTCTGACTTTGAAGAAATCGTGTTTATCGGTCCTGAACCGTTAAAGAATTTTCCGATTGTAGAATTTATCTCGCAACCAGTGGACTAACTCATGCTAACGGACCAACTGCTGACCTTCACACTATCATGTGACACTCAAGAATCAAGTATGCTAAAAAATACGAACCCCTCAAAAGAGTTTTGTTTTTTTAAATTTTCTGCATACTGCAGTACTTGAATACATACTCATACAGTATCGTTTGTAGCAAATAACTGAATTATTTCATTTATTTAGCAAAAAGCATGCTCAATAGAAAAAAACTTTTTCCCCATCAGCTAAAAGTTGAAATTCCCAATTTCCGCCTGCGCTTTTTCCATCATCTCTTGACCTTGAGGCTTAGGCATCGAAATCAATAAAGAGAAAAGTGATCGCCTAAAATCCATTAGTCCCACACCAGCCAGTCGAGGACGACAAAACTGTAACGGCGGAGGAGTGTCGCCGCTCTGCCAGCAAATGGTGGTATTGCATGTCAGAGAGAGAGGAAGCTGGAGCACGAGAAATAAAAGTGACGGATTTTGAGGATTTCTTGGGAAAACAAACACGAGGCACCGTTTACCGATGTTGAGGAATCGAATTTTGCGCTAATCGATAAAACCTGCCGGAGAGATCTCTGGCGTGAGTAAAGCCCAAAATCGAACCTCAACACAAATATTTTTAAAAAGTGTCTCAAATTTGCTATGTGAACATTGACGCATTTTAGGAATTTGTTGGAATAAAAATGGGGAAAAAAATGCCCACTTCCCATGGATGACGTCATCCACACAGTGATTGTTGGCGAGGATGTGGCTACAAAAACGGGACGTTTGAAGGTTGGAAATCGACGACATGCTCTTAGTTTAGGTAAAAAAGGAACACCTCTTCACAGACAAAATCAAAAGTTCACAGGAAGTCAATTTTACAAGCTTGTTAACACATTTCAGCCCTTCGAACTTTTTGTGGATGTAAAAAGGACTGAACAGAGACGGATGGGCTGGAGATGGGTACTAAGAAAGTCATTTGTTTTTGTTTTCATTTTACAAAATTGTACACAATAGCGAGCTACTTTTCTTCGCAAGATGCCAGCACACAGCCACATAATGTCAGACATTTATTTGTTTTTGTATCATCACGAAGGCATATACTATTTTCTCTGTATATTACTTTTTTATATAGATATTTATGTGTATGTGAGTGTGTGTGTGTGTATATACATATATATATATATATATATATATATATATACATATATATATACATATATATATACATATATATATACATATATATATACATATATATATACATATATATATACATATATATATACATATATATATACATATATATATACATATATATATACATATATATATACATATATATATACATATATATATACATATATATATACATATATATATACATATATATATACATATATATATACATATATATATACATATATATATACATATATATATACATATATATATACATATATATATACATATATATATACATATATATATACATATATATATACATATATATACATATATATACATATATATACATATATATATATATATATATACATATATACATATATATATATATATATATACATATATATATATATATATATATATATATATATATATATATATATATATATATATATATATATATATATATATATATATACATATATATACATATATATATATATATATATATATATATATATATATATATATATATATATATATATATATATATATACATACATACATACATATATATGTACACATACACACATACATATATATGTACACATACACACACAGTATATATACTATATATACACATAAATATACACACACCTACAGCTAAAAACAAAAATAATAAGCGTACATTTTTGCTGAGTGAGATTGAAGGATTTCAGCAAAGGGCAATGTAAACCATGGTCCATCTTTTAACGGGTGCGAGTGAAAGCTCGCCCTTTCCCAGCAATACATTTGCATAGGCAAAAATGGGATTAGCCCTTAGACAGTGGTTTCCTGAATTATTTATCGAGATGCAAAAATTCTAGTTGAAAATCAAAACCCAATCAGACAACAATAAAAATCATGTCTAGGCTAAGCTCTCTCGAATGCACCCCCGTGCCCGCATGCCGCCACTCTTATACATTTTTGTCTGTGCGCATTTTGTAGTTTACAGTGTTAGGCTTCAAGTATATCTACAAAATAACGAAACAAACTGAAAAAAAACGAAACAAAAAAAAAAACCTGACAACTAGATGTGAAATAAATTAACCGACATGAGAGGTAGTGAAAATTCTACGGAGACGCTCGTTTGTTTTCATCAAAGGAGAAACGATAATCATCATCATAATAAAAGTGTCAGTAAGGCCAAAGCTTCGCAAACCTCCTCTTTCTCAGGACACTTCAGCTCTTTAAAAAAAAAAAAAAATCAAATAAAGTGGAAATGGCTGAGCACCGCCACCACCGCATTGCTTCACATGTTCATTGCTTGTAAAATCCACAGTTATTCAACACAAAACAAGCACCTTGGCCGCGTGAAAGTCACAATAAATTAAACGGGGCGGGGAAATGGACACCGAGCGGGAAATCGGCGAACACGCCGTGCTCCCGGTCCAACTCTCCCAAGTCTAGAACCTTCCAGTTCGTCTCCCAAACGCTTTGAACACGGCACCACCAAGGGCATAACTTGTTTTTGTTTATTTTGAAATGTAAACTTGATTTGAATTGCACCACGATGTTTATTTTAGGTTTTTATCTGAGTAGTGTGAAACATTCTCGTAACTTTAATCTTTTTTTTCCTAAGAACAGGAAGAAAAAAAAAAATCGCCGATGTGATTCAACTGGGCGCATGCATCCACAGCGAATGAGATAATAATGTGGCCGCCTGCATGTGTTGTTAAATAGTTTTTAGTTCTTCAGAGGAACTCGTGGGAAACAAGGAGGCCTTTGTTTTCATTTGACTCTGGATTAAAAAATATATATATATATTTTGTTAATTTTTTTTTTCAATCTCAAAAACAATGTTTCTATTGACTCCGCTGATTGATAACACTGACTACATTTGAATGTGCAGCAGAACCTCCAAACTTGAACCCAATCTATCCAAGCAATTTTGCAAATGTTTTTTTTCCAGGTTCAAAAACCTTCAGGCTATGGTTTAAGGAACAATTTAAAGTCCTTAACTGTTATACAAGAGACTTTAGCCACAACCAAAAAAAAGTAAATGTACTCACCCTCTGAAGGCTGACAAGGCAGGAAGTTATCTGCAGAGCGTTACCGTCACCGAGTTTAAAGGTATTGCTGCAATTGATTCGGTCTGGCAAAAAGAAAAAGCTCAAAAAAAGAGCAAAGGACACTTATCAGCTCAAATTTAACATTGTGGGCTGTCTACAGCATTTTTTAAAAAATCACATCAATTGCCAAAACATATCCACGGATTTTTTTTGTATTGGGGGATGTGGTTGAACTTCAAGCTGTTCCACTTTTGGAGGTTCCACTGCAACTCATCAACTATCGAACGTAGTTTTGATAGGCATGACGCTCAACACGCGGGTCGGTGCGGAATTGAAAAATCATGTCCGGCAGAGGCAACTAGTTTGCCGGGTAAAGAATGTGAACAACAACAACAACGTGACATCAGCTACGACCACTCAGAACGCTTCTCAATACGACACTGTCATGGTAGCAGGAGTTCAGAACATTCAAATTCTCCCGTCACATGACTAATATTAAAAAGTTAATAAATTGTCCCCGGAATTTATCAAGGAAATTTCGTGCCTATAACTAATTTTTTTTTAAATTTAATTTTGACTCCTTTTGGCAGTTTAAAATCTAGCATAGCAATAAAGAGACACGGTTGCTAACTAGGCTAACCACTGTACATCCAATTGCACTTTTTTTTTTGCTAGCCTGCTCTTACAATGGCTCTCGACCAAAACTTGGCACGTCAACGTCAGGTAGTTAGATATGTAGGTGGCGATACAGAGTGCTCCCATGTATCAACAAGTAGTGGCACAGTTTCCGCAAAACACTTTAGGATCTGATAGATACATCATTCATCTATGTAGCAATCAGTAGTATTATCGGAGTGAATTCGACAACTAACAAAAAAATATATATATAGCATAATACTTCAGTCATGCACTTTCTACTGCATATCAACAGGCCGGGCGGGCCGAAAAAAATTAGTTATGGGGACATTTGGCAAGACCCCGCCCTACATTTTGTCCTCTAAATTCTTTAAAGCGACACTATCATGCGTTTTAAAGTCTGATTTTTTTTCTTTTTTCTTTTTTTTTTTTTAGAAAAGTAGTCCAAAGAATGTGTGGCGCAAAGGCATGCTAACTTAGCAAGCGGCTCTAGCCTAGCGCCCACAGAGAAGTGTTAGCATTGACGCTAACGGACAATTTGCTGGCTATAACGAGTTCTCTTCTCCTCCGCGCAGTTGACATCATGTTTGGCACCCGCTTCACCTCACAGCAAAAGGCCAAGGGCCCGTTATGGGCCCGTTATCCTAACGGCGTCAGTGCCTGAATGTAGACCACTACTGCTGTGTTATTATTATAATTTATTTTGGACCTGTGCTTGTCAGGCTATGAGGGTACGAATGGGAAGCAGGACGAGGGAAAAAGAAAGGAATGGGTGGGATTAACTGTGGTTATTTTCCATGGGGGGATGAGGGGGGGCTACAGCAGCGCCACTTGTGCAGCCAATATTTTCTCATTACATGTGTGAAGGCATTGTTGAGTTACATGTAGCTGCCCAACCACAAGTCTAGCCCTTACTCCTCCCACGCGAAAGAAGGAAAGTGCTCGGATGGACGGATAGATGGAAACGTGGACGGGTGCTGCTTCAATGTGGACGCCTCCCCTTGAATAAAACTACTTACTTTCCCTTTCCGGAAAACTAATCCAGAAAAAAAAAATTACACGGTTGCAGTCGCCGGCGTGAGATAGCCTTCCTTTTGTTAGCTCAGAATGACATGGGGGGGAATTGAAAAGTAAGGTGTCATTATTACAGTACAGGAATAGTTGGCGTGTCCATTCTCTCTCTCTCATGTTCTCGCTTACTTCCTGGTCCTGAGGAGTCCAGTCTAACATGACCATCGAGACATCTGCGCTCGCGAAAACAATCAGCAGCCGGAGAAGGCGGCCTCGTCAAATTTGACCTAAAAGCAACCAGCAAATTCACATCACCGGCTAGAAATTGCTTAAAAATATAAATAAGAACAATAACCAGCTATCTGGGATGTCATTCAGTCTTTTTGCAATCAAGAAAGAGTTTGTTTTTCCAAACCGGACTTGTGGCACCATAGTTGACGACGTCGTCGTCGTCGCGATAGAGGGTAAGGTGGGGTGCGGGCGGGGTCTTTAGGTGTCCAGGCAGGTGCGCCTCCTGTTGGCGAGGAGGTCTCTGTAAACGCTGGAGTTGAGGAAGCGGGGGAAGGAGTCCCGGTGCATCAGCGTGTAGATTTGGAGCTGTGCCTCCTCGTACATCAGGCTGCTGGGCTCGGCCAGGCTCTGGTTGATGCCCTCGCGTACCCGTGAGTCCAGGCTCACCTGGGGCCACAGATGAGAGATAGAAAAGAGCTGACATTAGGCTTAGTAAACCTCTAAAGATGAGATTGTCAGTCTCCTACGAGCACCACCAGTGATATGCAGGCTCCCTCTAGTGGTGTGCAAAATAATCAGAGTAGACTTCAATTATTTCATTTATCACTGTTCATACACACAGCCTTATCGAACAAAGCACAATTAATTGTCAGTGGTGTGTTAGTCAGCTTTCAAACAAAAAGCCAAACCTCTTTCGGCGACAGTATGGACACGTAGTCTTCGTATATGATCCTGGCCTTCTCGTCCACCACTGAGGGATCCGTCTCCTTCTTCAGCTCGTCGCAGGCCAACCAGAAGAGGAGGTTGTCCTCGCTGTACTCTGACCTGAGGAACTCCCGAAAGATCTCCCTGCCCTCCAGCGAGCGCAGCATCATCTCAAAGCTCCGAGACCACGACAGCACCTCGTCGAGGCTGGGGTGTCTGCGGCAGGACACGCTAGAGATCAAGACAACGCGGTCGTGACTACGCAGCGTGGAGGCCGACGCGGGCTGAGGACTTACTGTTCTTCTGCAGCTTCAATACTGTCCATCTTGGTGCAGGTCTGGCGTTCGCTTCTCTCCATCCGGTCTTCACTCCTGCATGGGAAGCAAAAATCAGTCTTTGATTTACATTCATTCAATCAGATTCGCTCATTACATCCGATTTTTCTGTTCCGAAAATATATCCAAGTATACATTTTTTTTTAATTTTCAATATGGGTCCAATACTTGCATTGATTTTTCCAACATGTAAGCTAGTCATCTTAATTTGGGGGAAGTATGGCATGGACAAGTACGTAAATGTCTTCCTACACATTCTGTATAGTTCTGCGAATATGCAGATACAAGTCAGTCCGTTAGCTTGTGACCAAGGCAAAAACAACGCTTGTATTATTTGTTGTTTGCCATTAATGCTAGCGCACAAAGCTAGCATTCATTCAGACTTAAACTTCAGTAGTTAAAAAAAAAAAGGGGGGAAAAGACAAAGAAGTATCCCATTGGCTTTATTTGAGAAAATATGTTTCAGTCTAGTAGGGATGTCCTTGTCTCATTCCAATTTTTTTTTTTTTTTTTTTTTTTTTTAAAGTTTTGTCCACACGACAAACTTTCTCGTGACATGAATGGTGAGGCCGTGTTTTGAGTCTTTTGGCAGAAAAAGAAGAATGCTGGGTCTCGGTGTCTTTTATTGTTCACAATCTAAGAGAAGAAATAGAAATGCTGCTAACAATTCGCCGGCGACAAAAAAGAATAAAAAACAAAAGCGCTGGCGTCATGAAATTCTTAGTTTGTATCACGCGGCCATTAATCGAACTGCGTGCTAATTGTCAAGCGGGCAAGGCAATCTCCACTGAACACTGCCACACATGCAGTGAACAATGGCCTCCTGTCAACGCACTAAACACACATGCTAGCTTAGCTTCCCTCCGTCCACCGCCGCTCTGTCTCACTCGCCCTGGTCCATAATGCAACAGACACTGCGCCGTCTATTTTTGTCCCACCATGGAGGATCTCTGCTTCCTCTTCTCAAAGTCCCCATTGTGTTGCCTCTAATAGGGTAAGCGGGCCACAGCCCCCGGGTGCCCTCACAATAGGGCTAAATATACAGGCTGTTCTTCACAGCTGTTTTGCATGTGATGAGAGGATGGAAATAGAAGAGTATTGTATGATGGCGAGTGAGCACCGGGTTAGAGGGGATGAGCGAGGAGGGGCAGAGCGAGATGGGGAAGTCTGATAGACCAGGAGACAAACACGTAAACATCACCACAGAGATTTGAGGTGGGGGGGTCAGAGCCGCATGGAGACTCGGGAGACTCCTTCCAGGCTTGACAAGCTGCCAGCCTGCCGACCTCTTCAGATGGAGTGCCGCGACAGAGGCGACATTCACCATTCACTTTCTTGGCCGAGCGTGCGGCGGCTGCGGGAGCCGTGTCGCTCGCAACCGGAAGAGGCGGGACTTTGTGCAACTCGGGCTGGATTCTAATTCATTTTTGCCCCACGTGAACTTGAATACACAGCCGATGATGTCCTCGCTAACAGCTGCCAGATTAAAAGGAAGCCCCCCGTCCACAAGCTTCGAATAGTTTCTCGGCTATCTTGCGTAGGGGGCAAACGGAGAACCTACCAGAGACACTTGCAGCAGCCGCACCAGCAGAGGCAGCAGGTGTTGGGTCGGGGCTGTCCAGGGACCTGCGGTGGGGCCTCGATGTGCGCCGCCTGCCTTTTTCTCATCTCCACTCCACTCACACTCCGGGGCTGTAGAACACAAAATACACTTTGTCAGTTGACACAACTTGAAACTTGCATTTACTACCTTATCATGCCCATTTGAATTTGATTCATCGTTCCGTAAATCCAATTTAAAACATTGCAGTTACTAAAGGTTTCACGATGGCAACAGTTTAAGCCACTGACAGATTTGTGCACTGAACATCCAATCCAAGGATGATTTACGTGCATGCCGTGTTCCACCTTGGCGACGCCGTGGAGCCCTGCTATGCTCGCCGGGGGGTTTCCCCTGACATTTCACATGCTTGGAAGGCGGACATGAGCAAGGCCTTGGGTTAGAAGTGTGTGTGTGTGTGTGTATTGCAGATAGAAGCCGGGGGGGTGTAGAGAGCGAGCCACTTAACCATCACACTGCAGCCTTTCTTCACAGCAGCGAGCACTGCGGGCTAATCTAAATAAAACGCCTCGCTCTAAGAAGTCATTTAAAGTGCCTCAGACAATAACGCACAGTGCAGCCTTGTCAGTTGATTTCTTAAACGCCCAGCGAGCGAGGCGGCCAGCTGGCGGGCTGGTTGCGAGTTAAACGGACCTGGGAAAGCCTGCTCGCGCTGCTGCGCAAACGGCGCTCTCGCAGAGCCAGCCTGTTACATCACAACTCCTGACATTCGTCTCATAGGGGGGGGGGGGGTGAATTGTCGCAGAATGCAATCAAAGTTGCAGTCCTGAGAAAAGAAAAAAAAAAAAGAGAGAGTGCCTACCTGCTCATATCAAACCCGTCATTAATACCTCCGATATGAAAAAGAGCAGCAGAGAGGCTCGCAAATCTATTCCTGGCGCAGCATCTAGTCTCCCGCGTCCTGGTCCAGCTGGTCTGCATATGGACATAGGACGGACGGGAAACTAAGGCGACGGGCTGTGTGATATGCAAATGACATCGCCTGACCGCTGGAAAGTGCATCAGTTATTCAGCAACCAGGCAACCAAAATAAAACTGGATGCAAACGAGAGCGGGCCGCAGCTTTGTCGTGAAAGCTGGAGAGGCGAGGCTGCTTTGACAGCACGGCTTAGCGCCGCCGTCTTGAAAATACAAATTGGGCCGTAGGAGCACAAAAGGGACACTTGTGAGAGGTTTCTGGAGCATCAACTAGAGCTCAGAGAGGAAATGGACTCTCAAAAAGGTAGACAGATGACAGTTTTGGCCAGATTGGTTTCTGAAAATCTGGACTTGACTTGAAAGAAATGTGTTTTCCCGCCACATCTTACCATGAATTAGTTAGTTGTTGAAAGCAGGTCAGACAGAGTGTTCATGGCGTGAGGTAATCGGTTGCCAGACGATAGCGGGGCCGCTCGGCGGAGGGGCCGATAGCGGCTAATGGACTGCCTCGGTAGCTGGCGGGAGGCTCGGGGCAAGGCCAGGTGGTCCTTTTTTACCAACGGCAGCAGCGCTTAGTGCTTTCACCATCCCTGACCAGAGACGCTCGTGGAAATCTCTCCCCTCAGCTCACAACCGTGCCTTCGGTTTCTTCTCTCGCCCTCTGGGCTTCCTCCAATCTCAGCCAATGGGTCGTTTGTGGACTTGAAAGTACAGCATCTGGGGGGGGGGGGGGGCAAAACACATGAGCTAAATCACATTTGCCAACCAATACGCTTATCGGACTAGGCAATCAAAGACAGTATGATTGAGACTTGTAACCAGATTGAGGCCAATCTGTTGCGCAACCAACGTGGTTCCTTTGTCGTGGCTGCTTGTTCGCTCAAACACAAAAACTCCAGAACAAAAAAACATCATACTTGATGGTTTGCGACTGCGCTAATGCTAACATTGCTAAACTCTAGCGGGGGAAAAAAAAAAGAAAATAACTAAACCCTTTTTTGTTGTGGACCATTTTATTTTTTCGTCAGAGGGCCGAAACCAAATAAATGTTTTGTTTTTTTATCTCACTGCATTACAGATACACAATGGATTACTCGCTCCAAAATCACAAATGAAGCATTTTCAATTATTGTTTCTTATTTTAAAATTATAATAATAATAATTGAATGGCTTGGATTGGATGGGAATAGCCGCATATTTGTGACATCAAATTATCATTGCCTAAAGTTAAGCGCTTTGGACCAGCAAAACAAATTGCACAGTGTGAAGGAAGCGTTGTAAAGCTTACGCTTCCGGCAAGTTTATCAGCGTAGTTTGTCACACTGCTTATTTTCTGCTATTCACGAGTGTTTCTGAAAACAAATAGGAACTTTCTGTCAAAGAGGACGTCCACCGTTAATCAACACAGCAACAACAAAATAAACATCCTTAGGAGGTGACCGTGGGTGAATTTTTAATGAGCTCGCATATTGAAGGTTTACATCACAATCCAAGCAATCTTTTTTTTTTTTTTAAAGGACATCATGAAACATAACTCAGGCCGACTTTTGCTGCTTCAGCCAAACACCCGAACCACAGTCAGTCATGCCATTTTGCTGCATTTTCTCCTCGGAAAGGAAACTGACTAAGCGTGAAACGGCCTCCCAGCCTGCCTCCCCGCGTGTTGATTTGGGAAATTGTCTTTTTCCACACAATCCGACATAGACTGTGAAAGGGAAAGAGAACAGATATTTGTTTGAATGTTTCGCAGTATTCTGGGACACATTTTTGGGGGGGTTATTTTTTTTCTCCTGCAATGCATTTCAATAGCCGTTAGTTATATTCGGATCTTTGTTGTCGGTGGGCCGGCCCACTCCTCTGACCACTATTCACATCAGCCTCATTCATTATTTTATTCATTTCAGTGATGTTTTACTATGCTAACAAAAATAGCCAAGATTTGGACCCTTTCCATCATTTTTTATTCCTGCATTGACTTAGTCATCTTTCATCCACAAACTGCTTCTTTCTGGCTGCCATCACATGACACAACATGCCAGCCCGATACTGTTGCGAATCTGCAACCATTCCTTCTGAACTTTCAACCAAAAAATACAAGTCCTACTTGTATGCCTAAACGGGCCATGACGAAGGATTTTGCATAGCCTGCATTAAAAAAGAAAGAAAGAACCTTTTTCCTTTGCGAATGGCAAACGGTTCCAAGAGGAAAACAGGCCACAAGCAAAATGCTTCCAAAAATAAAAGATTCTCTGACAGGAACTATGTTTCCCATTGTAATGCATGGCTTGGCAAATTTAGGGCCCGAGGCCCTAAAAGCGGAAGTTTGTGTCCACGTAATTTCTTCGGAACCAGTCATTTGATTTTCAAAATGCCCATCCCAAACGCAACCAGCATTTTGACAGATAGGCATTTTCCGTCTAATTTTGTCATGTTGCTACTTAGAGATGACTTTGGTGGATATTTGGTGGCAGTATTGTGTATTTATGAGCCCCAAGTAAATTGCAGAAAGCAATAAGTGACCGAGTAGAACAATGAAGCATGATTAGAACCTTCAGCGTGGAAGTCTGGTGACACTCAACACGGAGATGGTGCTCTCGTTTGCTAAACCAAGGAGCTGAAAATGGAGGTTCTTTACACGAGAAAAAGTGTTGGAGGTTGATATGTTGCATCTCCCTCAAGGCCCCCATCTGCCGCTTTTCTCCTGAACCTGCTCTCATCGGGGAACTCCAACTCCTATTAGCTCCACTGGCTAGCCGCTGCTGCGAACCCACCCGAGCGCAGCCGCCAGCCGAGCCCAAACGCAGTCAAGGAAGGCGGCGAGGAATCTTATTAAAAACGACAGCCTTATCGCTGTCGCTCGCAAGCCGCCCAAGAGTCGCTATCTTCGGAGGGAGCCGCGCTAGCTGCTATGCTAATCACTGAGCTAGCTTCTCCTCCTTCGCTGCCGCCGCGGCCGGTGAGTGTGCCCCCGGATTCGCAGCGCGCCCAAATCAAGCGTCGTCTTACCGCTTTGTGTCAAACTGTCAGTGTCCCAGGGTGGTGGGTACGCACGCCGCGGTGTCTCGACGGCTCTCGGAGAGCATCGTTAATGTGGATTCAGCCGCGGAACGTCCATCGCCGCCGTTTTTCCGTCCATCCGCCCCACTTCAGCACCGAACGCCGCCGAGCCCCTAGATGCACTGCGCATGCGCGCTGCTCTCTGCCTCTGCCTCTGCAGCCCATCATCAGGAGGGCTCGTCCCAGATGTTTCTGACCGGTACCCTTGCACTCAAACAGGATGGATGAGGGTTACAATGATTTTTAAATAGTCCATGACATTTATCTCAAGTCGTACGCGCGCTCCAGCACCAGCGGGTTCACCTCCAGAATGAATGAATGGACAACCCACATTTTTTAATTAAATGTTGAATTGTGAAATACCACCAAACAAGCAAAGGACAACAATTCCTTCCAGAAATCCTTAAAAAGATTATCGTATGTTTCATATTTGCCTTCCTCAACATTTCCTGTGCTTCACAACTCACGGTCCACTGTATTTTCTATATAGTAAGACAGTTAAGCAGTCAAGCTGTTCATTCATCCGGTTTTTTTTTTAATTCTGGTTGTTCTCTGCCGTAGCACATGGGGGCGCTAACGCTCTTTATCTATTTCAAGTACATAAACACATCTACCATCCCTTATTTGAATGTATCCACTTGTATGGCAACCATAAACCATCATTGACACCGTCCCCCCTCCCAAAAACACAATTACCAAGAAGATATTCCATAGCCAACAATTTACACAAAAAACAAGCGGCAAGGATTGATTTTGCTACTTTTTTGGGGGCTTTTCATGTGATGGAAGATTGCGTGTGAAAAGGTCAAGAGATCCCAAATACTCTCAAAAGTAACCTCCTATTCATATTTTACGATTTATTTTTACAAATGTTACTGTATTTTTGTTACTGGGGACGAAAGTGTTTCAACATCCCTTCACACTTCCAGATAAAATCAACACCTACACCAATGTTTGAAGGCCCAAATAAAGATAAGAATAAAGTAAGGTCTTGTGCGCATTTAATTTTAATTTCTCTCTAGGACACCAAATGTAATCTATAGTGTAAACTGGAGCTGAGTAAGCCCCCAAAGAGTTATTCTTACTAACGTAGGCACACAGACAGGCGGCCCTTTTCATGAAAAGCCAATTTTTCTCCCCGAGTGGCTTTTTCTATCATCATAACACATTCTTTATGTCTGGCGCCAAAGTGCACGTGACTGATGCTGATGGCGTCAGGGAGGTGAACGACAAATTCGACTGATAAATAGACAAGATGGAGCCATTAATCATCCTTAATCGTCTTGCTGGTCTGCAAGAAAGAGATTGTAGAACATTTGCAAGTACATAGTGATCAATATTTGTGTGTGGCTTTTATTTTACTTTTATATTTATTGTATCATTTACAAGAGTAGTTAACTGTTTTTCTGAAATGGAAAATGTATTTTTATTTTTCAGTACTTAATACAAAATGGACAATTGGGCGTGGCTAGCATATGCCAACATTTTCATTGGCCAGAGGAGCATGGAGGATTGTGCCCCACAAATTCTGCCCAGCAACAAGTGACTGAGGGGGAAAAAAAAAAAAAACATTACAATTGTGATGTACGTCACTGCGTATACTAAATAATAAAAATATTTTTTGTTATCATTAAAGTTACCCTGTATGGTCTACATAAAAGAAACATTTATTTATGATTTAAATCTAACAAATTTAAACAATTTAAAAAAAACTGGTAAGTGCAGTCTGAAATTTCTGGCATTTCTGATTAAATTTAAGATTTTTTACTCATGTAGAAGTGACCTCCAGCAGTGGGCAGTTTAATATTGACATTATGGCGTTTCCCAATCATGCCTATGCTAAAAGAAATAAGAAAAAAAAGCTCAGTGGCCTAGTGGTAGAGTGTCCGCCCTGAGACTGGAAGTTTGTGGGTTCAAATCTATCTGGAGAGAAGCACATATCAAACTTTTATCTTCCTCTAAAAGCACATCTACATACGTATATCAATATTATAGATATTTTCATTTCATTGTGTCTTTATGCTGCGGACGTGGAGATACGAGGTTATCACTGGACTTATTTTGAAAAGAACTGCTGCTATGGCAACATGTATTGTCATTTCTCCGGGGCCCGCCATTATTGACAAAACTTGCTTCCCTCTTGAGTGATTCCCAGCTGTGCCTGCCTGGCACAATCTGTATGCAGCCCCCAAAAAAAGATTGATTACTTTATGAGATTACACATGCCTTGAGCAGTCTAGCAAAACCACATTGGTACATTTGAGCTCATCGCAGGAAAATATAGCAAATCCAAACTGACATGCTTATTGAATCCCGTAGCAGCGTTCCGCAAGTTTGACATTTTGAAAATTATTGACTGACGACAAGCCCGGAAAAACACAAAAGAAGAAAAGTCTGCGTTATTAAAGCAAAAAATTTCCCGGCTGCTAAATGTCAACTTGTCGAGAACTCACAAGTGGGAGACAGAACAGGGAGACGACACACAATTAACTGTCACCGAACAAAAGTCTTGGGGGTTGGCTGGTGCAGATGTCTGTGGGTGGAAAAGCAAGTGATTGTGAAGCTGTGAGAAGATATTCACCTAACTCCAAAAGTGATGACTGGAAAAGAAGAAAAACAGTGAAGTCAGTGGCTTCACTGTTCTAATACTTATGCAGGGGAACTGTTGTGTCTATTCCCTGAAGAATTGGAATCAGTGTTCCAATACTTTTGGAAGTACACCAAGCGACTGTGTCTTTTGCCCCAGAGAAGGTCACAGGGAGGATTTAGCTTTCCAGTCTGACGGAAAATTGATGAGGCAAAACACGAGCGTCTCATTGCAAGTAAGCTTCTTCTCCACTTTTTTCCCTTCCCAATTCAGCGGCCAATAATGCAAGCCTTGACCTTGACTTCTAATTTGATTCTGCCATTTGTGCAATAGTGGCATTGGTGCCATGAATATTTTGAGCGTGGCTGCCTGAACAAAATTGGAGAGTTCAAGCAGGGCCTCTTAAGTGTGATGTAATAACTATGCCAACCAAATTTCATGTTACATTTGAATGACTACTCTCACCAATTGTTTGTTTTTTAGGGTTGGAGAAAAAAAACAAGAAATCCAAAAGACTCTAAAGTCCTCACCAGTACTCGAGAATCGAGATTATAGTAAAACCTGACATGAGAAGCTTTCCTTCACCTGGCTGTCACTTCTCTTTCAAGCCTCCTCCATTTGAGAAGCGGCGTCTCCTGTCTGTAATTAAAGACAGCTAATTAAAAGCGTTCCCATGTGCCCACTCGGCGCTGTGACGGCGTGCCGCACCGGCGGGAGCCCACGCCAGACAGTAGCTGCAATCACGAGTGCATTTAGTTGATGGCAGGTTAAGAAAGGGCTCTGTAAAGTAAATATCTGGCAATTGGAGAGCTGCTATCAAAACAACAACAAAAAAACGGAGTCATAGTAACTGTACTCCAGGTACACTCATCCCACAAAAAAACCTCAAAAGGTAATAATTAATCGTTTTTTAGGTACTCATTACTAATTTCACTGCTCCCGGAAGGATTTTGTCCCTACTGTAAACAAGGGAGACTCAGTTGATTCATTTGCTCACACGCTCGAGTGAATGAACTTACATCAGACTCGGACGAGTCGTTTGAATCAATCGACTGGGTCAAGCTAGGTGACTGCCGGAAACACTGCTGACTCAGATGAATCGTTTGAATCGATTCAATGAGTAAGCAGACTCATAAAATTAAAAAAAAAGATTCGGTTGATTCACTTAAATTAGTCAACACACTGACTCGAGTGAGTGGACTGCAGACTGACTCAAGCAAACCAGATGACTTTAATGAGTGACTCAAAGACAGAAAAGAAATTAAAGAAAAATCTTGTACTTCATTCTGATTTTATGAAATAAGCACTTCAATGATGGAATAAATTAGCAGAGGCACTTTACTTTGTTTTGGAGGCCAATTGTCATTGTTTGGTTCACTCAAGTGTGTGACTAATTCTGCAGAGAGCAGAACACAGCGTGACAACAATGGCGCCGCAAATGGCCTCTTCTATCATCAACACTGTTGATTAATGCCAACAAAACAAACAGCGCAAAAAATATAGAATCTTTTCATGAGAGTTAGTTTTTATTCCGTTTGAACTTTTGTTTTGAATGAGACAATAAATACAAGGATATAGTCATAATATTATATCCTTACTATATCAAGCTATCTTTTACGCGATTCACATTATTTCCAATTATATTGCCATATGACCACAATCAAAACTTTTACTTAGGAATCTGTTTGCCCTTATCAGATGAAAAGTGTGTTTAATCACATCATAAATGAAAAGGCGGGAGTGGAACATGCTGATCTTAATTAAGAGCGTCCTTGGTGCTCGGCGGCCACAACACACACAAAGGTCAGTCAACAAAAGCCATTAAGACAGAACGCAGGCCACGGAATCTTCTTTAGTGCGTGCGTGTGTGCACAATCACAGGAAATGGGGGGGGGGGGGGGATCCAAACAGGGTAAATTTGATGCTCAACAGATTTTCCATTTCAAAGGCTATAAAAAAAAAAAAAAGATATTAGTGATTAAAGGTAACAATAATGGCGCATCTTCCTGGAGGAGGATAATGAAACATTGTATTGAAGTATGTGATAATGAAATTACTCTCAAAGCTTTCACGCCTTTGCATACATCATCATCATCGGCCATTTACTGAATATGACACAGCAGTCATGTGTGGTAGTTAATTTTGTTGAAGTTGGGGCCATGATATGTGTTAGCGAGGGCGGTTTGAGCATGTAAATGTACACATTTGTTGCATTAATTTACTCCAGCTGCTTCTTGTCATCTCTCCATGTTTATGTCACTTTCACATGTCCTTTTTTTGCCCATAGTATGAGATGGCTGCACACATTCGCACACGCACTTCCTCAAATGAGAGTTTACTCGTCATATTGAATGAATATAAACATTTTCGTTTGTGTACTTACGGATGACTTTGACAAAACGCTGCAAGGCCATCAGCGGAATTGCAAGTGATGCATGTGTGCGTTTGCCTTTGTGTGTGTATGAGTGCACATCCGTGCAAGTGCTATCAGCACGGGACATGTGGCTTGAATATTTTCCGACGCGTTGAGTCATTCGTCACAAACTGCTGTGTGTGTGTGTGTGTATATATATATATATATATATATATATATATATATATATATATATACATACACCATGGTAACCTAGACATAATAAAGTAACCAATGACAAGACGTGACATAGCATAATATGAGCATTATGCTTTATTCTCATTGGCATAACCATAATGTGTAATATTTTTGATGTATGAGTAAACTGTATTGAAGATAATGAAAAAGGTAGTAATGTGACATTATAACTGGGTATTATTAGCATGTAATAAATTCATATTTGTAGTCGCCCTTTCAATAGCTGAAAAAAAAACAAAATTAGGTTGTGATTAATTCGCTTATGGAACAGGCTGTTTCGTACTAACAATTATGAAATATGTCTGTGGGATATAATTAACACTGATTTTCCATCACCGTGGTAAATTACACAGTGCATTGATAGTAATCACGACCACATCAAATGCGGAGCGAGAGAGGAACCTGCGCCAGGATGACAAAGCGTGATGAGATAAAGAATTTTTTTGTTTTTGTTTCATGATGGTAAATAATGAGGTGTGTTTTTGGGTGTGTTACTGGCCTATGCACAAGAATGTCAAAATCAATTTTTTATATATAATTTTGGGAGTACTACAAATATCTGTCACGCTTTATTGTTGAGGTGAAATTTTGACAATTTGAACAATTTCAAATGTCAAAAAAAAAAAGGCGTCTAAACGATTACCTGACCATCAAAAATAATATTTTTGATTATCACATACTGAATAAACATCAACTACTAGATAAAAAACGATTGTGACTATAAAATGTGACATTGGTGAAGGGAAACGGCCAATTGGTTGATTAATTAACCAAAGCTCTTTTTCTCACACTCAATTAGACAAACTGGATTTAGTCTTTACTGATTTATTGTCAGTCAGACAATGATCTTAACTACAGCATACTGGTATAACAGGGTGAGCTAACTATTGTGACGAGTTAACAAGCATCATGCCACATGGCACACACATTACAATGATTACCTGTGGAGCACACGTTGCAACTATTAAAGGAGGCGTCGCCACGGCAACAGGGGATGGAAAGACCCCACTTGATCCAAATGAGATAGCTGTGATGTCTCTTTTTGCCCTGAAATGAAAAAGTGGTTCATAATGAATAGAATTCATCGCAATTAAGCGTATTAACAGCGTATGGCCGATGTCGACGGTCCCCGTCCTTCTCTTTGATTAAAAGCTCTAAATCTGCTCAAAATCACCCAGCCACGACAGGACAGGAGCTAATCCGTCCCACTAAGTGGAACCTCTCGCTCCGAGGCGTCAGTAAATCAAGCAGCTAGCTTCTGAAAGTTATTTATTAGCTCCAATCCCACCTTTTTTTTTTTTTTTAGATGGTGAAACTATCTCTGAAAAGGTCAGCGGTTCTTGTTTACTGTGTTTACGTTCAAATGCTGGTCAAAATATTTTTGACAGCTCTTTTACTGTCAAATTTCAAAATATTATTTTTAGCATTTACACTTTGACTGTGAGTGTGCAAGTGTGACGAAATTGTATTTCCACCCTGACAGGCTCCTTTTAGTATTCACTCCATCAAGCGCACTTGCATTCAAGGGAGCTTGTTTAAAAGAAAGGGACAGCTCCAATCCATGCTGCCGCTTTGACTTTCACCTCGGAAATCGATCAGCTTTGTTTTGCTTGTCTTAATTTAATTGGACAAAGCGTAAATATGCATCAATGTCACGGAGGACTGGCGCCGCTTGTCGGGTCGGGTGCAGACATGCCTGCGGCGCACTTAATAGGTCCCCATCACCCCGTTTGGGACTCTTGTGCCTCGTAATGGGGCAAGGAGGGACATTATCTTGATTAGAATCGATCCCGATTGGATTTACATTACGGGCTGCATTCTCACACTCGCCGCGTGCAGGCTGGCAAATGAAAACAACCGACATGATAGCAACAAATCAATCTAATAATCACAAGTGCGGCAAATGAATTTACGATGTGTGTTGGGTCATGTTAAAGTTGATATGACATCTTATATTTCAGATTGAAGGCAAATGCAAAATATGGATAAAACTCTATTGAGAAGAAGGTGAGAGTAAATTCAAGGATGGGAAGAACCTGAATAAAGAAAAGGAGAGAAGACGCAAAGGGGGGGGGGGGGCATCTCTCCCTTTATTCCCCCCACCCCACCCCCACCCCCGCCTGCCTCACTCCAACCAGTCCTCTTCCCTTTAGTCCCTCACATCCTCCACTTTGGACCGCAAGCATTTTCCCCTTCCTCCACTCTGCGCTCTTCTTTTTAAGAACCATGGAAAGCGCATCAGGCAACCTCTCAGATGCGGATTACCGGAGCCAAATGGCCGCCTTTTACAACAACAGCGGCTTGTGCTCCAACGGCAGCGGGTGCGACGGGGAGCGCGACCCGGGTGGTGAAGCGGACTACAGCGACGCCAACCCGGTCATCATCGCCATCGTCATCACGGCGGTTTATTCCGTCGTGTGCGTGGTGGGGCTAGTGGGCAACGTGCTGGTCATGTATATCATCGTCAGGTACGCACACGCACGCACGCGCGCGCGCGTCACTTCCAACGCGTAAAGTGTGCGCTTCCTCTTGTTTGTTTGAAGCTCATGCGTAAAACTCACTGGGAGTTGCGCGCCGACAGGACGGGGAAGCATGCCAGCGACCTCGCTACTGGTTCGAGGACACGCGGGTCGTCAAAATTGCACATTTTAAAGCAGCGCAAAGGGGCAGACCTCCGCCAAGGCGAAAGTGACAACTCTCGCAGTCGCGCAAATTGACGTCACAGACTAAACTTCCGCTCAGCAAGAGTCCATTTTTAAATGACTTGAGCTTATTTTTTTTGCTATAGTTATTCAGTAAAAGATGTGTTGCCAAAAGCTCAGTTCAGCGAGCAACCACATTTTGTACAGTCCACATCACGTGCTAGACCTCAGTTCAGTGAGTTATCATTTCGCAATAACACTTTTTTCCAAAGCAAAGTCCCTCTTTGGCCTCTTAGGGAGGTTCAAATGTTCCTTCAAACATGTCCAGCGCGGTTCAATTGTGAAACAGATCATTTCAGTGTCAATACACTTTGCCTGTAGAGGTTCCATTGTATTCTTTTAAATAGGATGTCATTTGAACGTTTACGACTTCATTAGCTGGGCTATAAAGTTGGCAGATAGCTTTTCCCGCTATCATGAACACACTTCACCATGTGTCTCCGCACAAACACACACACAGTTGTCGATTGGAATCCGCACCAACGCTTCTTTCATTATGGCGGTGGGCGCGTCGAGTGGCAGGTGGGCGGACCTGAGTGTGTTCCCACAAGGCTTGAGTGATGGCCTCCTAAATGTCCTCCATCCTCATCCTTTAGCTGCTTTGCTGAGCTTTGCAACAAGTCAGAAGCTTTACAAGATCCTCATCTGGGTTTGCAAACATCACTGCGCTCGCTTTATCTTAAAACGGCTCGCTGCTTTGTTTGCGCTGCGTCATGACGCCTCACTTAGCTGAAAAAGGTGAGTGAAGAATAAAAAGCATAGGGACTTTTATATAATATATATAGAATTTCTTTCCACACACATTTGCCTCACCAGCAGCTCATGCACCTGCCAAATTAACTTGGTGTAATCTGCCGCCACGCAGATTTACGCTGCACGCCAGCCAGCCAAAAAACAGGGCCCCCAGACGAAAAGTTGGACACAAACAACTTTGTAAAGTGATCACATGTCCACATGAATCCTCACAGCAGTTTAGTCATCAAAAAGGTTTCCCGCCCATTACAGCATTCGATAAATAAAGGATGTGTGCTAATGTGGGACATATCCTCTTTGTCCTTTTTTCTCTCACGCTCTTCTACAATCAGTGTTAACAGCGCTAATGGTCCATTGACAACAATTCCTTCGGATGAAAGAAAAAAAAAAAAAAGTCATGTGCTCTCCATCCTCACTTTTATGCTAGTGGTCTCGGATGCAATTTGGCCAGATTATATTGAAACGGAAGCGGGTGAGTAAGGTGTTCCCGTGGCAACCCCTCAGGTCATAAAGAGTAACGATTGCCTTCTCGCTCTTCATCTCCTCCTACTTCCTCTCGTGCTCGTCCGCAAACTTCTTTGCGAGTGAGCCTTGAGTATACCTATAGATATATAAAAATCTGATTTACTTATGTGCTAATTTGGCGTGGGGTTTCTTGTTACCATGGAAACAGCGGAAAGTATTTTGAAAGAGTGCAAGATTCTTGAGCTCCTCGTTACTTCTGAAATATCATCGTGGAGCCGTCACTGTCTAGCGCAAGTCTAAAATATGACGGCTATTGCAGTCATAATCCCGTTTGAAAGTTCCAAACGCACGGTGGGAGTAAGAAGTCAGTGTCACTGGTCCTACTTCTCTTGGGAGTGGTCGATTAAAAGCACAGCTGTTGGGAAAACATCTAAAGCGGTGTCGTGCGGCACGCTACATCGTTGCCAAAGCTCTAATGGGAAGTGCCATTAAGATGCTCATGTGACTAATTCTGTCGAATTTTGCACTAAATACATTTTTGGATTAGTTGTTGTTGTTATGACTGATCTGTGTGAGTTCTGCCTAGCAACAAGGGCCAAAAGCAGGAGACAATTTGAAGAATTATATCAGCAATTTTGGAAATTAGTCTACCCAGGACTCTGACGCGTGTTTTTGTCCAGAGTAAAAAGCCTCATCTGCGCCACTCGTGTGCGTCATTCTCGTGAAGCGATCGTAGGAGGTCAAGGTGCACAACCTATAGCTGTTTTCTTCACGTGCGCTTTGTTACCGTGGCAACAAGCACTCCCCAGCGATTTCTACTGACTGCGATTTCAGTTATTCGCTTGGAAGAGGGCAGTGTAGCAAAATGCTCGGCAGCGTTTCAGCCATTCGTGGCCAACCGTGTCGGATCATGCCAATTCTTTTGATTTAGGGCTTGGCGTCAATGAGTGCTGGGCGGAAATGAGCTTTTGATAGATTTCGCTATGGTTTAGTGAAACCAAGCTTGAGTTTTGTAGCCGGCGTCATGCTGCAGGGCTGATTTTCTCTGGCTGGAACTGTCGAAAGGAAATATGTAGCTGTCAGTGTGAGCACTTCAGGCTTGAGCTAAGAAGCAAAAAAAAAACGTGATCACATGCGTGGCAACGTCGACTCCAGAAACATTGTTGTCCACACAAGGCGTCTCACATATGTTATATACGCTAAACATGCTAATGGAACGACAAATCGCTTTTCGCAGCATGGGACACTGTCTAATTTGCTGACTTTTTCATTAGATACCTCGGACCCGGGCACATCTCGTCACTTAAGGGACAATAACGAATTAAATAGAAACCTACACGGTTGGCCCGTGGCTCGCAGAACCTCCACGATCCGTCAGAGCCGCTCGGGGTGCGCGGAAACTGTTAGCGGCGGAGAGAAAATATGATAACAGCAGCAGCAGCGCTCTTTCTCAGGCTCATGACAAATGATGTTTAGCTCGCTGCATAACAGCAGTTCGCTAGATTAATGGGGCGCCGCCGCAAGATGTTGTGCTCAAGTGGCTTTGTGGGAATTACTCCATGATGGCATCCGCGTCGAGGTCAATCAAAGGGACTTCATGTGAAGGTCCTCAAGTCAAGTCAAGTTTATTTATATAGCCCTAAATCACAGGCAAGTCTCAAAGGGCTTCAGATATACAAAAAAAAAAGAATTGACAATTATTCTCAAACCTCCCCTGATCTTAAACTCCCAGGAGGGCAAAGAAAAACTCAAAAACTCTGAAAGCCAAAGAGGTTATTAAAAAACGGAATAGTTTTTTTTTCTTTTCTCATATATTATCATTAATGAGGCTACAAAGGGAGTTTCTATTTTTGTAAAGGTGTTTTTCCTCTCCATGATTCAAACTCCCTCGTAAATAATCCTTGCTTTGGCTAATTAGTGTGCACGCGTACCTAACGTTGTTACTGGTGCCGCGACATTAGCAAACCCCCCGCGTTTGTTTTCGCAATATAGTGGCAAAACTTGTAATGCCATCATTTGGCTCATTGTGCTCGTATTTTCATAGCGTCGCTACCCAGGAGTATTCATTTATTAACAATGTTTGTTATTGGGATTTTTCTCTGGCTTGTTAACAAATTCCTCCGAGCATTAATATCTCACGCTGGATGGCATCGAGACAAACAATAACTAAATATTCTGTCTTTTCTAACCGCCGTCCTTAAATTATTTGTTCGTTTGCTTGAGCTCGCCTCAGCCCCTGGCTTAAGAATTAATTTCACACTTGAGGACTCAATAACGAAGCGGCTTTCCTTAGTAAATAAGCCACGCTGGCCGTTCCATCTGTGTGACACTGTTAAGAAGCGCTGCTGTGTTGTGGCATTTTGCCCAAAAGACGCCACTTGTAAGCTCTTTTAAGGCAAAATATACACAGCAAAAATAAATATATGGCACTTTATTTCATCTTCCAACTCTTTTTGGGTCAAGGCTCTCTTCAGTACCAACTGGGCCTTTGATTTGATGGCACATCGTGTATCTGTAGGTTAAAGAGTGGAGGATAAATTTTGGCACACGCAAGGTTTTAAATGAACATGTACTGACCTGTATCGACCCGTTGCTTAAAATCAATAGTGTTCTTGCTGGGGGAAAAAGAAGTCTTAAAAGTTTTTCAGAACATTGCTCATCTGGAACGGTGAGGCCCGTAATGGCACATAAAAAAAAACAAACATCCCTCCTGCCGCTCTGTGTCACGCGACTCGGCTAACCGTCCCCGGACCAATAAAGCCGGGAAATGACGAGCCTGGCAAGCTGTCAGTGTTGCAGTTAATTAGAATTTAATGAACAAACGTCATCATGGACACTTGTTAAGAGGATTTGGGATTATTGGGAATATAAAAACAAGGAGGAGAAGACAGACTTCTATCAAAGTCAAACTCAAAGTCTGCTTTATTGTCAATTTCTTCACATGCCAAGACACACAAAGAAATCGAAATTACGTTCCCACTATCCCACGGTGACAAGACATAGCACACAATATACATACAAGTAAACAACACAAAAAAATAAAAACAAGAAGGCACAAACAATGAGTAAATAAGAGTGATGAATAAATAATAAATAAACAAATAACATAATAAATAAGAGGAGCAAAAATGGAACAAGTGTGCATACAGCAGACATCCATCCATCCATCCATCCATCCACGGCTCAGTTATGAAACCATTATTTAAGCCGTGAAGTGTTAAATTCGAAAGCTTTATCTTTCTTTCACACCCGCCGCCTCTGAAAGTGTTTTTCCTCACTCTCTCCAGACCTACAATTCTCTTGCTTTTCATCATTTCGTCGAAAAAGAATCCTGGAATGGAAAGAGGAACTGCAATTGTTGTACTCTCGCTATTAAAAAACCCCAAGATGAGACTTTTGAGTGCACTTTCAAACAGTAGGAAAGGAAATTGAAAGAAAACTCTTTCTTAGGTCCCTTAAAAACCTGGTAATTCAGGCTCATCGTAGTAACAAGGCAGACTCTGATTTCCAATTTTGTTTGCGGGCAGGTACACTAAAATGAAGACGGCCACCAACATCTACATCTTCAACCTGGCTCTGGCCGACGCGCTGGTCACCAGCACGCTGCCCTTCCAGAACGTCAACTACCTGATGGGCACATGGCCCTTCGGCGACATCCTGTGCAAGATGGTCATGTCCATCGACTACTACAACATGTTCACGTCCATCTTCACGCTCACCACCATGAGCATCGACCGCTACGTGGCCGTGTGCCACCCGGTCAAGGCGCTAGACTTCCGAACGCCCCGCAACGCCAAGATCGTCAACGTGTGCAACTGGATCCTGTCGTCCGCCATCGGCCTGCCCGTCATGTTCATGGCCTCCACTGTCGTCAATCGTGAGTCTGACTTGACTAAACGGCTCCCTAATAATGTGTCTTTTTATCTTTTGAGGCTTCAACTCATTTTATTTTGCACTGAAGAAGACCGCCTAGTTTTAGTCCTAAACAGCAAACCAACAGATGGACAAACATGGCGCCAAAACGAAAAGCAAACAACATGTCCTGTGATTTGGACTTTATAGCCTCGAGCATCGTGGACTGCAAGCTGATCTTCCCGCACCCGTCGTGGTACTGGGACATCCTGCTCAAGATCTGCGTGTTCATCTTTGCCTTCGTCATGCCCGTGCTCATCATCACCGTGTGCTACGGCCTGATGGTGCTGCGCCTCAAAAGCGTGCGCATGCTGTCAGGCTCGCAGGTGCCCTGGCCGCTCGCTTGTTAGAATGCATGAGATAAAGTCCTAATTGATTTCAAGGAGCTGTGCTCCATTGTGATCTTAATTAAAAAAAAAAAAAAAAAAAAGCTAAGTAGAATCAAGTGGCAACCATATTGATTTTGTAAATATTCACTTTGCAGTGACAGAAACAAAATATGCGGGAAAGGTTTCAAACGTTACGATGCTAATTGGTGTCATTTGGTGCCAGGAGAAAGACCGAAACCTGCGTCGCATCACCCGCATGGTGCTGGTGGTGGTGGCCGTCTTCATCGTGTGCTGGACGCCCATCCACATCTTTGTCATCATTATCGCCCTGATCAACATCTCCAGCTCCACCTTGCAGACCGTCACCTGGCACTTTTGCATCGCCCTGGGCTACACCAACAGGTACCGGCCACTAAACCCGCCAATGCCATGCCGCCATTTATGGACGCCATTTATGGACGCCATTTATGGACGCCATTTATGGACTCATGTTGCACACTTGCAGCAGTCTGAACCCGGTGCTTTACGGCTATCTGGACGAGAACTTCAAGCGCTGTTTCCGCGAGTTCTGCTCATCGAGCCCCTCGCTAATGGAGATGCAGAACTCCACCCGGGTGGGCGTGGTCGGACGCAAGGCCCCACAGCGCGAGCCCAACACCGCACAGTCGGGAGACAGGTCCAATCAGCAGGTATGGTGGAGCTAGTCAGCTCCCCAAGTCCTATGTTGCTGTAGCAAAAATCGAGTTTGCATTCAATTTCAAGCTACACACAGCTAACAATAATGCTAGCACGACAAATAGATAAATACAAATATAAATAACCACATTCGTTTTGGGAACGATGCTGTTACTTGAAGGTGCTTTAAAGCGGCGGCCATTTTGTGTCTGTCGATAGGTATGACTAGCCGTGGAGGAGGAGTCCGTTGACTACCACTGCCAAGGTGGCGGCGCCAACGACGACCTCATCTCGGAAGTCACCCAAGTCACCACAGGGCTCTGATTACGAACGCACTCGAGCCGATACACACCTACACACAGACGGCGAGGCAAAACGTTACAAGTCGGCAAATGGCGCAGGACCAATTGGAAATCAAGTGTGTGTGCAGCATGAACAAAAAGAATGCTGATGAGATTATTATTATTATTATCATTATTATTGATAGCTCGTCAAAGTAAATATCTAGAACGAGCTCAATTGATTTTCATTGAGTTGCCGCACCTAATGTTCTGACCCCGGAAATGCTTTTTGGCCCATTTTCTGCAGCAGCAGTCACATGCTTATTTTCCTGGCTGCTTGATGTTTGCACGGCGGCAAATTGTTGATTTTATCTGTTACACGCTCACTTGCACACACACACACACACACACAAACTGATAGGTTTCCAACCTGTGCCTGGACTGAGACGGCAGACGGGCTCTGGACATCGTCTCTTAAACTATAAAGGGGATCTAACGATGTGTGTTTATGACGCCGCCGCCCCGTTAATTTACACATTTTAACGGCACCGGCCTGGCGGCCATGTCGGAGGCTCACTCGATGTATTTTCAACACGGGAATGTTCTCTGCTGTACGTATTGCTGCTGCTATTGCTTTGGTGTCTGTCTTACGTTTTCTTGCCTGGTTGACAAAAAATGAGGATGGACAGATTTCTGTGTGAAACCATATTTGGTATAGCAGGAAAATACTTTCTCTCTCTACAACTTCAAGCTACTCCCTTTCACGTCTATGATGCCTTCGAACCCAAACGCATTGGGAGGAATTGAAACGACTGTGCTGTATCACCATCAGAAACGCCATCTTGCGACGGCAAACGAATGTGACTCTGTGGGAAAATAAATGTTGGCGACAACGCACCGAAACTTAATGAAAGAACACCGCGGTGCCATTGTTAGATCATCTTACGCGACTCGATTCAAGGGCCGAGCGCTGCGCTCGCCAGCTGTCTTTTCCACTGTCGTTGTAAAACTCGATATTCCGTGTGCCGCCATTTTATTTTCAATACAAAGATAAATTGAGCCACTGAGACCGAGCAAGGACTAAGATTTAGTCTAGAACGAAAGTGCATCGTCCTTCTACTGTGTCATATCAACTGTTCTTCAAATTGTATATTGATAAAACTCACAATTAATATATAAATACATTAATGTCCTTGCTGTATATTCAAATTGTATATTGATAAAACGCACAAATAATATAAATAAATAAGTCATATAAATAATATATAAACATACGAATGTCCTTGCTGTTATTGTCTTGTATGTATTGTATAGATCCCTCTGGCGTTGTGTAAATGTGTATACATTTGAAATTACAATAAAAGTTTGTTGGACTTTGCTGCTTTGTCCAACCACAACGATGATTACATGACAATTTGTTAGTAGACATGAAATTCACTTTTACAGGACATCTAATTTGGCATCGTATTGCAAGTATTTCCATAAAAAAAATCATATGAAGAGTAGAAAATGCAAAGCAAATCAGACATTTAAAATCCTTCAAACTAGGGTTTAATTCAACAAGAGGTTAGTTCATCTTCAGCTCTTATCGTTTGTGATGTGATGATTTAATTCCATAGATTATTATTTCAATGTCTGTTCTTCAACATTTACACGAACGTACATTTTCCAAGGTTCTTTAGTTATTACTGTTAGCAAAACGGATTGTGACACACAAAGGAAAAAACTTTGGCAAAGTTTTCAGTGCAACAAGAAATAAATGAGATTTGACATGGAACCTCTGCAGACAAATTGTGGTGGCCGGCTTACAAGTGGATTTGCTGATGCCATAAATTCTGATTTAGAGACCCTTTTTAAAATGATAAAAGTGGAGAATGTGTATTTTCTTTCAGAAAAAAAACCCCAAAAGAAATCAAGCTGATGTTTGCAGGGGAGCACATTGAAAAGTTCAATAGCGGACTTGTCGTGGCGGCGGACGGTCGAGGCTGTAAATGCACCTCGTCCGTCATGCTTTCACCTAAAGGGACATTATTTCGCTTTCTTTTTGATGAAGGAATTTATGTCTTACACTGTCAAAAGCTGAGTTTCATGGCCAGACGGGATTGAAGACAATGTCGATAAGGGAAAATCGAGTTTTTGGTGAGAATTGATGGCAAAGATGAAATGTGAGAAGATAACTCGCCCAGGGCTGGGTGATATGATCTTGGAATCCAATCGTGGAGTTTATTAATCCCATTCTTATCAACTGCCTTCACCCATAGAATAAAGAAGACATTCTTCAAAAGATTGACCAATCAATCAACTGCACACAACGACAAGAACGTATATCTGTCAGCACTCTGACATCAATAAATATGACATATTTGCACAAACAGTGAACGTTTGTTGCTCTGCTCTTTGGACAGAACTCTCCAGGCGCATGCCATCATTTCACACTCGCGCAGATTGCCCCCAAAAGTCATTAAAGTCATCGTGGTTGGGCTTTCACGCTTCCCGCTCTAAACGTCCGCTTGGAATTCTCCAAACATTTGTTGCGGTGAACGTGCCTTCTAGTTGTTAGGAGGAAAGAAAATAAGTTTGTGGGGGAATAATAATTCCCAGACAGATCGAGAGATGGAGTAGATGAGTTGACTAGCGGCTAGCACAATAGCTTGCTAGCTGTTAGCTAACTTACTCGTTAAATCGGATAGTTTGGATTTATTATCGTCATTAAGCGGGTGGGTGCTAAAGCTCCTAAAATCCGCTGAGTCACATTTACTTGCTCTCTGTGACATCATTGGGTATACTCGCAACATAAACTCGATTGATTGCATTTCTCGACTCATTTTAGAGGGCCCATTTATTTATCCGAGCATTGGTAATGGTCCTTTGTTTCTAAGTTCCACGAATGAGGCTAAACAAGTGCAACGCGATGAAAGGAAATGGAAAATGGAGACAGGGCCAACATAATGAAAGGAAATGGAAAATGGAGACAGGGCTTCTGAATATGATTCACAATCAATCATACACAGAAAGGAAAAGAATAATGTGATCCTGTTGCTTTCCTTTTACGTATTTAGTTTTGGGCGGACATCAAAAGCATTGCAACGTGAATCATGATTGAATCATCTTTCCTCTCATTTTATGGGACTGAGACATCTCCTCCGCAAATTGAAGTTCATTTTGCCAGTAGGCACGTGGAAGACCTGCTCCTCTCTTTTCATTTCTGTATTTAAACGTCAATCTCCTAAAGTGTGGCTCCGCCAATCGAGTAGCACGGCTTCCCTATAGAAATGCAATAAAGTCGTTTCTCAGTTTGATCCTTTTTTCACTATTTGTCTTTTCCCGCACAAAATCCTCACAAAGAGCTAATCGATAATGACAAAGTGCGCTCGTTCCGGGGGACCCATTTCAACAACATGCGGCATCCAGACAGATGGCCACCTCGGGTGACATTTGCCGGGGATGCATGTTGCTTTTCCTAAATCTCCTGCAGCGATGAGAACATTGTTGGTGACAATGAGAAGGTTTCAGCCACAGTTGTCTTATTATCCTGCTCCTCTCACTGTAATGATCCTATCAGGAGTTGTAATGGCACCCATGCCTCAGGATGAAAGGCGGCAGAAGCAGTATCACTAACATACAGTCCTTTCCTTATTGGAATTTACAAAAACTATTTCTTTGCTATTGCAAAGGAACAAACTCTCACAAAACAGTCACACATTTTGATATAATTAATAAAACTCAAAGAAGAACACAGATAGGAGAGGGCTGAAATCCCTCCCACATGACATTTTGGTGCAGCTGCAGCGTGACAGATACTGGATGCGGTTACCGTAGCGACAGCATGCTCATCTTTAGCTTCTTCACGATGTCAAGGTGCTTTCGCGAGTTAAAACAATAAAGTTGATTCTGATTCTGACATGCACAAACGCATACACTGACATAGACACATAGTTGAATGCAATTCATGTTTAAAGTTATAGTTTGTCACTGTGTAATTTGAGGAAGATTCTGATGTACTGCAGTGGCAAGACATCTATTGACCCTTTCAAAATGAAAAACGGATATTTTCTAATGCTTCGGTTATTTCACATAAGCCTTATTTTTATGATCATTAGTGTTATTATTAGTAATATTGTTATTATACATCATAATAATAATGATACTGATTATATATTAATAATTATTATTATTATCATTATTATATAACCTCACAATAACATTTAAAACGTTGATTGAAATTGGCTTTGAGACAAATATAAAATAAAAAATCAGTCGCTTGTTTCGAGTCGGAACCAATTTTCGAGCGGACACTGCGGAAGTGTATAGGCGGCTATCATTGGAAAGCAGTCGGCAAAGTTAGCTTCACCAAGCAATCTTTAAGTAAGTTTAATGCAAACAAAGAACTCTACTTCATAACACATCAATAATAGTTAGTTATAGCATGTTCATGATTGTTCGCTTCACTTGAAATCAATTACACTAGCTTGGCATGCGATCCTATTCCATCCATTACTGCTTGTTTGCGTAATGCTACTATTAGCATAGTTAGCTTTACTGCCACAATCAAAAACTATAGTTTGCGTTATGCTACTATTAGCATAGTTAGCTTTACTGCTACAATCGAAAACTATAGTGGTTAGCCTCATCATTAGCTCCAAATGTAATCTCCATTTACCGAAAGTGCGCGTTACCTTACCTTTCTTTCCAGGATGACGGACCGCTACAACATCCACAGCCAGCTGGAGCACCTCCAGTCCAAGTACATCGGCACCGGCCACGCCGACACCAGCAAGTGGGAATGGCTTGTAAACCAGCACCGAGACTCGCACTGCTCCTACATGGGCCACTTTGACCTGCTCAACTACTTCTCCGTGGCCGAGAACGAGAGCAAAGCCAGAGTCCGCTTCAACCTTATGGAGAAGATGCTCCAGCCGTGCGGACCGCCCGCAGACAAGCCGGACGACGCCTGATTGGGGACACCTGATTTTTCCCGTCTTTTTCTTTTACATATACAAAAGACGCTCAGACTCTTTTTTTTTTTTTTTTAATATATAAAAATGTTGTTACTAGATTTATTATAGTGCATGTTACGACAGTGTCTGTTGGTGTATTAAAAGCTTAGTTTTGAGTCTCTGCAGCATTGTCCTTTCAATTACTTACATATGCAGGAAAATTCTAACTTCATCATGCACACTACATTGGGGACCCCTAAGAGACATCGCTCAAAATAATACACATTCATGTATATATGTATACACATGCTTTCAATATGCCCAAAGTGACACAATGAATAAATAATTCATAGTTCTTCATAAATATAATAAGTAGTTCTTCATATAGGGAAATAGAAACCCCATGTACATGGCAAACCCTCATTGTCATTTATTCGACATCAAATTCTGCTTTGAAACCCTAATTTGAATTAGCATATAAGTTTTGATGGTAGGTTTCAAACCTGGTTTAAGGGTTTGATTAATAGTATAGTCCTGAGATCTTTTTTTTTTTTTTAAACATAGTTTTTGCCACCTAATTCACAATCCACAAACAGCCATAATGTCCATATTGTGTTTTGAGGAGAAAAATGTCTTCAGGGAGACGAAGCCTGGCACTGCTGGCAGTCAAGTGGTGCTCGTCTCCAAGTTGTTGATTGCACACGCACACATGCCAGAACGCTGCGAGCGACTGACTCATTGTTACTGCTGAGCAATGTGTCGCCCCCATCTTTCCAAGCTAGGTGTGTCCTTGGCATTGTCCTCGCCGGTGGCAAATACGTTGCCACACTCATCAATATACACAAAAATCATCATCGCTCTCAAAATGAATAACTGAGACGTGCTGTGCTTGAGAGGAAAGCATTTAGAGATCAGCAGAGCGGGGCTCACCTTATTGCAAGGTAATTGGCCGTGCAGGTGAGCTGCTGTGAGGGAACGCAAGCGCACAGAAGCGTGTTAGGAGATTATATCATCAGCCAGCCAGTAGCGTACTTTATTTGGATTTGGCGGAGTGTGGCTCAGACTTTTCAATAGTGTGTCCAATTGGACCCAACCGAGTAATAAGCAGCTCCAATCTGTGATTACGTAATTGCAAAAAAAACAACAATAACGTGCGCTCAGCCGATGCAGTCATCTTTGCCACCCACTGCCTCGCAATCTGCTTACCCCCCCCGCCCCCCATTGTTGTTTGTTGGGCTTTCCCTTCTTGAAATATCGGCCGCTAACGCGAAGACCGGGCCGACCTGCCAATAACGAAAAGCTGAGTATAATTGACGCCCATTACAAATGCATTTAAAACACACACCAGCCCGGTTAAAACGAAGGGTTGACCTTCATACATCTGTCAATGGCAGTGCATGAGTTTGGGGGGGGAAAAAGATTTTTAATAATCAACATGTTCATTCTAAAGTAAGGCATACATCAATATTCCAATAGTTCAACAATTTCCAGAAATTAAATAAATAATTTATTTTCAATGAATGCACATAGGGGAAAATAAATATAGTGTTGTCTGACCGCTACATGTACAAAAACATACATAGGACTGCCACTTTGTAAAAACTGCAAAGTACTTTTTAGTCATCTGCAAGAAATAATGAGGAGAAGCGGTGCGATAAGAAGCACGTCGTGACTTCTAATCAGCTTCAGAGCGGCTTAGCGATTCATTTGCTTTCTCTCTCATTTGCGATAACGACCCGACTGTGGCCGATACCTCCAGGGTGGAAACCACCTTGTCATCTCAGAACCAAACTTATTTTACTGTTGGGTATTTTACGGCTCTGCTGACTCCCCCGAGGAGACGGACTGCTTAGACACTATAAATTCAATCTGAGTGTGTTTACGATGTTGGATACGTTGACATTCATCATTCTTGGTTTCATCACCCGTGTATTTTTTTAACCCCCCCCCCCCCCAAATTCATGAAAATGATCATAAACATTCCAAATGCAATTTAAAAGTTAACTTAGTTTGAGAAAAACGAAACTTTTAATGTGAAAAGGAATTTGCACTTAGAATTCACATTTCGCTTTGGAGTCTCGACTGTACAACGATCCCACGCTCATTTTCTGCTGGTCGCGGCACCGCTCTAATGTCAGCGAGCTGGCTAACAAGGTCACTTGAAGCGGAAGAGATTTAACAAGGTGTTGGCCCGTTTAACCGATAGTGGACGTTGAGCTTATGGCTTTGTCCTTTAACTTAAACCAAAGTGAGTAACTCAGACCCAATTGAGCGCTAATCAACCAAACAGCACCACGTTAGCCCCATTAAAGAAAGACAAACATGTGAATAGTTTAAAACATTTACACCATAGCTGTATTGCGGCATAAAATTGATTCCGTGTACGCACATGCTCCATATACATTCTGTACAAAATAATCAATAAACAGTACATCATACATGTGGTAAAGAAAGAATACTGTTAGACTGTACATGACTTTAGATTATGTGTACATACATTGAAGCAGCAACAAAACACACACACACACGCCTTTGTGCAAGAGACTGTCAATCACGTTTAATAACGCTACGACGCTAGCGGAACATGACAGAAAACTTTGTATTTGACTGCTTTGGAGATATTCAAGAATTTGTTTGCACATGGGTGAGGTTTGCTCATCCCAAATATGTTCAAGCGGTGAGATATTATTCATGGAATCCATGTAGACGCAAAAGCACGATAATTGAGCAGATATTGGTTGTCTACGCAAATAGTCGGAAGGCCACTTTACTATTTAATACTTTTGCTTTACTTTTAGTAATTCACAATTTGAAGTTGAAAAACTAACTTTGGTTTTAGCTATGCTTAGCCTAGCGTAAAAGACAGAACAAGCTAGTTAACTTAATGATAACAATTTAACTTATACTAAAAATACTCATTTTAGCGGCTATGTCCACCTCCAGACCGCCGTCTCGCTTTTAATAGCACATCGTAACTTGACAATTTTTTATTCTAGGGATGAAAGCAGCATAGCGTAGAGACATAATTTTGATTTGTAATGTGTTTTGATAGAAGATAGCCAGAAGGCTCATGCAGAAACTTACAAAATAAAGATATTTTCATTGGACTGCAACAAAGTGCCAATAAAATTGGGATTTTTTTTTTTTTAATGCATTATGCAAATCTTATCCAAATCTTAGCCGCCATGTCTGCTTCCTTACCGGAGCCTCTCATTTAATAGCGTGTTATAAAAAGACACAAAAATAGCAATTTTAACGATGTAAACTGCATGGCATACGTTTTCAACTGAGCGAGCCGCCGCTTCGATAAATAGAAATAGAGGCCAAACTGCTCAGGGGGGAGCAAACATTAGATGGAAATAAGAAATGTTTTTAGAAATGGTCATGGAAAAGAACGCTAGTTGGTGGCGAGCTGCTTTGGTGCCGCTTTTTGTAAGGGTAATAGCTTTTTGGCACCAAGACGAGCTGTGAATAAAACTAAAAGGATTGAAACAAATTTGAAAGCTTAAAAAGTGCAGATTTGAAAGAACATTTTGAGCACTTGAGGGAATTTTTTTTGAAGCACTTATTTTACTCAACTGAGGTCTCGTGGTACTTGGCTCTATGGCATCCGGGCAAGCGGCTAATGTGCTTATGACATAATGCCCTCTAGTGGCCTCATCACATGACAACGGCTCCTGATGGTCCATCGGTTGGCAGTCGGAACATACAGACAGTATCAAATGTTTTGCGATGAAGTTATTGTTCCCTTGAGCCACATTCATACGGGTAATGACGCTCCATTTTACACCTCTCAGAGTGACAAGAAAAACAAAAAATTGATTCCAGCAAGTCCTCTTCGCACGCCGTAATAAATAAATCACTCTTAACGAGCCACCACTTTTCCGAGTATAGGTACAGTATGTGCAAGAAAGTTCCACGAGTGGGCCACACAAAGAGCCCAGGCCCCTTAAGACAAACCTGCGTTTGTTGTTACGGTGCGAGGAAGTACAAAGAGGGTAGAAGAGCGCTCGCTCGGACTGAAGAACAGCAGCAGGTAGGATGGCCTGGTGGACTTTTCCTCTTTTGATACTTGACGTCCAGTTCACGTTAAGGCCGGTGGAATCTGAAAAGGCATGCAGATATTTGAAAATGTTAGATGGCGAGATATATGAAAATGCAAGCTGTGATTACATTTAAACAAAACATTTCCTAAAGTCTTAAATAAATTCTTGAACGTTTTCTTTCCAACAGCCGTACGGGTGAGTGTGCTGACATTATTAAAATAATCTAGGTTTTTGTTTTCTATCGGTGAAACATTTGGGAAAACATTTTGAATAAATAAAATTGATTAAAAATTTGGAATCATTTAATTAGAAAATTCAATGAAATTCAAAATGAAATAAGCAATTAACTAAAATAGATTATAAAAATTGGGTATTACAATTTAATTTAATTCAGCAAAAAAAATATTAATCAGTAATGTAAAACAAAAATATATGATTAATAAAAATGACCATGCTAGTACCTCTCACCATTTCCTCACGTATTGAAGGGGAAATGAAATTCGTTGTACCCTGCTTTTAAGTATTTCAGTTGGAACGTACAGTTCACAGAGCTAATAGCTGCAATTACAGTAGTGAAGATTCTATTCGAGTGTACCTGGTAAAATGTTTGCTGTTCTCGTGCACCTCCATCTCCCTGCTCTTGAACTCGTTGAGTTCCTTGCGGATGGCCGCCTGTAGCGCGGACACAAAACAACACAACACTGAACGCAAATGAAAAGCTCGGCGGAGCACTTAGCCACCACTTTGCCCGTTTACCGGCCTCGTCCATCGGCCGACCTAATGCACATTCCCACTCGAGTTGCCGCGATTGAACTCCCGATCTTGCCGAGTGTCCAACGAAAAGCAAAAGTTTGATCATTTTTATTAGGCAAATTTGGCTGGGGGTATGCTTGAGGACAAGCTGGTTAATGTAGTACTTGATTTGAGCAGCAGAGGGCAGGCTTGACGCCTTTAATAACCCTTCAAATACCAGACAATGCTGGGATTTGCTTTTGGTGAGCTGTAATAAATGAGAGAAGGCTTAAACAATCGTTTTTGTAGAGGTTTGATAGGAAATAGTTGCGGGCTTAGCTCACCTTATCAGCAGGTGTGAGTCGCGTCCAGGGCTTGTCGGCCCGCCGGTCGTAGTCCTTGGCGTCTGTGACTTCCACGTACTCGTTAAAACGCAGGATTCTCCGAGCGATCAGCTCTGCCACCGTTGGTCGCACGCTGAGCTGCACAATAGGACAGTTTTACTCATCACGTTCACCGGCCTAGTGGTGGAGTGTCCGCCATGAGACTGGAAGGTTGTGGGTTCAAACCCCGGCCTGGTCATACCACAGACTATAAAAATGGGACCCATTTCCACTCTGCTTGGCACTCAGCATAAGGGTAGGAAATGGGGCTTTAGATCATCAAATGATTCCAAAGAGTTTGCACATCCTGACTTTATTGTCTCACCTTTCTGGAGAGTTTTCGTTTAATCTCCTGCTTGGCCTCGTGCTCCTCCTCTTCGTTCTTTTCTGCACAGAGACAAACGCAGTGTGGTTATTCCACACCTACTTGGATTTGTACTTCTATTTATACCAGAGGTGATCTGGATCTTATTAAAAGCATTCCGGCAGATATGAAGACACTCGCGATAGCGTCGACGCTGGCAAACCAAGGCAGACAAAATGTGTAATATAAAAATGTGCTAGCCGGATAGCATCAGAGTCAAAGTCTTCTTTTTTTTTTTTTTACTAATCTGTCACAATAGCAATAAGCACCAATGCGCTTGTTAAAATGAAGACGCTTTATGTCGTGATCTGCTGCCCCCTTGTGGCAGTTTTAAATCAAGACCCGATGAGGTTTTGTTGACCTACGTCGGAGGATGTTCCGTTGCTCCAGCTCCTCTGTGGTTGGTCTTTGGCTCAAACGCCTGAAATGAGAAATCTTCTTTCAAACAGATTGACTGGACATACATACATGCGACTTATTTTCTCCTCGGATAAATCAGGTGCGTCCGTCACGCTCGCCCGCCCGCCCACCTGACGAGCTTGGAGCCGATCTGCTGGCGGAGCTCGTGTCTCTCCGTCTCGGAGCTGCGCGGAAGTATGTTTTTCTCCTCCAGCTCCCTCTTGCTGGGACGGTTGCCCAGTTTGATGTTGAGGGTGTCCCGCCGCCGGATTTTGCTGGCCAGAGAGCCTTTGGGGAAAGATGCTGGCTCGGTCAAATCAAACCGTCAGACGTAATGGTAGAGGTAGAGGCCTACTGTTGAGGTATTCGTCCTCCTCCTCTTCCTCCTCGTCATCGCGGTACAGAATGGGTCCGTCCGAGTCCGAGTCGCTGGCTTGGCTCTCGCTCGGCCGTTCGGGGATCACCGTCACCTCGATCTGGTGGATGCTCACGCTGAGGCCCTGCGGCTTGATGGTGTCCGCATTAACAGGGCTGCTATTGCGACAAAGGACGCATGTAAGCACAAAACTGGAATAAAAATAATAAAAAAAAGATTCCAGTGATGGGTTTACCTGCAATGTGTGTCCTCAGCAGGTTCTCTGTTTTCCTCTTGTGCCTCTCCTCCCTCCCCTCCCATCCTCAGTTCTTTCTCCTGCTGGGCATCGCCCTGGGCATCCCCTTCTGTGAAGGAAGTGTCCTCTGTGGAAATGTTGACGTGGTGGGAGTGGACGGCGGGCACGGGGGACGCCTCTGCGGGGTTTTCTTGGCTCGCCGAAGATTCAGCCGACGGGGCTTTGTCCTCCGGGGCGGCTTGGGAACCGACGGGAGCCTCCTCAACTTCGGGGAGGGGAACTTGACCAGAGGTCCCGTGAGCCTCGGAGGAGTTGACTTCCTCCGGCTGACTGGGAACCTCCGCAGAAGCCTTCTGAGAATTAGCTTCGGCTTTCCGGCCGGTCCGCGTGTCGGCGCCTCTGCTCTGCGCTTCGGCGTCCTTAGGTAGACGAGAGCGAGGGGGGATGGTGGGGTAAGAGGTGGTCGTGGTGGCTTTGGCTGAACTGCCTTGCGTCTTCTTCGGATGAGAGGACTTAGCTGGAAAGCGAAAAAGAAAAACAACCCCCCAAAAGAATGAAGCGAATCCTACGCACATGGCCTAAGCCAGTTGAGGTCATCGATATTGATCAAATAAAATAAAAAATGGGATACAGATTCAAACGATGGAAAAAGTCCAATGAAACCATGGCGGAGTGCGTCCATTTGCATGCAGGCATGCGAGAAAATCAAAGCAGCCAAACTTACCGATGGCGCGACTACTGTTGCTAGAGCTCCGCGAGTTAGTTTTAGCTTGCGCCACAGAGCCCGACTTTCCGGCTGCTTTGGTGCTCTTTTTAGCGCCAGAGGAAGCATCCCTGCTGTGCCTGGCCGTGCCAGCGGCGCCACCCGCAGGCTTGGAGGAGGCGGGCGCAGCGGCGCTGTGATGCTTTCGAGCTTGGGCTTCCCGCGGCCGGGCCTGAGTCGCCCGGGCGACGGGTTTAGTGTCGCGTGTCTCTGAGCGGGTCACAGGGACGGTTGAGACTGAATGTATATTAAGAGATGCAAATGGACAAGCAGTGAGTTGTGGAAAGGCGGAGGACAGGTGAAGGGTGACATTTAAACCTCTCAGATTGTATGAAATAAACACCGGAAGAGTTTCTTTTGTGATGCCACAACAGAACCATGGCAAGGATGACAAAGTGAAAAGGGGAGATTGCCAACCAGAGAAAAATAATTGAAGAGCGTCAACGAAAGAAGCCCAGAAATTTAATGGTACTGCCCCAACTTTGTCAGGTTAGCTTCAATGCTAACACAAACAAGACCCAAAGGTAGACGGAATATAAAAAGTCACCTGTTTTGTCTTCTGTGCTGTCAGGACCAGGAGTCGGGTCGGCAGGTTGGCTCAGTTTAGTTTCAATCTCAACTTTGACCTGCTCCGGTGACATGCTAGATGTGGCATGACCATTCTGGTTTTCCCTACAGACGGGCTCGTCTGTATGTAGAAAAGATCCGCTTTAGTTCATTTTGTAGATCTTCGCCAATGTTGACCGGACTCCAGTCCTGTAGGTGGCGCTAACAGCAACGTCGACAAACCTTGTTCAGAGACGAGCACTCCTTTCTTGATGAGCTCCTCTCTCGTTTGTCTTGTTGAGATTTTTCTCTCCAAAACTGCACAAAGCAACGACTCAAAGGTCAAAGGTCGTCGGGCTGCCTGAAGATGCAAAGCCGCATAAGACCTCACCTTTAGAGAGATCCTGGAATCTGTCGCTGCTCTTCTTCTTCCTCCATTTCCAGGGTTTGAAGAGTCTCCCTAGACTGGACAGCTTGCCTCGTTGCTGCCGGGAGCCGGGCACACTGTGGCCGTCGGAACCGCTGTCCGCCACCATGTCGCAGCTGGCCGGTGATGACGATTTCTCCAAACCATCAACTGGACAGAACATAAGGACAAAACTCATCAGTGATTTTGTTTTTATATTATATTAATATTACGAAAGGAAAGATGTCATTTTATTCAGATTGCACTAGGAGGAAAACAATCAAAACTGTAAAAACCCCAAAGTGATTCAGAGAACTGGCTGTGGATTAAAGCGAGGGAGGAGATAATGACAGAGCAGAGCGTGTGCAACCACATGCACAACGTGGCAATTAAAGAGCAATTAATGAAGACATGAAAAGTAGACGGCAGAGCTTGGGCCACTCCCCAGACGCTCATTTTTGGCACTTGTACACTTTATATTGCTGAAGAACGTGGATGGTCAAGTTTCAAACGGGGCTGGTCATATGTGGATTAGATGTTACTTTTTTGTTTGTTTTTTTAAGTAAAAAATATTTTTATAAGTTAAAATTTGTAATTACAATGTATTATTTTAATGAAATAGTTATTTTTTTATAGTTAATTTCATTATTTGAAATTAATTTGGCCAACAAAGGCGATGACTGGAAAGCACAAAAAAAGGCAAAGCAGCTTCCAGCCATTCCAAAATGCCTTAAATTAAATGTCCGTCAAAGCGGCTCGCTCTTCTCCCAGCTTTTTTATTTTTACAACTGCTGACTCGACAGCACCATTTCACAGCGGATTTCACAACTGAGGGGGCGTGCCACTTTGAAGCAGATGCCTCGCAAACCTCGCCACATGGCTGATCGGGAAGTGATATTTGTGTGTATGCATGCGACCATGCGTGTGTGCGTGTGTGTGCAATGAGCGTTCACAGGCCCAACTTGAAACACAACAGATGCTGCAAAGTGAAATCATTGCACGTCGGATAATGCAGCAGACCAAATTGTGCTTGTCAATGTTAACTCTGAAAAAATGAAAAGTGCTGACAGAGGTTAGATTACAGGGAAAGCTTTATTAGTACGCAGATAGTGAATGAAGATTAAGTGATGTGAAAACTAGGCTAAAATGTTGCACTCCAGTCCTCTAGTTGGCAGTAGTGCAAATTACAAGGGGATGGAAAAAAACTATTTCAATCAAGTAATTATTTGCTAAATGTGCTTGGTCACTTCTAAAATTGGCCGCACATCAAGTGGATCAGTAAAAAAAACTTAATCAGCACTTTGAGAATCCCTATTCGTTATTAGTCTTCGCATGAACGAATTAGCTCATTTTTGGAGTCCTCCAAAACACAGATTTCTAAAGATTAAAATATTTTGCAGTTCCATTCCTCGAGTACATTCTATGTATATTTCAAATTCAGAAGCCAATGGAAAAAAATTCTAGCTCATTTTTGAATAACACCTGGGGAGAAAAAAACTAAATGGCTGACTTCTTGGGGTTTTCCACACACTGCTTCTTGTGACTTTTTTGTTGGCCTATTTATGATAGACATGTCTACTAAATTCTACAAGAATCACAAATTGTGATTCTGAGCTCAAGAAAGCCCTCAAAATAAAATGAGGTAATCGAAAAAGATTTGAACAGGAACATGTGCTGATGAGGACGACGACGAGTACGAGGAAAGGGAGAGGCTTCCTTCCTCCGCCGCGTGACATTGGGGGGGTGCAAGGACCACGCGTGACAAACAGGAAAAAGGCTAGAAGCTGGGAAAGCGTATAAACGCTATCATGCAAAGAAAAAGTAGGTCACAGGAGGAACGTGAACGCTTTTCATCCTTCCTCAGACAACTTGCATTTTCCAAAAACCTTCAAGTGTGAATCAAGTCCACGCTAGCGTGTACGTGCCAAAAACTGTAACTGAACGAGAACAAATCACTTCCCTTTCCTCTTGGTTACATAGATGAAGCGTTTTAAGAATGTCGCAAGATGGTTACGCAACGGTGCGAGTACATTACCAAACAAGAAAGGAGAAGTTTATTCAGTGTAAGCGCTCCCTGGATACCAAATACTCCCATTAAAATTGACAGCGTGTTTAGTTTTTGATAAGCATGCAGGCTATAAAGAAGCTTATGCAAACACTGCAGGGCTTTCTTTCCTTTGTATGAGTTTGTATTGCCGGGCGTAATTAGAGGCAATCTAGAACGAAACAAATCACCTATGGAATTCTCAAAGGGGAAACATGCGACAAGCACCGAGCCCGCCTTACCGTACAATGAAGCCACAGTTTATCTAGCGACTCAGGTTGCAAGTCGGTTGATGCTTTTCAAGAGCAGTTGTGAATGGACTAAGCTGTCAGGAAAAAAATGTAAACATCTTAAAAAAAATTCTATAAGAAGCCTAAAATGAGATTCATTATTTTCTATTTAAATCAGTGTTTGGTTCCTGACAGGGCCGGAGCTATATGGTGGCTCTTACAAATTTTTAGGGGCATCATATCTATTTGCCTAATGATCTTTGCTTGTAATAAGACTTTTTTTACCAGTTTGAAACATTTGCCATCTTGTGGTGGGGCACGAGGTGAACTAATGACAACCCAAGCGCAAGCAAAACATGCATATTGCACACAGAGGGAATCCAGAGCCAGGATTCAAACTCAAAACCTCACGAGTGTGAGGCGTATGTGACCGACCGCTCGTCCACAACATCTTTGATTGACACATGAATATTGTGTGATTTATAGGCCAAAGGCCCAATCGATTAGTGCATATGCAATTGAGAAGTGTCAGTTCAAATCGGTCAATATTTCTACCTGTGTTTTTGCACAGCTGAATACTTGGCTACGTTTCCGGTGAAGGAGCCGCAAGACCGAATATTTGCTTTGAAAAGAGTCGGTCAAGTCCAACTGGTTCCTCCGTGCAGATGCTACTGTACTGAGATCAGCTTCCACATGGTGCACAAGTGAACCTCTCCGGTCTTGTGTTCTTTGATAAGGAGCCAAAGATACTGAATGTCCTGTGTTAGCTTAACAACAAACGTTCAGTCAACACAAGTTTTATTAAACACGGTTCATGACAAAAAGGAAGAGTCGATTTTTTTTTTGTAAACAAGTCCACGGGCGTCCACGCAAGCGGTGTCACATTGAACTAAACAAATGACGTAAGTGCTGAGTTCAAACTTCATTTTGATGCATTTAAGCGATCTTAAAAGTTGTGCATGGGTGAAAATTGCAACCAAAAACTTGCATAAGTTCAAAAACGACAACAAAAGTGAAGTCACTGACTTACTGGGGGTAAGGAGGAAACACTCACCACTCGCTGTGTGAGACACGGCAGACACAGCGGTCTGGCCCATGTTCGGCTTCACCGGCGGAGCTCCGGTGGAGGAGGGTGCCCTCCTCAATCCTTAACCCGCGATCTTTGCTCCCTATTGCCGAGTAAATCCTGTGCGCGGCCGCCTTGAGAATTCATGTCGCTAGCCTGGAGAAAACTTTTTTTTAAGCTCGACTGACGGCACTGAGTTGCTGCTCGGTCGTAACTTCCCCTCCCGCCCATGTCCTGCTCTCTCTCCTCCTCTCTTATGGTGGATGCTTCTCATTCCTCCATGCAGATTAGAGTCGCTGTTGGGGCCCAAAGGTGAAGGCTGACACCTTTAGGCACCATCATTTGACAGTGGGCACAGCATATTTTGATTAAGTGTTTTTAAAAAATATATATAGTGACTTAGAAAGTAAGGCACACCATGAAAAAAATAATAATCGGGTGACCAAAACAACTCAACCAAAATCAGCTCAATATTTGGGGTAGAAACGATAATCTATCTGGAGCTTGTTTTCAGAATCAAGCAATCACATTCAACCTCATGTGGCAACCCAAGATGGCCACCGGTGGCCTCAATTCTCACTACAGTAAGTAGCATTGTAAGTCCGTCATACGTAAGTCCCATAATAAAGACCCTCTGATCCTCGGGTAAAGTTCAGCTGTTCTAGGAGGTGGAGGACTTAGTGACCTAATAGTTGGAACAAGATGGGGGCATTTTAATAGAGACAATGAGTAATTTGAGTTATATTGAATTTGTACGTCAAAGACACCATTGTACAGTAAATCACACTTGTTTTTCTCTCATAAAAGCTTTTACTGAAGAACTGAAAGAGGAACAGCCAAACTCGTGACCTAAATGTCCCCATATGGGGATTTCTGGTGTTCTAACAGTTCCACTTACACATTCTATTTGCTTTCAAAGCGAATATTCAACGTGGAGATGGTTGTTTTCCTTCTTCTTTTTTTTAATAGTCATAGCACAAGTCAATGCTTTATAGAAGCTGCGTGACCTCAGGGTGGCTAGCGTGGCTGATCACACGCTCTTGCTTCCAGCTGATAAAAAGCAAACAAACAGGAGCGTCGCCTGTGTGCGCGCTTGCGCGTGCACGTGAGTGTTCCGCCTTCACTGTTGACAGGGTGTGAGCTGAGCCCTTGCAGAGAGCACAACCACGCTCCAACTTGCTTTTAGCAAAGACCAATGGCGCCATCTAGTGCTAAGAAACCTTGCAAGAATTTGCCCTGAAGCTGTTTATGTCAAAATATCATATAATTCAATAATATAATACAAACAGAAAAAAAAAAAAAACTATTTGCCGCAAGCCAAATAATAAAAGCTGCAATTCTGAACTTTTATCTCATCTCGTATTCATCTTTGGATCTCAAACTCAAATCTTCAAATCAAATCATCTGTGGTCAAGAGGACATGCCTTCCGATAACAAGCACGGCAAGGTGACATTTTTAGAGACCGCGTCGTGTTTTTAAATAACAGCTCTCCTGACCTTCTCATTGACCGGAGGAGGAAAGGGCTGAGGGGAAAAAGGCAGTCATCAAATATTTAAACGGTGGCCTCAGCGGAACAAGGGGCTAATAATTGTTTAAGTGCTCCTTTTCAGAGCCTCCGACCCCGCCCCTTCCACCTTGACTTATTTATTAAACTCGCACGGTACAATCCAATGTGTTCAAATAACGAGTATCCACTGTTTCCTTGCAACATGATGATTTGGGCTATCTTTTAAAGTCTAACCTTTTTTTTAAGTATTTTGGCAGTATTCCCGACTGGTTACTGTCATGTCTCTCGCTCTTCCCATCCGCTCGGGCCTGCAACCCGATCTCCTGTTTGTTGTATACTGTTTGGCATGAGCCATAATGCTAAAATGTTGCCCGTATTAAATCAATAGCTGACATCCTGCCAGACGGGCAGTCGGAGAGCCGGAGCGAAGGGCAGACGATAGAGAACGAGACGGCGACAGAGCGTGGCTGAGCGCCGTTTGGTAACCGGCACTGAATAAAGGCCTTCGCTTTGCGTGGTCAGGAAAGTTCCAGGACTTGAGCTGTTTTTCTTGACCAGGAACTGTCAGATGCTCAGGGCACTGTCACAATGACGCAACCATGAGCGGTGTGATTTATTTTCTTTTTCTTGGTCCTGGAACTTTCCTGACACACTTTTTATGAGATTTCTTCCATCAACACTGAAAATACGGTTTTACGCTAATAGTTTTTTTTTTTTTTAAACAAATCAAACTGATCTGTTCATCACATCCAGAGAACGGCAAGCCGGATATTTCCTTTATGCAGGAGCAAAACGAAAGTAAACAACAGGTATGTTGCTTTAAGCACAATAAATAAAGTCGACAGGTGAAAAGTCCTGACTTGACCGGTTGAACCGAACCTTAGTTACTTATGTAACGCTGGAATGTCGCTTCTCCCGCGTCCCGTAAAACAGACAACATGAATCATGCGTGAGATGAGAATAAAAGAATGCTGAAACAAAGCCTTTTGATTCTTTAAAGGTCCCCAACAATCACCGTGGGTAGAAGGAGGTGGGCGTGAGAAACAAAACTTACAATATTTTTGCAAGTGCCCCCATTAAACAAGCGACACATTTTCACATCTTGACATCATGAAATCTACTAAAGACACATGAACGCAATTTAGAATGATTTGGTTTTCCTCCTCTGGTAAACAAACAACTAACAAGAGTGTCTAAATGAAATCACATGACCTTATGCCTGCCTCCTAAAGCCACAAAAACAACCACAGAGGACTTGCTTGTGTTATTCTAACACACACACACACACACAATATGCCCACTAGCAACACCCACCTGAAATGAATGACCGCTCTTAAAAGTGACTAAAAATCCAGCGCAACATTTCAACTCAACGAGGACACCAAAAAGCCTGTTTAAGCCTGTTCAAATGAATAGAATTATGTTTAAGAGGATAATAGTGATAATTTGTGTAAAAAATAAATAAATAAATAATAACAAACGCTTCTGGTGGACAGAAACTCACCATCATGTTCCATGACTTGACCCAAGGAATATTATCAGCAGTATGAGTTGATCCTCGCCTCTTCCCGACATATCGCCCTCCTTCTCCATCCCTCCCTCCCTCCTTGCTCCTCCCACCTGCCTCCCTCTAGTAAGGAGCATTAAAACTTAATGTTCCTTTCCATCTCAGCTCCTCATTCTCCCCTCGGCTTCCCCAGAGTCGGGCTCCCACCGTGACGAAAAAAAAAATGCAAATGGGGAGGTAACAACCGAAAAAAAGAAGAGCGTGTTTGCCATTTATGATTTATGGCCGCTTGTAATCAGTGCAGGTACACAGATCAGAGTCACGGCAAAAGGTAGGGCTTCTATCCAGTGCGTTTACATTGACTGTTGCGTAATGAACACACACACACACGGAGATTACACAAACAGGTGCATCCTTAACTGGTAGCACCAGTGTTCCGTGACAAAAGCGGAAATTGTCATCAGCCTTTTGTTCCTGAGGACTATTGAATGCAAACTATGTAATCCTACATTTTATGCCTACACAAAGCAATTGGTTGATGTTTACAATGTACAATTCGGGATTTATAACGTGCGAGAACGTTGATAGTTTGGATTTGACGCAAACACTGCACACTTTTTTCGTCTTGTTTTATTTTGTCAGGCAGTGTGGGGGCAAGGTCTGCTCTGTGCACAATGAAAAAGGAGCACATCTAACAAGTGCTTATTGTCGACTCAAACGCTGTCTAATCGGGGTTATTTCGAGGAGCGAGTCGACACGCCCCTCCCTCTTCCATTTTTTCCTCCTCCTCCTTAATCACATTGTACTTGCATCTACATCTTTTTTATTTGCCATTCCAAGTCACATTTCACACTTTAAACCCATTTTTAGATTTTGCTTGATTCCGCCTCTCCTGCTCTCTGCCCGTATAATTAGAGGAACGTAATAGAGTGTCCATGCGGAGGACAGCCCGCTCATCATTCCTTCTGGACTATTTGTGGAAACAACTTCCTTAATGATGATGCACAAGGCTTTTCATATCGTTGTACACACACACACAAACAATAGAGGAGAAGCTTCAAAGTAGGACGCTGGTTGACTTCCGAGTCTAAATGACCCCAAAATGAATAACAAGAAATAATTCTATTCTAAAAGACATCCGATAAATGTGACTTGGGCATAGATAATGGTTGTATTTCGCAATGCCTCGTGGGCGAAATGCTAAAGAAGACTGGTAGGAAACACTTGTAAGCGCAGCAGCACTTGTGGTTGCAGAAGTGAAACAGGGTGACATTTAAACGAGACAAGCAAACGTGCAAAATCAACACTGTGTAAAATAGTGAAGCGTTTCATCAGTTAAGGTCAGATATAATTCAGCAATTAAAACAAAATCCCACAAAACAAATCAATCATTAGAACGATCAAGAAACAAATGTCATATTTAAGGAACAATTACAGCAAGGTCCATTTCGATAAGACCGACGTCACACCAGCGTGACACACATGATCAACAAAACAGAGGTGTGTGTGTCTTCCTACCTGTGCGACCTCCTCTGAGCCGCCACAGGATTCTGGCGGTGAAGCCCGAAGTATCGCTGTGGGATCGGAATCTGGGCTGGGGTTGCAGAGCAGTGAAGGCCTTCAGCTCCGTAAGAGTGTCCTCCTCCTCTTCCTCCTCCATGGCGGCCTGGAACCCGCAATAAAGTAAAGGAATAAATGAAGTCTCAGAATGAGACCAGGTTGATCAAACAGGAAGGCTAGAGCGCCCACACCTTCCTTTCCTGCTCGGCTTGTTCAAACTTGACTGTGTGAGTTTGTACACGTGTGTGAGCGTGTGTGTATCTGTGCGTATCTCCCTGTGTTTTTCGACACCCTCGCAAGCATGCAGGTTGCCTTGAAATGTGGCCGCAGAGTGGCAACGTCATTTTTTATTTACTGTCACAAAATTAATTGAATAACTACTATTGAGGTTGCTATCCTAGCCAGGGCCTACTACTGTCTCCTGATATGAGCTTTTGTAAAGTTCTAGTGTCAAGTTTTCTTGTTTCGGTTAGATTTAATTTGTTAGATGGAAAACATTATAAAAATAAATTGTAGGTGTTGGTGGAAGGGATTAAGGCACAACAGCAGTTGACTGCCCGTCAAAAAATGATGGATCAATATATAATGTGACCGCCAGATGTCACTAAATCGACACGCTAAAGGAGTCCGCCGAGTCTAACAAGAGTTTATTATTAATGCTAACACCTCTCACTCTGAGAAGGTAACAAAATAGAAATAACGCGACGGTTCGCGCAAAAATATGTAATTTACATACAAACAAATCTAAGAGCGATATTTCCTTGTTCTAACCATTCCCAGAAGCCAGTGCTTTTTAGCGTTAAACTCAGCGTTCGTTGCCCATCGTACTTCTTTACGATCTGCGGCGCTCCTCCGCGTTGAGTGCCGCCCGCGGTGCTCGGGTTCCTCCTCCCTGTTGCTTGCTGGATGGGAGATGGGCTGAGGCGGAGAAGGGCGACCCTCAGCAACAGCCAGTCGGCAACAGAGGCCACACACTGCGGCTAGGTAAGGTGGCCGACCTCGCCAAGACAGTAAACAACTTGGCGGTGAACGGAGCTGTGTGTGTGTGTAATTCCGTTCGGGATGAGGGTCGTCGCTGGGAACGCCTCGTAGCCTCGACGCTCGCCAGTGTTAGCTTGACCGGGTGAACGTGTAAAATTCACATCTAGACATCTTTTAATTAACGTCGCACCATAATACAGCGTTTGAGTAATGTAGGAATGTTTATAAGATGTTTTGGTCGTTTCTCCTGGTTAACTCCAGGCATTTGCTGCTAATATATGTGCTAACTAGCTCGTTAGGCTAACCCAGGTCATAGTCGGTGTCATCGGTATCTTATTTTCGGTGTAGCCTACGGTGGTACAAACCGCGTGCTAGACGGAGCCCAGGGGTACCAACTGGTCGGCTGGGACGACTTTAGAGAGGGAGGCCGAAGCTTGTCAGACCTGGTCGGGCTGAGGTGCCTCATTCGATGACAGCAGTGACCACGGCTGTATTGGAAAGTTGACCTTTGACCTGCGCCAAAGCACCTGCACTTTCGTTGCTGTCCTTACGGCGCCGACACTTTCGACATGATTATTATCTCAAATAAAATAGTACCCATTGAAAAACAGGAATGTTATTAATCTGTTCCAAGCTCCTCCAAAACAAGAAAAATAGCAATTTATTAAAACAGAAGAATTTTAACATTTATTTAAACCTGACATGCCTTTGACTTTGACTTTTTGCTTCTTCTGTACCAAGTATTAAAAACAAAATTGGGTAAAAAAAAAAAAAATGTATTTGCAAAACTATTTCTAAAAAAATGTAATGACGTGAGCTGACAGTTTTCATACGTCTGCACATGTCTGAGAGTGTCAAAAGTTAAATGGTTACGTGGCTGAGAATAGCAGTTAGCCTCGCTAGCTTTGGCTATGCCAATTGCAGCTCCATCTCGACCGCGACAAATGCGTCGTCTTGGTATCGCACAGACAACAAATGTGTGCTAACAAGAAGTGTATTCATCCTAGACGTTGTTTGCTGCAACACATGCCAACATCGTAACACTTGTGTCGCTTTACGGCTCTGATATCATGGCGTGTTGTCAGATGGCATCGCAGGCAGGCTTTAAAGAACTTCTCTGTGTCCGCGTTTCGATTTTACTTGAGTTTTTATTGTTTTTGTGGCATTTTGTCAAATGACACTTTCAATGTTAGAAAGTGACACATTTGCCCAAAGTTGATTAAGTTGAGCTCCCTTCCTCAAATGCACTCCAGCGGTGCCGCCTTCTTGTAACTGTTCTCAAACCCAACAGACCGCCCGCCGCCCCACGAGAAACGTGCAAGCTCACATGCTTCACAGCAGCTGTTCCCGACAACAGGGGCTCCACGCAGAAACATTGCCAAGGTGCCCGGCTAGCTCGTGCCTCAAGTTTTTTTCTTTTTCTAAACGACCCATCGCCATCCCGACGTGACCAGTTGGCCGCCACATGACACCAGACACAAAAGCCTCGGCGTAGCAAATGCTGGCTTTCTCTACCAGCAGCCCACCCCCGCAAGAACACCTCCCTCAGCCTCTCCCCCTTCTGCTTTTGGATTCCATGTCATGCCGAAAGCATAGTTCTCAATACTCACTATTTTGACTATTCAACTTGCCTTGAGGGTGGGAAAAAATCGGCATGGAATTTTTTGTTAATGTATTTTTGTGACATAGAACCTGCACTCTCCACCTCATTTGCAGGCTCTACTCACCAGAAGCATCTCTCACAGCCACCCAACAATCAGTGCTTGTGCTTAAATGGTTATCTTCTCCTGACTGCTAACTGAGATGCTCTCAGCGCTCCGGACTACGTGCCGCCCAACAACCGGGCCTTTTGTTGCCACCCCCCCCCTCTCCAATGCGCCCGCACTGCCACCGTGCTCGTAATGCGGCGGAGAAAGAGCGTCTTTATCTGCCTTTCTTTCCGAGAAGCCGCGTAGTCGAGCAGCTTAAACAGGCTAAAGCCGCAGTACGCTTACAGTAAACACGACGCCCACGCACAAAAGGCCTTCGCATCGAGGCGTGGCGTCGGGGAGACTATCCAACGTTTATACCTGTCCAATGAATTGTTGTAGACATTCCTCAGTAGACTCCGTTTTATTTTATTTTACCCATCAGCCGGGCCAGAGACGTGCCTCCACATTGCATTTCTCAGAATGTAGGTCAGACTTCAAATTGTGCAATTTTTATGGGCTTCCGCTGTACACAGCAATGTAGTTTGCGTGAGTAGCATGTAGCATTCAGGTGTGCGTCATATGACTGCAGGTTAAATCGTGCTCGCTGCTTCCCTCCGCATCAAACTCCCGTAAGGGTAAACTCACTCGCCTAGGGTTTTTTTTTTCTTTCTTTTTTCGGTTGTCGTCTTTCTCCTTTTTCGCCATGCTCGACTGGGTGCTCGGCTGTCGGAGAGAGTGGGAGGAGAATGAGTGGGCCGGCCGGAGGCTTGCCAAATCAGATGAGAACCTTGTTGGGAGGGGATGGTGACAATGAAGAAGAAAAAAAAAGGGGAGGGATAGAAAGGGAGTGGGGAAAAAAGCAAAAAGAAAGAGCAAGCCAGGGTGGGTGGAGGAGATGGAATCGAATGTGACAGAGAATGTGTGTGTGTGTTACTAGGGAAGAAAAAAAAAAACGGGGAGAGAGAAAGTGGGTGGGGCGGGTTTTGTTTTGAGTCACGTGACCTTCGCAGCACACTGAGCCCTCGCTGTCAATCACAGAAATACTGAGCAATAGGCTTCAAGAATTACAGCCAAGGACAATTCCTCATCCTCTTTTTCTTTTTTTCACCCAGGAGTTCTTGCTTGCCCTCCGTCCTCAGCTTTTTCGGCCCGGGCAGGCCAGGGAATGTCCCGGCGGCGCCATGCCTTACGTGGACCGGCAGAACCGCATCTGTGGCTTCTTGGACATCGAGGAGCACGAGAGCAGCGGCAAGTTCCTGCGCCGCTACTTCATCTTGGACACGCAACAGGGCAGCTTGGTCTGGTTCATGGACAACCCGCAGGTAAGGTGCTAGCTTAGCGCACTTTAGAGGAGGCACGCCTTCCCTCCGCTTTTCATCAGGCAGCGTGGAAGTCTTGCTAGGCGACGGTCTTTTAAAAGCAGGTCGGCGCATCAGTTAAGCGGAGGGAGACGATCGCCACGGCTGCCACCTGACTGTGTCGTTACGCCGCATTTGCGTAGCTGCGTGCGTAGCTGCATGCGTAAGTGCTCGGTTGTTGCATGAAGTATTCAGAGACAGTGTAGCACTGGGGGAAAGTTTGAATAATTCACCGGCTCCCTTTCTTTTTATAGAATGTAAAGGTTTAAATTTTAACAAGGTTCAAGTGACAATCACAGAAAAAAAAAAAAAATCACTGATGTTTCTTGTCATGATCCCACAGAATCTTCCGGTCGGCGCGGATTGCGTCGGCTCCCTGAAGCTGACTTACATTTCAAAGGTGAGCCAAGACGTCTTGTTTGACACTAACTTGAGACAGCGGGGTGACCTACTTGGGCCGTCTCACAGTTTGGAGCTTCTCCTTCATCGTCTCTAAATTTTCTCTGGCTTCCCGGATGCACGCTAACATGAGTTTTGCTCTCGTACAGGTCAGCGATGCCACTAAGTTGAGGCCAAAGGCAGAGTTCTGTTTTGGTAAGAAAGTTTCTATTCTTACACGTTTGAGGTTTGTAAGACATCGCGGACATGACTTTGGAGGCGGGGAAAGTAACGCAAGGGCATCTCGGGTGTTTATAGTCGACACACAGTTATGCAGAAGTGGCAACGCCGCAGCCGAGTTGTTGGTTAGTGTTGGCAGAGGATTGCCATTAACACGTTGTTGTCAGGCCGCAACCACAAAAATGGAAAAATAAAACTCCCGGTGATGCATTTGAAAACGTTTTTTTTTTTTTAATAAGGCACAAGGCCAACTGTTAATTTTAATGCAGAGGCACTGTTCCATCCAGAAACATGTAAAGACGCTCACATTTCCACAGGAAATGCTGCATTTCCAAGAATGACTTTTTATCCTTGTGTTTGGGCAGTTGGGTGACTCACCACCAAACAACAAAACACTAATAACGCCACAAGGTCCGTGCGAAACTAAAGAGTGAAGAAGGTCTCGTTTGTAGCTTTAAGCCTCCAATCTCCCATAATTGTTTCTCGTCCTCCTTTTTCGAACGCTTCAATCGGAGGAAATGTTCGTCTGTGACAAGACTTATGGGGATGTGTATGTGCGTGGGCTTCACCAAGTTTTTGACAGGATGTCGCCATTCAAATCGGAACCCGATTCACAGATGGCAAGAAGTTATTTTTAAGCGCGCGTTTGTAGGCGGCATGTTTTTGCATCCATCAATGGATCCCGCCGCTCCGCCTCGTCAGCGATGCCCAGCAAGCTCGCTCGGCCCGGCCCGCATACTGTACGGCAGACAGAGGTCACACTCGCAGGTGGTTCTTAACAAAACAAACAAAGAAATGGAGGGGACAGTGTGCCTTTGTATTTGGTGCTGACACACATTGGCCGGGGTGGGGGGGTGCGTTTCCCAGCACACTTTTGAGTCTGTGGCGATGACTCACACCGGGAGACTCCCACATGTGCCCGGACAGAGCTGCACATCCACAGGGCAACAAGAGTGCAGCTCAGTTCACACGGTGATTTACGGCATCGCGGGGGGGGGGGGGGGGTGGGGGGGGGGGGGGTGGGGGGGGGGGAGTTTAAAAGAGCGAAGTCTCGAGCCCAGCACAATTACCTGACCAGATGTTGACATTTAGAAGAAAGTGAAGATTTCACCGCGCACATCCTTATGGAAATGGGCAACCCCGAGACAGGATGTCCTGAATACCGTGCTCACCAAGCTAATCGACATCTGACCTAAAAATGCACGAGCTGTATTTGAAAAGCATTTGAATATTTATTTGAAGTCAAGTCCCCCCCCCCCCCCCCCCCCCCCCCCGCCTGTCATGCTGAGAAATGAGTAGGCGGTTGCACAGAGGCAGTTGGATTGTGCAGACAAGTACACCAAAAAAAAAAAAAGTCGTTTTGAGTTGTTTTTTTGAGAGATACGGTCAAACAGCACTCTAAGTTGTCAGTGACAATTTTGTAGGGAAGGGAAACACGAATGCAAAGAATTACGGGAGAAATCCGAGTCGAACAAATTTTGTTCAACATTGGCAGTTCTTGCTCAGACTTTTCCAGACTTCCATACCAACTCACATGCTTGACCCAATCCTTGCTACTTTTGTGTTTGGCTTCATTAGTCATCAATGCTGGGATGAGGAAGATCTTCCTGCAGGCCAACGATCAGCAGGACCTGGTGGACTGGGTCAACGCGCTCAATAAAGCCACCAAGATCACGGTGAGGCAAACAAAGAGTGCCACGTGACGTGCGCTTCCTTTCTTTCACTTTGGATGGACCTCTTTTATGTTTTACTACTTCTGTCAAGTCACATGAAGAAGGAAATGCCCTTTAGTATTTCTTCAAGGGACTGAGATGATAAAAGTGTGTGGGAAGGAGTGAGCATGACTCGACAGGATGCTGTGTAGTTGTCTCGAGTGCAGGGATGAAAAAGCTTTGTTGTACTTTTAATTTGCCACGCAAGGAAAAGGGTGTTTTCCATCATTGGGGCCTGTCTGGTTTTTTTGCTCAGGTTCCCAAAGCCTCCGACGGTCAGCAGAATTCCGAGAACCACAAGTCTTTGCTGGATGCCGTGGGACCCAAGAAACAAGTGTCGTATAAAACGGAGATCATAGGAGGGGTTCCCATCGTCACCCAGACGCAGGTAAACAAAGTCCCCGCCGGCGTCATGAAGACAAAGTCGACAAGCCACGAAACAGCTTTTTGCAAGATGATGTTGAGTTCTATAATTAGGAAAACCCAAGCTGACCATATTCAACGTCATTGCTTGTTTACGACTCATTTTTAACAGCTAGCAGAACAATGGAAGAATCTTTAATGACTCTTCGCGAAGCACAGACCCAAGGGTGTTTGTCGATGCAATTCGACTCCAGTCCCCTAGGTGGCATTAATTCAGGATCAGTTCATTTTGTTGCACAACTATGACACACAAACCACAGGGTAGTAGGATTATGTGATCGTATTTCAGTCCCAGAAGCAAAAGGCCAAATGTGACTTTTCGAAGCGGCTGACTTCCCGAACCTTTGCAGCATGAAGGTGGCGACGGAGCCGAACGAGCAGAACGTGAGGCCATGCAGCGCTCGCACAGCCAGTTGCCCTACTTCCTGGGCAGGCCCACCCAGGACCACACGGTCATCAAGTCGGGCTACTGCGTCAAGCAAGGCGCCGTGGTATGTTTCTGAATTGAAATTGCAGCAAGCATATTTCCATATGCAAGCCAAAATAACTTGACGGTGATATTATAAGTTCAATGCAGTATTAAGCATTATTTTTATTATTTTATGAAAACAACACACACATTAATACAGTTAACGCATCCACACAATCACTTCCTGTACGTACTTTGGGACTAACAACCTGATTTTCCCTTCACCAGATGAGGAACTGGAAACGGCGATATTTTCTCTTGGAGGAAAACTCCATGAGCTACTTCAAGTCCGATCTGGTAAATTGCCTCTTGAGTTAGAACATGCTCTTCAGGAATCTTGTGTGTGGGTTTATTTTTTTTCCCCCTTTTCCATCCGTGACACTCGGCAGTGCGAGGCAGGCAAAAACGGCAAACACGCAGCGCTGTGTCTCGGCATGTTTTATCTGCATTCAGAGGAATTTCGCCGGCCTCCCTTCACATGTCCTGTCATGCCTCGCGCCCCTCAGTCCTCTCTTGTCAGCCTAAGCCTCTTGCTCGTGCACTCCCGTCGTGACGAGATAACACGAGGCCCCGAGGACACAGACTCTCTGTCTGCCGAGAGTCGCTCTCATTACCGGCCCGAGATTTTCGAACAATGCGCTCGCAAATGAAAGCCTTTATCGTATTTAACCTTCTCCCACCTTCAGGAGAAAGAGCCGCTCAGGATGATCCCGCTGAAGGAGGTTCACAAAGTGCAGGAGTGCAAACAGAGGTATCAAACAAGTCAAGTTCTTGGTCTTCTTCTGGATTGAGACGCTAGATGTTACCTGTGTTTCTGATTTGCAGTGACATTATGATGCGTGACAATCTGTTCGAGGTAGTCACCACGTCCAGGACATTTTACATACAGGTAATGGATCAAGTTAAACTAGTACCCACATGTCCCTCTTGATCTCAACTAGAATATCATTTATGCATACAAGGTAGCCTGAAAGTCTATTTTTCTTCCTATATTCCAAAAGCGGCTTACCAGAAGTTGACACGTTGTTAAAATTTTATTTCCTAGGCTGACAGTCCTGAGGAGATGCACAGCTGGATCAAGGCCGTCTCGGGGGCCATCGTGGCCCAGCGGGGACCCGGGAGGTCCGCTGCTACAGTACGTGTCACTCACTCGCTTCACAGAACATCTTGTACTTGAAGGGACGCCCGGAACATCTTTAACACGTAATTCTTATCATCAACAAGCGGTCGCGTTCAGCTCAGCTCACCGTGGTACCGTTTGATGACTTCTGAATGAGTGTTGGATCATATTTCTATTTGGGAATCAATGAATTGGAAAAATATTTTTACCTCCTCGTCCCAATTATGATTTTTTTTTACGAGCCGATTGGTGCCGTGAGAATATGGAAAAGGCGCCGAACATAAATGTATTGAGCATGCGGCGGATGTAATGACTTGTGACTGACCTCTTAGACGTCCCTCACCGCATGCCACACGACTTCAACTTACCGTATTGACCCGAATATAAGACGACCCTGATTATAAGACGATCCCCTCTTTCTCAAGACTCGAGTTTGAAAAAAGACTTTTTGAACACCAAATTTAATTTTTATACAGAAACTAATTACAGTACATCTGAAATTAATGAGTATAACAATATATTTGAGAGAAAAAGCATGTTATTTTGCCTCTTTCAAATCATGCAAAAACTATCACATCTTAATATCTGAACATTTAAATATGTAAACTAAAGTGCAATCACATTTGTAAATGAATGGCTTCTGGTTTTTGAAATGTAAATCAATCAATCTACCGCGATAAAACAACAAAATTGCAATAGCGGCATTAACCATCAAAGTAAAGTCTAACAGTAACTTTAGTTTTGAAACAAATCTGAATAAGGACAAACATTGCAATAAAATAATGCAAACTGCTACCGCTATTTTTATTCTTCGTGACAGGGGTTCGCTTTGGCCTGGGGTGTTAAGTTCAGCTTTCGTGTTGACGATATATGGCGCCATCTAGTGTTGTGAAAGGGTAGACCCCGAATGTAAGACGACCCCCACTTTTACAGTCTTATGTCAATGCAAAAAAAAACCCCACCGTCTTATATTCGGGCCAATATGGTAAATAATCAAGAGCGTCCGGCGTCACCGGCGAGGAGAGACGCTTGCTCCGTTCCCGCCTCCATTTTGTATCTTCACGTGTGCCCCGACCCGGTGACACAGCTGTTCCCTTCACCTCCCTCCCCGGCCACCTGTTGTCTTCCTCCCTCTTTCTCTCTCTCTCTTTCTGTATCTCGCATCCTTTTCGTCCCCCTCTCTTTCTCGGGCAGACAGCCCATCTGCTCTAACCCTGCTTTGCGCTATGTTGTTGCAGATGCGGCAGGCCAGACGGCTGTCGAACCCCTGTATACAGAGGTATACGTCTCGAATTGGGGAGTGCAGCAGCACGTACGTCAGCTCGTCTTAGTTTAAAAAAAAAAAACTCTCCCCCCCCCTTCCTTGTGAAACAAAACATTTTGATTTTACCGTAGCGCTGTTTTCTACTCACTGGCCGGCCCCGCCTCCTCGAGAGCAGATCAGATCTCATCACGAAGCATCTGACCCCCCCCCCCCCCCCCCCCCTTTCTAAATACACCCTGAATATGGCTGATAACCCAACAACGCACTCCTCTTCCTCCTTACGCCTCCCGCTGCCTCTTCCATGCTCCTGGCTTTACGTTCAGTCACGCAAGCTTGCTGGCTGAGTTGACTCGGCCACAAGCATGACGCGCACATGCAGCCGAAGAAGTCAATACATGATCTTAACCCCCCCCCCCCCCAACATACTCCCCTCACCCCCGCGGATCAACTCGCCTTCCTCCCGCCTCTTTTCGACTTGCCATGATTGGCTGCAAAACAATGCAGACACGCCAGCGCACACTTGCTACTTGAACGTGATTTCTTCCTGTTCTCCGTGAGTCTTTCACATCCTCCCTTTCTCTCTCTCTCTCTCTGTCGCTCTCTCCCTCCTCCTCCCTTGCCCTCTGTCCTCTCTGCAGCCTGCTGCAGCTGTGCACCTGTCTTAGATGTGTGACTTCCTGCTTGTGTCTCCTCCTCCCTCCTGTCCGAAGCCTGTATGTCTTTTTTCCCCTGCCTCCCATTTTTTTTCCCGTCCAGTATCGTTGACCTCGTTGTGCTTCCACACCTTCCTTCTCACTAATTGTGGACTAACATCATGAGTACTGTACATGTGCAGTCTTGGGTTCCCAGCGCAACTCCCGTCTTAAAACCGAGGACCCACCCACCCTAAGATACCAAATCATGACAAAAGTTATAACAAATCTGTGAAACTGTGTTCAATAAGTGTGTTTACATGAACATGTAATTAATTTGTGTACACATTTGATATTATGATAGATACTTGAGTTCAGCTAGCATATATATAGAATATATTTCTTAAAAGTCTAGAATACATGTGACGTTCCTTAATGGCACTCATCTCAATACGTACCTGCACTTGTACTGACAAAATGTCACCCACCTACCCGCCCAATCCTGCCCAAGCGCACGTTCGGCAGCACTCGTGTATTTCCGTGTGACACTTTAGCATTTGTGTAAACGGCATTTGCCCAACTTCCTGCCCGCCGCCACCGCCGCCTGGCTTCGTCGTCTTGACGCGTATGCTGTGTGTTTCCAGAGACTGAAATCTGAGAGCGACAAGCTGCTGAGCACCGAAGCCTCCTAAGGCTTCCTCCTCCTCCTCCTTCTTCTTCTTCAACATGTCCCAACTACCAAACTAAAAAAAAAAAAAAAAACGCTGACTCTCCACTCCTTCCACTCCCTCCTCTTCTTCTGCTACTACTACTTGTGCTACTTCCACCATCTTCACTCTAACAATGCTCCGTCCTCCAGCCTGCAGCACCAAAACTGTTAAAGCTTCATCCAAGCCTCACAGGCTGGTCTCATTTTTCTAACACCATTAACATCCCAAATGTGCCTTCTTATTCACTATTTTTACGCATGGATGTTTTGGATTGTGTTCCGCAGGAGCACAGCGGCCGCTCCACATTCTACCGCAGCACCGCGGGCCCCCCCGTCCCTCGCTCGCCCGTATCCGCCGCGCCACCAAGCCAGCCCGATTGGGGTGACGCCGACGCCGGCGCGTGCGGCCCACGCTCGCAGCCTGGCGTGGGACAGCGAGCACTTCATGAGCCTGCTGCCCCGGCCCGCTCACAGCCGCACGCCGGCCCGCCTCTCCCTGCAGGAGACCCGCCTGGCAAAGTGAGCCCGTGCGGCGAGGAGTCGCCGTGGCGCCGGCGGAGCGCCATGGAGCCACACGTGACCGAGCCGCCCTTGGACCTGGACGACGCCGAATTGCCGGTGAGCGAGGTCTGAGCGGGATTTTCCAAACGGCTGACCCAACAAGGAAGCTTTTCTGTGGAGACGAGGCGGCCGTCGCTGAACTTTTAAGCTCCTCCCTTTCCGGTGCTGTCCGTGCTCACACACACACACACACACACACACACACACACACACACACAAATGTTGGGTAATCCTCTGAACTTGTGTGCCAAAGATGACCCAGTCTTCACCCGCAGTCAATCTGCTCATCTATTTACTGTGTCATATTTATTTGGCAAGCTAAATGAATTATGGAGTCTTTTCACGGTGATGTCAGACCACTTTAGCTCAGTCTTTTCCTGAACTTACCTTCATACCTAAGATTTCTTTTCTTTCACTTAATCACCCAAAAAACGGACCGTTTGTCTAGTATGTTTTTTAATAATGGGGAGGGGGCTTTGCAACCTACAATTTTTTTAATCTGGCCTACCAAACTATAATATTTATTAAACAATTATCTTATTGATTAACTTATACATGTTATTTTTTAAAATCATTTATGAAATGTCAGAATGGATTAGTTATTAATTGTAAATAAAAACAAGTAAAATAACTGATCATTTTAATTTTATGTCGCTCATGGGGGGAAAAAAAAAAGGTTCCAAAGTGGTCCGGCGTCATTGTCAAAAGAGGTCTTGGTATCTTTAAGGTTTTGGAGACTGCATTTAGCTTCGCACGGACGCGCCGCTTTGACCACTAAGTGCCAAGAATAAAAGGGAGCATTTAGGGATCACAAAAAAAAACAAGAGGACTGACTCAACCTGTCTCTCTAATGGACTGAGGATGAATAAGCTGTGTGGTTCGTACACTCTCTTAACACTGGATTGAACCCAGGTTTCGTTTTACCAGTGTCACTCTTAAGCTCGCTGTTTTGATTTGTTAAGCATAGATCCCGGACTGTTTTCGGGACTACCTGCAACTATGCCTAATTGTATAATTGCTTAAGTCATTTTTGGGCGTTTGTCAGAAAATAAGGAAGTAAAAATGGTGATAGATTACCATAACCTGCATCACTACACATGCGTTGAGAAAAGAGAAAAAAAATCAATTTTTTTTTGTGTGAGAACATTGTATAGATCAGGGGTGGGCAAACTTTTTGACTCGCGGGCCGAACTGGGTTCTAAATTTGGACCGGAGGGCCGGACCAGGAGCAGATGGTATAGGCGTTGTGTGAAGTCATATAAGCGACCTGTAAAGGTCATTGCATAAAAGATCTTGGCCTTTAGTAGGTAGTAAAGCATGGATATTCCAAACAAGTTTTTTGAAAACAAATGCATTTATTAACAGCATTAAAAAAAAAAAAAATTCACTAAAAAACTGCTATCAGTGATTCTCATAAAATACGACACTGTTATTATGAATAACAATCTCCATCACTTCAGTGCCTGCAGGTCAGATTAATGAAAGATGTTTATCTTATGGGATCACATCAAACGGCAAACATTCTGACCAAATATATCATCTTGAAGAATCGGTGAAAGCATACATCCAAATAAAGTAATCAAAACAGCAACACGGTGAGGGGTATCTGAAAATCAGAGCAGAGTTTGAACTCGCAAACACCTGGTAACAGAGGTGAGGAAACGGGAAACACTTAAGAACTTTACAGGTTAAGATTAGTCGCAAATAGGTGGTGCATCAATGTCCTTGAGCATCCTGCATTGTTTGAAAATGAGAATGGTCGCTAGTTTCAATCCCTGCTATGTGTACAAATCATATTCAAAATGCATTTTTTTACAATAAACTTGAGAGCTTCCCGTTCATTTTCAGTGGGAACAGTGTTGTTGGTGTCCCTTTTTTGCTAGTGCGTCATAGTCTGGAGTAAAATTTGTTGTGGCAATTCTTAGGCGAGATCCGAGGTGTTGGTCCGTTTACCTTGATCTGTGACGGGTTGATGTTGATGTGGCTGAACGTCACGTCGCGTACGTCGAGCCAAATCGGCCACTCTTTTTTAAACACTCGGCACTCACTTCTTTTTTTCGGGCCACTCATTTTAATGGAAGGATTCCAGGGGAAGGTTTGTGGGTGGCTTTAGCGCAAAACTGCATCTGAAAGCTCAGTGCGCGAATTATAAGAATGCTGTCGTCAAAGCCCACGCTCTAAATTCGGGACTGATACGAATAGAGCGAGAGTGCGCCAAGTCCGTACTACTGAGTACGTACACGCACTTGTGAGTGTACACCGAGCTTTCTGACACGGCTTCCGGTAGTAAATGCGCAGGTGAGCGCTGCGCCATCTACTGGGAAAACGCAGTCATTGCAGGCAAAATGACCAAAAAAAAAAAAGTTTAATAATACAATTTGTTCAGGGTTGGCGGGCCGGATTAAACGGTCCCGTGGGCCGGATGTGGCCCGCGGGCCGTAGTTTGCCCACCCCTGGTATAGATAGTGATGTTACAATAAAATGAAAATGACTTAAGATATTAGGTTAACAATATTAATAAGTGTGTGTTGACGCTAACCGCGTGTGTTTGTGTGTGCTGCAGCAGCCATATTTGATTTTCTGAACTGTTTCAGCAACCTCAATTAGCTTCCCGCTAACACTAGCACACCGCAAGAGTTTGTGTTCTTTGTCATTTTGCTGTATTTTTTTTTTTTTTTTAAAACAGACAAATCTTATACGTTTTAATGACTCCCCACAGGGATGGGCAAAATAATCGATCAATTTTGCAGAATTGTTGTTATTGCATCTTGAAGCCATGCTCGCTTCTTGATTCATTGTTAGCCTAGTTTGCTATGCTGTCTAAAGAAGCACCCACACATTAATTGGCCAATTTCTAGATTGTTTTGGATCCAGAGCAGCTCTGTGTGTGCGTCTTTTGATATTAGAGTTGTGTGATTTTATTTGCTCTTTCTTTTTATACATGTTTGCGGTGTATATATAGTACATGTAGGCTTTTTTTTTTTTTTAATTGCTTCATTGCCAATATGTTACTGTAGCAGACTCAATCTACAATATTCACCATTCAACCTTGATTCCTTTCACAGGCCAAACTATTCCAGCCTTCATTCCAGTCTGGTGTCATTGCTTTGGATTGTCTCTATTTATTATGTGACGAAATAAACACAGTGAAAATAGGCGTGCGAGAGCTGTCCTCATGTGTTCCACTCAACTGGGTTTTCTCTGCCCTCTTGTGGTGGGACAAGTTTCACTGAATTACACTTTATTTGAAACAGGGTTATATGAATAAACGTGAATTGTCTTTCTGCCACACTTGGTTACTTCCGGGATCCTCCACATCTTTGTGGTTACGACCATCTTGAGGTCATCCATGTTTTCAGTTTTAGTGTTGTTCTGTTTCAGGAACTGTCAGATGCTCACCCTCCAGAAATTGGATGGATGGAAACCACCGACTCACCACGTTTATTGATCATCGTCATAATTGCATCACTCCATATTTATCTCTGTTCAGTTCATGTGGAGGCCCAAGACACTCGTATGGATTAATTCAAACCCTTCGTGCTGTTTTAAAGCAGGAGACATCATGAGGCGCCCATCCTTGCCCTGGTCTCTGGTGTTGCTTACATTCTGCACGCTTGAGGTCCTTTTCATCCATCCGCCTGCCTCGTCTGTTTATCATTTGTGGTCCGGCTGGCATCTGGCTCCTCAACTACTAATGACTTCAAGTAAGATGATTCATCTTTACAATACAATTAAATACAAAGATCAATTCTGCTCACTTTTGATTGATGTCACCGGGGAGGTATTAATTTGGGCAAATCATCGACCGGTCTTTCAAATGAATGACAGCAATACATCAAGTGACCTTTTTTTTTAGTGGTGTTATTGGGGAACTTTAAAGACTCCTGAGTCCCCTTCCGGAGCAGATGTTCACCTCGCCACGTTCTGTAAATGAATGGTGCTTTTGTGAAGCCACAACTGGCTAAATTAACCATAGAGAGAGGATCGCTCGGCTCCCCTTGGAGCCGGGAATGGGAAAGAAGTGGGCAAACGGGCCAAAACCCGATGTCAAGCAGGGCAATAGACAAATCGAGTACTCGGTGCTGTTGTCTGCAATGCAAAAGTATTTTGAATAAGTAATGTAAATTCAATGAATCCCATCACATTACTAGGCTGAGTTTTTCCTGTATTTGTTCTTTCAAATTTAGTGTCAAACGAGATGTGTCGCCATCTAGTGGTCGAGAGTGGAAATCCACAAAAAACACTCGTGGGAGCCGGGGCCTGGGAAAATCCATGCACCCACTGAAAATGGGAAAAAAACAATGGAAACATGTTCAATTTGGTTCTGATCCAAATGACAATGTTGGCGGTCTGTCATCTGATGGCTGCCATCCTTGTTTGGATAAAATGCGTCACGCAGCAGGCTCAGCCAATCAAAAGTCTTGTTGTGGTGCTCCAGAGAAAGAGAGAGAGGGAGTGGATGTGAGCCAGCGGAACGTAAACTCAGCTGGAGCTTCTTTTCTCTCTCTCCTCAGTCCTCAGCTCCCATCCGACAAGACTGCAAGCGCAGCACAATAAGTGGACTTTAAAAAAAAGCACACAAAAGTTTTCTCCCCAACTTCAATCATGTTGTGGTTTTTGTGTGCCATCCTGGCTTTGGCAGCGGACGCGCAAAGCTCCAACCGCTTCGTGGTGGGCTGCCCGGCGCGCTGCGACAAGTCCATGTGCCCACGACCTCCATCGTCCGAATGCCCGGCGGGACAGACCCTCGACGTGTGCCAGTGCTGCCCGGTGTGCGCGTCCAGCGAGGGCGAGGCGTGCAGCGGCAGCGGCAAGCTGGGTGACCCGGTGTGCGGAGACGGCTTGGAGTGCTCGGTGTCCGGCGGCGTGGGCTTCACGGCCACCGTGCGCCGGAGGAGCAAAACGGGCATTTGCGCGTGCAAAGACGTCGAGCCCGTTTGCGGCAGCGACGGAGTGTCCTACCGGAACGTCTGCGAGCTGAAGAGGGTCAGCCGCCGGGCGCAGAAGCTCCAGCAGCCGCCGGTGATCTTTATTCAGCGCGGGGCTTGCGGCAAAGGTAAGCGGACTCTTCTTTGGGTGCGTGCGTGAAGTTTGGCCCGCGGGCCACTTGTGGTTTGCTCTGTTCTTGATTTAGGCACAATGCAAATACTGGTTGAATGATTTATTGCAAGTAGAAACACAACAAAAATAGATATCAATCAAAACAATGCATTTAAGAGCAAGTTTTGTATGATAATAAATAGTTGAACTGTTTTGCATTATTATCGTAATATTAAAATAACTAGTATCAATTTTGCAGTTGTTTATTAATAAATTACACATTTTAAATGTTAGAAAATTACATAATAAAATGTAAATAAGAAAACTATTTATTGACATATCCCATAAAATCAAACAGTTCACCCCGGTCCAATAACTATTCACTATAAATAAATTAATCAAAATATATGTCGAAAAAGAAAAGAAAACCACGCTCGGATGTCCTCAGGCTGACGTCCCGTTGTTTCATTTCCCATCTTTAAATACACACAAAAGGCCGCCGAGCGTGACCTCATAAATGAACGTTGTGGTTTCAAGTGGAGGCAGTGACAAGCGGTGCCAGCTTGTCGTGGTTACAACAACAAGCTCCTATTCTGTTGTGTTGCCGCATGTTCTTCCAGCGTGCCCTTTCAACTTTTGACTGCGTGGATGAAGTCATGGCGTTAAAGCTTGACATGGGCTCGCTCACCAAGCGGCTCATGTGGACTTCATCTCCTTGATCAAAAACACACCGCCTGTGAGAGACTCAATTAGCCGAGCAGACAGGAATGTTATTCCGTATAAAATGGTGGACCTGCTCTCCATTAGGTTGTCATGTGAAAGGCATTTTATCCTAATCAGGGGAGCCCCAAACTCAAACTTGGCGAACCAATCTACATCGGAACCTTGGTCAAAATTTCCAGAAGGTCGATCTAAATCTTACGCCAGCTCACATCACGGCTTTCTTGTCATACTGTGAAAATCACGCTGCCGGAATTAAGGTCGCTAGAACCGCTCGCTAAATATAGCAACCAAATCACTAAGTTGGCAACACTGGCTGTGCTTTGGCTAATTGGATCGATTTTAAAGAGTGTAACCGTATCTATTAGCGGCGAATCCAGTTAGCTTGTCCACAACGATACAGTTCTTAAGTGTGCCAGTGAAAATACCAAGACAAAGTCTAGCCCACCTAGAACGACACCGCACCAACTTTTCGATTTCTATCATAAGAGTCCTGGGGTTGGATTTGGGGGGGAATAAAATATGAAGAGGTTCTAAGAAATATTTCTTCACTGCAATGAAAAAGTTTCAGAAGGCCTCCACTGGAGTGCTTTCCCATGTTGCCGAGCTCACAGACGAGACTCGATGTAGGAAGCAGACGCAGTTAAATGGCGGACATCCAACACCTGTTGTCGTCTCCCTCAGCGTCGAACGTAGCCAAGGCCAACCAATCGTCACTCTCCTGTCTGCGTCTCCTTCTCAAGCTCCGCCTCTGCCCTCATACCGTAAATCTCTCCCAGCAGTCACATGACGGAACGTCTGCCTTTGATTGGAAGCCGCCAGCCCTCCTCGAGCAGACGGCACGAAGGAAAACACAAAATTAGCAACCCGTCCATTCGGGGAGGAGGTTGACACGCACATCAAAAAGTCGTGCGGGCGCGGCGGTCGGGGCGGCCCGTCATTTGTTTGTCACTCGTGAGCGAGAGGAAAGCTGCAGGCTGCCCTGCGGCGAATCGGGGCCTCCTGGTTTTTTGCGACGCTCCTGCAGCGAGAATTTCCACATCTGCACTGAAACGTGGAACGTTTTATTTGGCAGTGGAAGAAAAACGCGGCCCGTCGCTGCTGCTTCTCTGGAGATGTTCATCTTGAGAGTTTGAAAGCAAAGCAGGACAGTCAAAAGAGCCACCTTCTGCAATGTCCTCACTTGATAAAAAAACAAACAAAAAAAAACGATAATGAACTAGATGATCTCACTTTCTGTCGGGGTGTTAATGTCCAATCCTAAAAGTGTTGTTTTTGGCAGACTAACTAGGCCAAAAGCTGCTCCGTCCCCCGAGGATGATATTCTCTTGAAATTGGCCAACTTTGCTTTTACACACGTTTTAAACGCATTACGATGAGGAATAATGACGGTGATGTTGAGTGAGGAAACTGGGCAAGGGGGAGGGGGGGCGAACGAAAATCCAGACGCTGCAAATATTTTTGACACAACGGCTGAAAATGCCAACATGAGGAATTTGTTTTGGATCTCGTTGCATGCCGAGGACACGCGGGCCCAATAATCGCGAGCGGTGCTTGGAGCAGATTTCACAGATTGACGATGCCGAGCTCTGAACTCTATGAACTCTTCGTCCATGTTTGTGTGAGGAAAGGGTGCTCCTCTGTTTTGGGATGGATGGATGGGTGGGTGGGTGGATGGATGGATGGATGGATGGATGGATGGATGGATGGATGGATGGATGGATGGATGGATGGATGGATGGATGGATGGATGGATGGATGGATGGATGGAAGACATCAAGATGAGACCGATGGCTGGATACTTAATGGGAGCGAGGACTGATGGATGGGTGAACAGAAGGAAAATGGATGGATGAAAAGGTAGAAGGAAATAAGGATGGATGAAAGGACATTCTGAGGGATGGGGGGATAAAGGGCTGAGTAGATAATGAATGAGAGGAATGAAAGATGGATTTAAAAAAAAAAGATGACTGAATTGAAGGATGAATCAAAATAAGGGTGCGTCAATTAAAAGACTGATGGCGGATAATGAATGGGAGGAGGGAAAGAAAAGTTGGGTGGGTGGATTGCTGAGTTCAGACATATAATTGTGGCGTCAGGTAAGAGTGATTTAGCGATCATCAAAAAGAAAAAAAAAATTCCTCCTTTCTATTTTTTATCATCCTTGACTTTGTCCTGGGAAACTCCAAACGCTCTCCTCGGCTTGCTGTAATATTTTCCAATCAATGTTCCTGTCGAGGAGCGCTGCTAAAAGTGTCGAATGGGTACACAGCTTAATTACCAGGTGCACCTCGCAACGTTTCCTGACTTGCCCGGCGCCGCGTTTGCAAATTACCCCTTGCATGGTGGGCCGGCCTGAGAAATTCGCAGCCAACAACCTGTGCCTGCGTGCGTGCGGACCCCGGGAAGAAATGTTGAATATTTAAAACCAAGGTGCGGCGATAAAAATGGAGGTGAAGGTTAGGAATGTCAGGGTTGTGTGTGTATGTGTGTGAGAGACACAGAAAAAAAGTCATTGAGTGTGTGTTTGTGACTGAGTGCAAGGAGAAGACTGAGTGGACATTTTTCTGAGCGTGTGTCATTGTTTATGTGTGTGTAAGTCTGTGTGTGTGAGCGCTGGCGTATGTGTGTCAGACCTGAGCGAGACAGTCCGCACCGCACCACAACTGTCATTTCCTTCCTTTTCACGACAAAGACAAGTTGTTTGTATTCTTGCGTCACTTAGCGTGTCGGTTTTTGACTTGGCGTTTGTGTATCATTGTCTCATATCCAATGTGTGTGTGTGTCCTACTTTGTATTTCCAGCTCAAGACAACCCAGACAGCCTGAGACATAAGTACAACTTCATTGCAGACGTGGTGGAGAAAATCGCGCCAGCTGTGGTTCACATTGAGCTCTACCGCAAGTAAGAAGCAAGCACCTGTGTGTGTGTGTTTTCATTTCTGTGTGTGTGTGCTCTCAAATTTACAGCCCACCTGTGTACTTGAGCGCCCGCTCACATGAATGCTAAGCAAATATTTTGTCATTTTCCTCATCCACTTTCCTGCTTCCTGTTTCGGGTCACCTGTGTCGCCCGGTTCTTCCTCCGGTTTCGCGGCATCGTCGTCTTGCCTCTCCAATCTGTCTTGAATTTAATGCACCACTGCTTTTGTTTGACTTGACACCAGAGTAGCAAAGGAGAGGCTTTATGGTCCACGTCCAGGAAATTTCCGCAAACTTTCCACTGGGAAACTTTTCTGGGTTTATTCATTTGGTTTTGCCATAAGCAGACATGCATGCAACCAAATTTACAAAACTAAAGTGAGATTTCTGAAGTTAATAATATGAAAATAGAACAGAAAAGAACGGTGTCCCTCAAGGCTCACTGCTTAGCACCCTTCTGTTTATCATTTGCATGCAACGTCTACAATTCCATATCAATTTTTTTTTTTTGACCCGGTAAGGATGACGTACTCCAAGCGCGAGGTGGCCGTTGCCAGCGGCTCGGGCTTCGTGGTGGCCGACGATGGCCAGATTGTGACCAACGCCCACGTGGTGGCCAACAAACACCGTGTCAAGGTGGAGCTCAAGAGCGGCGCCATCTACGACGCCAAAATAAAGGATGTGGACGAGCGCTCCGACATTGCCCTCATCAAGATCGAGGCGCCGGTGAGTGGTTAAGACGCTTACGATTAACACCAAGACGTAACATAATTTTGTCAAAAGAAAGTCAGCTAGCTTAATGCTAACACTGATGGCTACTTATTTGTTTCCGTAATTGCTCTGCCATTTTGCTTCGTACTGTCTAGACGCTTTCTATAGAGTACCTGTTTTCTTTCAATAGACCCATAATTTCCAAACCTCCATACTAACATATCATGTGATTATTTCCAAGGAAGCTCGAGTTTCAGGCGCAGGACTCACTTTTGTGCCCCGATCAACTAAATCAAGGCTGTGTTGTTCCTCATTTTAACGGCACGGGCGGTTGTCTGCTGGTGGTAAATCACGATAATGCAGATGGAGGGTAAAGTGAAAATGCAGGCGCAGCCAAAAGATGTGGAGGGGGCTAGCATTAGCTCCTTTTAGGGTCCCACTCCTTACGATGCTTTTATCCAAGCAGAACATACACAAACGTAAGTTTCAATGAACCGTGCTTCGCGTGTCTGCCTGAGGTTCGTGAGGACAAGCGCTATAGAAAATGTGTTTATGTAAACATTGAAGGCAAATTAGAGTCTTGGGTGAACCTCGCATGTTTTTTGGGAAGCTGGAGAAGCCACACAAGAGCGGAGGGAAAACATGCAAATTCAGCACAGGGAGGCCCCGTGCCAACTCTCGGATCCAGCGGTTGTTACCGCTCAGCCAGCGTAATGTCATAGGCTTACCCTTGCTGCTGGGTAAAAAAGAGCATTAAAACAACAACGCATAGATTATGCGCTCGCTCTCACTATCTGTGTTTATTTCTCCGTCTGCTGGATGCGAGGCATTCACGCGACGTGCTAATGCCTACATGCCGGAATGCACGGCGGCAGGCCAGGGTGTTCCGCGAAGCGCACACGTACTCATTTGTAATGTTTTAACCCATTTTTGTTTTAACGTGAGAGATCACACTGACCATAAGTATCGCAGTACCGAGGCTGACCTTTGAGAGGCAGCACAGCGCCACAAGGTGGATGGAAAAATACATAGAAGAACAGAGGACGTGGAAGCTAGGCTAATTTTTAGTTTGTTTGCTAACCGATTGTCTCTGATTGGCCATTTATCTGTTTCAGTTTCAGAATTTCATTGGGAATAAAATCAGGAGATACTTTTGTAAGAAATTGTACATAATGTTAAGCACAAGGGGAGTTGGAAATTCGACCAAAAGTTTCGCATGAAGGACAATCACTGTTTTCTTCTGCAACAGAGCGGCTTTGTTGTTTTTCTTGTTTGTTGTTTTTTTCGCCTTCTCGTCCTGTAATGAAGTCGGGAAACGAGTGGCAGAAGAAGCGCTTGATGACAGGGTTATCCCTCAGGGGGCTGTTCTGCTCGGGTCGTCTTGCATCAGACGCCCGGCCGCTGCCTTGGCGTTGTCATTATGTTTCTTTTTGTTGTGGAGAGTGGAGACACGACAAAGATGGTGGCGTGTCCTCGCTGTACCCTGAAATAATTGAAGTTGCGTTCCCTTGCTTCACTTAACTAGTCACCAAACAAGTTTTGATATAACGCGCATAATCGAAAGACGCAGAAGCATACTGTTTTTACATATGTACTTTTTAAATACTTGTAGTCCATAAATGTCAAACAATGCAATGAAATCGTGAAGGTAACTGAGTGTGACTCCATATTCTGATGCCGCTACGCAAACTAGTTTATTACGCCCCGTTCATAACCTCAAATGTCACGACCGTCATAAACTGAGAGCCCCGTGTAGAACGCAAAGACTTCTTTGTCTCATCATCCATCGGTGAAAGTGGACTTTTTTTCCATTCCCGAGGTTTGCGGTCAAGCCCTTAAACTCTGGGGAATACATTACGTCTGGAACTTCAGAGGATACGGGAATAAGGGGAGGGGAGGGGAGGGGACTTTGGTTTTTGGAGGGCAAAGGGGTTGAGAAACAGAACGGGGGGAAAGCCAGCAATGTGGTCAGTTGGTCTTCAGGACGGCTGGTCTCTGTAGTCTTTGAGGCTACTTTGAGTACTGCGGCACGTGGCCATGCACAATAAAGACTCCTATCATATCATTATTTCACTCAAAGTGGATGCATTCACTAGTGTAATTTATTCATATGTAATGAAAGCCCAGAAAGTCTTGAAACCTTCACTTTATAATCGCTTGAGAGAGCATTTTACAGGCTGGCTTCTGCAGCATAGCTTAGCTTTTTTTCCAAACATGATTTTACTAGCCGAATAAACCCGCAAACACTTGGCCTGGACAGTCCACATATTAAAAGATCTGTACTGAGTACAAGGAGAGAGAGAAAAAGAACATAAATAATGAGATGTTTAAATAGTGTTTGTTTGCTCTTGTCAGCTAACATTAGCGTACCTGCCTGAACATTAGCGTACCAGCTCAGTGTTAGCATCGATGTATGATGTGCATTGTAAACAAAGTGAGAAAGCTTGCTAGCAGCTACAATGTTAGCTAAAACAGTCGCGAGCTTCATTCAAAGAAGGGTAAAGTTGTGTTTATTGGAAAAAATGAGAAAGTACCGTAATTTTCGGACTATAAGTCGCGGTTTTTTTTCATAGTTTGGGTGGGGGGGGGCGACTTATACTCAGGAGCGACTTATATACATATATATGTTGGTTTTTTCACTTTTTTGGGCATTTTATGGCTATTGCGACTTATACTCCGGTGCGACTTATAGTCCGAAAATTACGGTATTTAGAAGATGATATAAAAGAGCGCAAAATGGCACCGACATCAACGCTTCTTGTGCCTTCAGGAACTGCACAGTGTGTTTCCACCTATTATTATAAACCCAACATTCCCGCTGGGAAATTTGCCTAGTGCTGGTTTTGGTTTTCGAGACGCTTTAGGAAACATGTCCGCGTTTATTTGCAGAGAGAGAGAAAAACCAAGATCCTGTGTCCGTGTATAAAATATGCTCCGGCCATTATCTCGTTATCTTCTACATCGGGTAAACGTTTCCTCAGGAAATATGAGATTCTGACATCGCATCCCCCGACAATCAGTGGCTGTGGACAAAAATATGTGTATACTGTATGCATGTGTGTGTGAGTGGAAGACGACTCAGCAGGGACATGGAAGCCTGCGAGTGTGTTTGCCAGTGGAAAGACCTTCATGGACAGGCCAAAATGAATGAATCACTTGAATTCCTCCCGCTGTTTGACCCCAGATTTGCTCTTGTCCCATGTAAACTAAAGAAGCTCCAAATTTCCATTTAACACTCGCATGCTCTCTGCGTGGGTCCGATTAAATCTTTGGGCCTTTTAATGGACAGGAAATACTTTGGTACAGTATTTATTAACAAGTAATGTTTGAAGGATTGGTTGTTGTCTTGCTTTTAAACTGGCATCCCTTCCTCCACCTCTTTCTAAGATTATAACACATGCCGGCATCCCGCTAAGATGCCTCTCGAATACATTATAATCGAGAGGCGTATAAAATTTCCCTCCCGGCCATTACTCATTCTGAGACATACACATGTCCACATTAGCCTGTCCACACACAGTCTCCGCCCACGTTGAAGGTCACATGCGGCCGGTCAGCATCACTTAAGTGGTACACATAAGTACACGTTTGACGGTAAAGAAAATGGCCACACCATGCCTCATCTTCTCATCATTGTGATTTGGGAAGTTCAAAGAGTTTTCTCCACGGCGTCTCGCCAGAGCTTGAACACATCAAACGCGGGCGCTCGCTCTTATGTGAACTACTGGACCTTTAGCAGCTCCACATGGACGCAAAGTGCTTTTTTTGCGCCCGTGTCAACAACGTTAGCTAGCTTAGCTTTGTGATCGCGGTGTGAGGGTGGCTCGGACTAACATCTGGGATGCTTTTTCGAGAACAGCCTTTAACGTAAATCTAGTGGGACATGGTTTCAGAATTTGCCCTTTGTAGCCCATCAACAATGATGCTGCATTTGCATCTGGCTTCCATTAAACGGGAGTTAGTCATGTTGCTTTTAACGGTGCCTTGAAGCAAGCAAGCCAATAAAGCAACTTTTACTCCGATGCTCTTCTTTCCATGGCAGCTGCGTACCTGCAGAGGAGGTCACGCATGTGTAAGTCATAAGTAGGCCAGAAATATACACAAGCATTAAATGTCGACTGGAGTCATTTTGAATTAAGTCATGTGACTGGACCGAGCCACCTCCGCTTTTCTGTCCATACGTCTGATTCATTCCACACCTCCTTTTTTCTGTGGGAAAATTCGTCAAATGCGGGTTCCTCCGTTCCTCTTCCCGCTGCCGAGAATAAATTAAAAGGAAATTAATTGCAACACTGCCACATGTGAGTCAGCGCCGTACGTTCTCTTAACATAGACTCTGCTTAGCTGCCTTTTTTTTTTCTTTATTTGTGGACTTGACACCCATGTGTCACATTCTCTTCCTGTAATCTGTGGTGTCCGTTGTTCCCATCTGATTGCAGGCCCCTTTTTGTGACTTTTGGTGAAAGGCGCGTGTGCGTTCTGGCTTGAATAGCCGCTGTGAGTCACGGCTCTCTGTTGACCACAATTTGTGACACTTCGCCGACTGGTCGCGGACATAATGTCCAAATGTCTGAGTGCCGTGTTACCTTGCCGATAAACTGATGCATTTGCCACTTTTAGACAGATTTGTGGCTCTGCAGTTCAGCCCCACTAATGCATGGCTTTTGCTTTTTAATGTAAACCATAGCAAGGAGCGAATGAGCTTTTCCATTTCTCTTTTATAGATTTATTCCTTTTTAAATATGATTGTTAAAATTGTGAGTATTGCCATAGAGACTACAAGTCAGGTGTCTGTTTGTGTTTGCACATGTCAAACACTGTCAAGGCTGCCCGGTTTATGCATACACACACGGTGTGTTTGTGTGTGTAGGTATCACGTTTGCTTTTCACACCGCAGCGTCGACCAGACAAACGCCACAATGTCCCGACGAAGACTCTCACCCACTGGCGGCGCTAACGGGGGGGGGGGACTGAGGGCCGTGCCCCCCTCCCCCTGAAATATTTTTATTTATCTTAACTCTTGATAACTAAATCTATTCATCTTAACTCCTGATAACCAAATCAGACAATATGATGAATTGTTCAGCTCTGGTTCTCATTGATGGTTTTTATTGTGTCACTCTGCTCACTTTGAATCAAGACTGGACACTAAAGTACCTATCATTATTTTCTTATGTAAGAAGTGAGTGTTAGTAAAGTGGCAGCGGCGTGATGTGGTTTGACTTCAGGCTTTCCCAGCAGCATGAGATGATTTCACCAGCGTGGCGAGATAAATATAACTTTGCTCCGTGTGTCTGCTCCTGCAGCGCGAGCCGCCATGTTCGCCGCTTTGTAACTAAGTCGGCTAAACTGTCATTATTTACCTAGACTTTTTTTTTTCCAGCCATCTGTTTCCACGCACGTGTAGCAGAATGCTTTGTCAGCGAGGCTAAATCATCTCGCTGGCTAGCATCGTTTGCTAGTTGCAGGGGGGGCTCCTCCGGGAAAGGGGGTTATTGTTTTTTTATGGGAGTGCTCATTGTGTTCCTTTTCCTTTCACACTGCAGACCAAGCTACCTGTGCTGCTGCTGGGCCGCTCGTCGGACCTAAGGCCGGGCGAGTTCGTGGTGGCCATCGGTAGCCCGTTTTCCTTGCAGAACACCGTCACCACCGGAATCGTCAGCACCACCCAGAGGGGGGGCCGGGAACTGGGCCTGAGCAACTCCGACATGGACTACATCCAGACGGATGCCATCATCAATGTACGTGGCCCGTACGATGGATACAGCGCCACACGGCGAGAAAACTAAAATATTTATGATTATTTTTCTTGACAGTATGGCAACTCTGGTGGACCTTTGGTCAATCTGGTAAGAGGTTTTTTTTTGGTCACTTTTGGATCAAATCTGCCCGGGTTGGACTGACCCAAGAACTTTAGTTTTTGTCCTCCTAAACACATATGAATCATACTTTCAGGATGGCGAGGTCGTCGGAATCAACACGTTAAAAGTGACCGCCGGCATTTCCTTTGCCATACCCTCGGACAAAATCCAGCAATTCCTGGCGGAGTCGTACGAGAGACAGTCCAGAGGTGAGCTGAATTTCCATCATATTGATCTTTGTCTTTACGCTATCATGCGAAACGTTGATGTCTTAATTCACTCATGGACGCCATTTCAGAAATAGGCAGCTAAAAAAAATGTATATGGTTGGGCTGGGCAAGCCTACCAAAGACTCTGCAGCTAAATTTTCCATTACATGTCTTCATTAACATGAGCAATTATGGAATTTGGGCAAATCCCTTGGTGTTGGGAACATTTTCTAACTTGCATCAAGCTAAGAAAAACAACTGAGGAGATTAGTGTGGAACTGTCCAAGGCGTTTATTAAAGCCCTGGAAGGAAAGTGGTTAACCAGCATCTTCCAGGCTGGAATATGGTCGGGGGGGAGAGATGTGCCGTTAAATTATTTCCACAAGCGTGTTGTGAAGAGAACTCGCGGGATTAAGACGTAGCAGCTGTGTTGTCTTTAGGAAACCGCTTGTCATCAGTGAGGCTAATTGGAGAGGAGAAGGTGGCAGTTAAATGCCGATGATTGTCTTTGGCCCTCTCGGAAGGTGACGGCTGCATCAGGTCAAGAAGATAATTGGAGCGGCCATGCCAACCGTCATGTTAAGTGCCAACTGAGCCTTCGGAGGGGCAATTTTACGATCTGGATCGGTTTCAAACAATTCAGTTGGGTCTTTCACAATATGCAAAGCTCCAAAAAATGAGGTCAGCTGACTTCCCGGTTGTAAATGATGAAACAAAACCCCATGAGAATCTTCGGAAAATGCGTAATGATTCATCGGTTATCAATAAGAATTGAAAAATGAAGATGATAAGCAGGCTGAAGCTGGCAGGGAGATGAGTGACGTCTTCATGTCTCTCCGCAGGCACGACATCTGGGAAAAAAAAATACATCGGCGTGAGGATGATGACTCTCACTCCAGCGTACGTTTCGCATGATTGATGGCTCCACTTTTCTGCATTTTTTTATTCCTTACATCTGTTTTCCCTTTTTTTTTTTTTTTAAAACACGCAGATTAGCCAAAGAGCTGAAGACCCGACATCGAGACTTCCCTGACATCACCTCTGGCGCTTACGTCATGGAAGTCATTGAGAAGACGCCAGCTGCAATGTAAGTGATAGTTTTCACACATGACTCCCAAAAGATAAAAAAAAATCACAAAACATTATGGGTACAGCGCGAACAGATAGACGGATTCGATGGACGCATGGTTCTTTATTGCTTGGCTGGATCATGTGACTTATAAATCAGCAAATATAATCCCAGCGATGGTGGTGCCAATTCCTCCAAACCTCACACAGGAGGGTTCCTCTCCACATTGCGGTTTCCCTGTCTCTGCCCCACCAAGCCTCATTCGTGTCCACTATGCACAATAACATATCTGTGGTGCACTTTGATACTTTAAAAGAGGAGTGCGTGGGCTCATTCGAGAGAACCTTCCATTAGCCTGATGGGCTACAGAGCAGGGTTGTAATAGCCTTGAAGGAGAGGAGGCCTCTGGCGCCGCTAGTGAAGTCTCAAAATAACATGTATAATGATATATACCATAATAACATAATTAGCGTCATGTATGAGTGCATAACTGCTCCTAATGTGGATAAGGGAGTTCAAAACAACCAAAAGATGACATTGCTCCATCTTTGCACAGAGAAGAAGAAAAAAAAAAAAGTTGTGATGCTAGTTTAGCTAGCCAGTCAATAGAGTTTGGCACTATATGTTAGCATTAAGCTAGTGGACTTGGCCCAACTAGGATGTTAAAGTCAGATTCCTGTTAGTCTGCAGAGAACGTTGAGTAGCATTCTACCTGGAGGACGGAGGAGGGTAACGTGGGGAGCTCCCGTGGTGTTAATTAATGCGTGCAAGCGAGCGTGGTTGCGGTGCTTCGTGTTTTACAAGGGCCTCTTAATTAAGCTCTTCCAAAAGCGTTCGCCTTTTGATACGCTAACTGCATCCATATGCTCAAATCCGGATTTAGTCTTTTCATGCGTGTGCCCGATTGTTCCCGTGATTGCGTCGTCATGAACATGCTTACAGCACATGTTACTCCTCCCGACCAAAACACGTGTGCATAAATGGATCCATTGATGAGCAACACATGACATCAACCTCATGGCTTTACCATTTGAAATTAGCCATTCACCGACCAGCGAGTTAAAAATAAAAGATCACAGATCCGATCACAAGATGGAGTAATATTTAAAGAGTTTATTTACTGTATTTTTTTCAATTATTTACAAATAAACAGCCCATGACAGACAACTGAATTTGGGAATCAATGTGTGTCTTGCAGCGGCGGCCTCAAAGAACATGACGTGATCATCTCTATAAACGGCAAGAGGATCTCCACGGCCAACGATGTCAGCGCCGCCGTCAAAAAGGACAAAAGCCTCAAGGTGGTGGTGCGGCGTGGTAACGAGGACGCCATCCTCACCATCGTTCCCGTGGTGATTGACCCCTGACCTCTGAAACTGCAGCCAGGTTTTACTCATCAGTGGTGGACTACACGGTCATAGTGTGTGTGTTTGGGGGGGGGGGGATCAGGGGGGGTTCTATGGACACGCTATCCTCCTGTGAGTTGCCAGATTCTGGAATATTCTGGCCATATGCCTTGAAAATGAGCGACTGTACAGATTGCTGTAAAAAGCCATGTTGTACTTCCTGTGTGTGTGTGTGTGTGTGTGTGTGCGTGTGTGTGTGTGTGTGTGTGTGTAGGTGGGTGTGTGGGTGTTTTCACGTTTCTACTCTTATGGTCACCACCAAAAAACAAGATGCTATTGTTGTCTGTCTTCTCTTCTTTTTTTTTTTATTAAATATTATTGCTCAGTCAGGCCTTCCTCTGCACTTTTGTAGCTATTTCGAGACTGGCTGAGCATATCTAATGTGTATAATTATTGTGTTCTAACCTCTTTTTTTACTGACAAAAAAAGTACTGTAGAATATTTTGTTGATTATGTGACGTTTGACTGGAATAAATGGTTTCGCCGATGGCTTTTGAAGCAGTTTTGCTTTTGCATTCACAAACTGATTTGTCATAAAAGGTTGCAAAATGATTGGTGGCCAACATTTAAACTGAAAAATCAAAATAATTAATGGGACAGAATTCAATCAAAAATAAATAATGATAAAGTTATATACTAATACAAATAAAATACTAAAATTTGTACAAAATAATAATATAGATAAATATATGTTGTTTTAAATAAATGCAAATAAAGATACCATTTCATATATTTTGCTTGTGCACAAATGACCCTTAAAAGGCCTCAGGACAGCAACTGAACTTTCTGAATTTTGTATGGCCCTACATTTTCACATTGTATTTTGTCTTTTGCCTCTGTGTTTGCTTTTGTTTCATCACTTCTTTATGTTTTTGTTCATGCATGTGCACAAACATGGTTCAAATTCAATTTTATAGCCATTTTACGGTCTGGCTAGTCGCCTGATTGCACATTTTGGGTGAGGGGCTATGCGGCAAAAAAGCCAAACAAAAACTCCATGCACCCAACTCAACATTTTTTCCCTGACCACACGTTTGGATGACCTTCCGATTACTGCTACGTACTGTATTCCTTTCCCTCCACATGGAAAAATACTTTATAGATGTTTGACGTAGCCCACAGGCATGTGTCATAATTTTAAGTATTTAAGATATTTGTGGTTCAAAAGGGTCAAAGGTCACATTTTAGTGGAAAGGGGACAGCAACAAGACAAATAGGTTTTCTGCCGTTATGTGGTTTGAAGATATAACTGCATGCATAGTAAGCTTACGAGTACACATAAAATAAGCAGACAATTCAACAGTAAAATCAAGATAAAAAAAGTCTAAATGAAAACATAAGAAATATCTATGCAAATAACAAAACTCTAAAAAAAAATCATAAATACTAAGGCGTGATGGTAAAATATTTTCAACACTAACCCAGGGTGTCAAGCAGAATTGCTTCATCAGCTAAATAAATTAAAATTAATATAAACTCAATTTCATTTTTTTACGGTCCTCTAGCGTACCCTATCGTCTATTTATGAATTGGAATTTACCTTCCAACCAATCAGATTCGACTTCACTGCATCGCGAGAAAATACCCGCGCTACTGATTGGCTACATCCAGTCGGAGCCTGGCATTCCGTGTCTGTTGTGGCCAGAGCAAAGCAAGGAGGGGAGGGGATGTTTCAATGGCGGCCAGTGGCGCTCCAAAATGCGAAAGTCGGGATTATCCACTATATTTAGACCACGTTTGAACACGCGATCTTAGTTTATTCGCCCACCGGTGATTCATCGGGACCGCTTACCGTGCGGGGCCCGCGTTTCCGCCGTTGTTTGCACTCTGCGGGTCGGACTTTACGCGCTTGGTTTGGGGGGATCAGGCCTAGCCGGCTGGCTAACAAACAAGCCTTCTCCGGAGTTGAAAGGTAACATAGAGCACTTGGCAAACTGAATATTTTAATAATATGTTTTGCGTTTAAAATGATTTTTTATCTTTTGTTTTGTATCATTTTATTGTTATTTTCACCATCCCCAATGTTTCACGCGGTTAGATACGAAATGTAAACTAGCTGTTAGCATTTAATGCTAAGAGCGATCAGCTAACTTTATGTGAACTTTACAACCCGATGGCCCGCACGGAGCATCGCCGCATTTTTAGCCGCATCAAAGTTAATTTCAGCGATAGGTGCGCGTCGGGACGAAGTTAATGTGTTATAACTGCATCTAATTAACGTGTATTAATTGTTTCGGCCGTCAGACGAGTAACGGAAACGTGTTCAAAGCTGTCAATGTTAGCAGTCTAGCTAGGCTTACTTTTATCGCTTTAAGATCATAGATACGGCAATAGAATAGTGGACAACAGTGAAGTGATATAGAAATGAGGTGTGAAGCATTCGACCGAATACGAGCACATACTGTTGCCAAAAACTGAAATACCCAATCAGTCATGCTTTTGTCTGCATCATTATCAAATACAAAAGAACCAGTTTCTTTGGTAGCGATACATACTGACCTAGCCACGGAACTGCTGAGCAGCCATTTGTCCGATTGCCAATTGGTTCCCTTTGTGTTGCAATCTTACACCATTCCCATGATCGGAATGTAAATGCCCTCAAATTAAAGCTGACATTTTGCAGTTGAAGCACATTTGGTGGTGATGAGAATTGTGTCCGTGGCCGGATATTTTTATTTACAAACCTGATTGTTGTTGTCCTTCTGTTTCAGGTCACAGGTAATATGTAACATAAAGCGAGCACTATGACATCCAGATTTGGTAAAACATACAACCGCAAGGGAGGCGAGGCCAATTCCAAGTTCGAAGAAGTCTTCTCCAACAGAAAGCCCACCTTGACCACCAAATGGGGCGAAACCACCTACAAGGCCCAGCTGGGGGGCAAAAGGCCTCCTGCGAAATCAGAAGAGCCGTCCAAGAGGCCCCGAATGGAGGACAGCGACAGCGGGGACGACCCATTTGGGTTCGACAGCGACGATGAACCTGTGAGTGTCGGTGAGGGCGGCGCGAGCGAGACGGCCGTTGAAAACGTACCTGCCGTGACGACTTCTGCGCACACCACAACGAGTGCGTCGTACAAAATTCCAAGTAAGGACACTAAAGAACCCGGTCGCGTGTTCGCCCGTTTTTGTGCTCGCACTTTATTTACACTTGCGCGCAAGTCTACGAATGTGATCAGTTTAGTTGTCTGTGTGAATTTATTATCGTAATATTGCTTTACGTTCTGTTCGCAGGCAAGCCAGCAGTTGACGCAAAGGTTTTTGAAAATAACAAGCCGTGGCTGAAAAATGCGCCGGAGAGCAGCCGGCTGCCGGCGTCCGCGTCGTCTTTGTCAAAAACGGCCGCTCACAATTCCTCAGGGACCCAAAGGATCGGCTTTGCTCCTCAACCCACCGCCAGTGTGTCGGGGGGCAGCGCAGAATTCCGGACCGCCTCGTCGAATGATGTCGCCCCACCGTCAGAAGAAAGTCCAGAGGAGGAGCCTCGTCCGGTGGACAACATCCCTCCTTCCCCGTTCACCCTCAGAGCTTCAAACTGCAAGAAATACCAGTCGCGTTGTCGCTCGAGCAAATTATTCCCCGAAGACGACGCCGACGCGGCCCCCGAAGTGGAGAGCGCCGGCCAGAAGCCCAACAGTGTAGTCGCCTCTGCGAGCAACAGCGGCGTCAACGCAAAGGCGGCAGCCAAGCCGGCGGCCAAGCCGGCGGGCAGAGGAGGTGGGAGGCTCCGCGACTACACGGTCTTGCACCCCTCCTGCGTGTCGGTGTGCAACGTCACCATCCAGGACTCCATCGAGCGCAGCGCCGAAGAGCTGGTGGCGCCAGCCACGCCCGCCGACCTCGGAGATGCGGGACAGATGAGGAAGAAGTCGGATGTGCAGCCTAAACCTACAAGGTGAGTTGGTTGGGGATGTCAAAATGATAAAACAAAGTGTTGCTGCAATGAAATAATCCTTTTGGTTCAGAACCGCCTTGGTCAAGACCAAGAAGACCAAAGCCGAGTCCAAGCTGGAGTTCTTTGGCTTTGGGGACGAGGAAGCCCCGGGCGGCGACGAGGCTTCCGAAAGCTCCGGCGGGGGCAAGAGCAGCTACAAGATCAAGTACTTTGGATTCGACGACCTCAGCGAGAGCGATAGCGACGACGACGACGACAACCACGTCAAGGAGAAGAAGGCCAGGAAGGCGGCGGCGGCCTTGGTCGCACTGGGCTCCGGCGTGGACAGCCCCCACACCAGTGATTCCCAGGACAGCCAGGCCAGCAGCAATACAGGTCAAATGCCACTTCAAATTCATCACGATGGAAAGAAGGCCGAGCACATGGCGGGCATTTTTTCTTTTTTCCTGCTCTGCGGTTACGCTAAACTTAACTCGTGAGAAGAGACTAATCGGTGAAAATTTGTCTTAAATATGCCGGCAAATTAGTTGGTCGCACCCTACCAAGTTTTTCAGTCTGTTTTTACTCCACAGCAGATAATGTGTGACTGGGGGCGAAGGTCACGTGACTGCGCTTGTTGCCATTCGCCATCATCGTTGTTGTTCCTCCCGCAGACAATTTTGACTTCTGCGACGACTCCAGCCCAGGCGGCAGCGAGGGCCAAAAAGGACGCTCAGGGAAGCAAAGCGAAAAGTCCAAGGACCTCGGCGGCGGGTTCAAGAAGATTTTCAGCGGGCCCAAAAAGGTCAGCGAGTCTCGATGCCGTAACGTCTCATTAGCGAGGGCGCGACTCAAACCCGTCGCAGCTTGATGTCGAGCAAGGTTAAGCGTGCGCGTTGTGTTGCTCACGTCATCTCACGGCCGGACTCATCCGAATCATTCTGCTCCAGTTTGCCGCGGTGCTTTTGCAGTCACGCCTGTTTATCTTGACTATGCTCCATATTGGCTTTGGCTTGTTGCTTGTGCTCCATCTTGCTGTGTTTTTCTTTTCTCTGCGTGTCTCATGCACTTTCGAAAACCCCACTGTGCTGTTGTGTTATGTAATTGCAAAGGACTCTTTGTCATTTTCAGGAAGTGCTTTGTGACGCTCGGGGTGTGGGGGGGGCGGCGGCACATTTTTGTTCGGCGCCGCCGTCACCATCACAGGCCCGCTGCTGCGTTGTGCAATATTCATGTGTTGGTTTACAGCGTGCTTCTGTTCCATGCTGCGGTGCTTTATTTAAACAAGCGGGAAGTCTGAATTTCTTTCACGGGCTTCTTTGCAACAGCGCCGTTGTTGGTGCTACTTTTGAAATCGAATAAGGAAAACTTTCTGCTTTCGAAAAGAGTGTAACCGTGTTTATCGAGCCACCTGCAAGATGTGACAATCTGAAATCATCAAACAGCTTGACAGTTTCACACCATCCGCTCGTTTTCAAACGCACATAAACTGTCGAAGGGCGTTTGAGGGTTTCCAGTTGCACTTTAATATTTTCATGTCCCGACCAAACAAACTGTCCAATTCTCCTTTTTCAGTCCCCTGCAAAAGCGGTGTACAACGCTCGCCACTGGAACCAGCCCGAGTCCGAAGAAATCCCCACGCCGCCCCTCTCCCGAGCCCAAACAGCCCCGGTAAGGCTCCGCCTCCCCGCCGCTCAACAAATGCCATCCGGCTCTCATTTTTGCCACGTCGAGGATTAACCACAGGGCGTTTAGGAGCGCCGATGACATGATGGAGACGCGGCGTGTCTTTGTTGAGCGCACAATGCACGACGCGTCGCAGAATCATTAGCATTTGTTACGCAATTCCCCGTCGAGGAGCACAAGGCGGAATATTGTTTATTGGTCTCTCCGTAGTCAACGCCTCTGCTTCTAATTGCTCTAATTAGTCTCTTTTGCTTCAAGTGGAATTGTTTGCCCCGACAGTGAACTTGCATTTGCAAAAATGCCGTGTTTTAATCTCCCTCCTCCTCCCCCCCCCCCCCCCCCCACGCAAGTCAATGTTTGTTCGGGGACTAGCAAATTGCACTTTGTCAACAGCCATTTGCAAAAGTTGCCCTCAACTTTGCACCACCTCATCTGCTAAAAGTACTTATTAAGGACTTGTGCGCTTATCCGACTATTCGGCCGCGTTAAATTGTCAGGACGTGTCATTAGATAGATTTTGCGGCCGCCGCCTGAGCCCCGTTTGTCTTTGTCGCTTCCTCCTCCCCAGGCCGTCTTATCGAGCGGCGGCAAGGACGGCGACTCCCGTAAAGATGACGGCGTGTTCAAAGCCCCTCCGCCCCCGCCCAAAGTCATTAAATCAGAAACCATCCCCACGCGACCCTACCAGGATATTGTCACGGCTCTCAAGTGCAGGAAGGAGCACAAGGAGGTGAGTTGACAGCACTTGATATCTCAACTTTGACTAAAAATCAGGTTTGATATTCTGATACTTGGATTGATGATGGAAACAATGACCTGCGTGTCACAAAGCCAATGTATTTTGCCTTCTCCCAGCTGTACACGGTGGTGCAGCACGTCAAGCACTTCAACGACGTGGTGGAGTTTGGCGAGAACCAAGAGTTCACCGACGACTTTGAGTACCTGGAGACGGGATTGAAGAGCAGCCAGCCGCTCAACACCAGATGCCTTAGGTGAGCCAGGGGAAACGCTTCGTTGGCCTTCACGGAGATGTTTTTTTTCCCCTCTTCTTCCTCCCCTCAGCGCTCCTGCGACACATCCATGCTCCTGTTGGTTGTATATTATGAGTGCCAAGTAGCTCATTACGTTGATTGAACGCTGCAAGGGCTTGTCGGTTAACATTTGTCCGCGTCGGCGCGTATTAGCGAGCGCCGCTACCCACCAAAGCTCACAACCTCGTAGCTTGCTGCCTCAGCGCATCTTGGAAACGCGCCATGCCTTTTTTTTTTTTCCTCCTCAAAAGGTTTTTCGGGATGAAAATTGTTCTGAGCTTTGGAAAGGAGCACAAAAAAATATACACTTCTCCCCCTGCATGGTTGTTTATATGTTCTCATTATGATTCATGTTGGGAAGATGAGGAAAATGTCAACAGTTGCTCTGAGGAAAATGTTGTGCCTTTTTTTTTTTTTAAATTTCACAATCAGATAGAAGAATGCTTACATGATCAAACCAATATAAAGCTTCTTTAGAATTGATGGCTGATAACAGATCAATTTTGGTAACCTGAACTTTGTCCCGAGCATGCGGTATTTTGTCAAAGGTTGGAAGATGAATCCATGTCCTTACTCTGTGTGTGTGTTTGTGCGTCAGTATAATCAGCCTGGCCACCCGCTGTGCCATGCCCAGCTTCAGGATGCATCTCCGGGCAAGAGGCAAGGTGGCGCAGGTCTTCAAAATGCTCAGCGACTCGTCGCAGCACCCGGTCCGTAGCAAGTCCCCAAATGATTTGGACCCCGCCGCAGGTTCCTGCGCTCACTCGCCTTTTGTTTGACCAATCAGAACCTCGCCTTGTGCACGGCGGCGCTCATGTATATCCTGAGCCGTGACCGTCTCAACATGGACCTGGACCGCTCCTGCCTGGAGCTTATGATCAAGCTGCTGGAGCTGGACCAGGACTACTCGGCTCATCAAGACCAGCTGACCGCCAAGGAGGTGGCCAAGGTCAAGGAGAAGATCCGCAAGCTGTGCGAAACTGTGCACAACAAACACTTGGACCTGGAAAACATCACGGTGGGTTGGGGGCTGGCCTTGGGAATGACGCCAGACAAAGTCAAGGTCGTGGGCGGATTTTATTATTATTTTTATTGTAGACGGGGCACCTTGCCATGGAGACACTGCTCTCTCTGACGTCCAAAAGAGCAGGCGATTGGTTCAAGGAAGAGCTGCGACTCCTTGGAGGTTTGGACCACATTGTCGACAAAGGTACCCCCAATCACACAGGAGCTTGTAAATCCTCTTTAAGAGTTGTGACTTGTCAGACATGCCGGTCTCATTCTTCATGGTGTCGTTTGCGCAGTGAAAGAGTGCGTGCAAAACCTGAGCGAAGAGGACGACAAGGAGAACCTGGTGGCGTCTTTATGGGGAGCTGAGCGATGTTTGAGAGTGCTTGAAAGCGTAAGTGGCGGCTTTCGTCCTCAAGGCCCAAACTGAGCGCCGAAATCACGCTTACTCGCTTGGCTTGTAGTTCCTTTCTTTGACCTCTGGGGGGGGGGGGGCCAACAGGTGACCGTGCAGAATCCGGAAAACCAGGGTTACTTAATTGCCTACAAGGACTCGCAGCTCATCGTCTCCTCGGCAAGGTGAGGAGCAGAGCCGTTGAACGCGCCGTCGTGTTTCCATGAGGATCCTTTGCAGACGTTTGTGCGTGTGTTCAGAGCGCTGCGCCACTGCGAGGACATGATCCAGCGCTATAGCAGGGCGCTGAACAACATCTGCGCGGAGGCGGGCGACGCCGCGCTGCCGCACTGGAGCTGCAGCAACGTGGGCAAGGCGGTGGAGGACTGCATGAGGGCCGTCATCGGCGTCCTGCTGAACCTCACGCATGACAATGGTAAATCATTTACTGCGTGTTCAAAGAGCGAAGCCTCTGTTTGCTTGTTTTGGACTTGAAAAATCGAGTTCACATTTTTTTTTAATTGTCTTCAGAGTGGGGAAGCACCAAGACGGGCGAGCAGGATCAGCTCATTGTCACGGCGCTAAACTGTGTTCTCCGGGTTCCGCGCTACATCCCGCAGGAACAACGCTTTGACGTGCGAGTGCTGGTAAGGCGCTTCAAATTTTGTAAATCATTTTATTGCCTTATATATATTTTTATGTAATTCACATGCTCTGCTTCTCCGGTCAGGGTCTGGGCCTGCTCATCAATTTGGTCGAGTACAGCTCCAGGAACCGCCACTATCTGGTGGACATGGAGTTCAACATGGACCACTTCTGTCTGGAGGACAGTCTGACACAGCCGGCCGACCCGACGCAAGCGGGCGCGTCGGCCGAGCCTGCGCCACCGCCGAGCGCGGCCGAGACTCAGGAAGACGGAGCGGAGAAGCCCGAGGCCTCTGGTGCTTTGGCTGCCCTGGTCGAGGTAGGAAAAATAATCATTGCCTTAAAAAAAGACTGTGTTTAACGCCTCTTCTCTTCCCAGCTCTTCCTGGAGCGAGAGCGCGCTGCCATCTTGGCCGAGGCCAGAACGGACGACCTGATCAGCGAGGCGCCCAAGCCCCAGGACCAGAGCGGTGAATGGAAGGAGACCATGGGCGAAATCCAGTGGGTGGCGGCCGAGCCCAATGACAACCAGCCCGCAGCGGAGAATCCAAAGAAAGAGGAGGAGGACGAAGAGTTGGACCTAAACAAAGGTAGCTTGGGAGATGTTTTTCAATCTCTGTGCTGAAGTGATGCTAACCATTTTTTGCCCCCACTCTGCTTTTCTGAAGCTTTGCAACACGCTGGCAAGCACATGGAGGACAGCATTGTGGCCTCCTACACGGCTCTGCTGCTGGGCTGCCTCTGCCAAGGCAGCCAGGTATGAACACTCAGGAGTTGTCTGCACAATCTGTAGAACCTCTTAAATCCAAGCCGCCTCTCTGTCGTCCGGCAGGTAAACGTGACTACTGTGAGACAACACCTCCCCAAAGGAGACTTCTCCATCATGACAGAGATGCTCAAGAAGTTCCTGAGCTTCATGAACCTCACGGTGAGTACCCGAGGAGCGATTTTAAATGAGGTAGTCATCGAAAGACGATAGTGTTCCGATTCGATTCAGTGGGGTTACAATTCCATCCAACTTCTCACAAGTTCTCGTCTCAATCTGTGCGGCTTGTGTCTTTCAGTGTGCGGTTGGCACCACAGGGCAGAAGTCCATCTCCCGGGTCATCGACTATCTGGAGCACTGCTAACAGCAGAGCCTAAGACTGACGCGCCGACCGCACGCCCAAGGGGGCGTGTCGGGGGGGGTATCTGGCCGGAACCACGGGGCAGTGGGAGGGGGGGGCGCGCCGGGCGACCTGCACACACAACTGAACCAAAGCCAGCGCTCGCCGTCAACGTTCACGGTGGCGGAAACGTCAAGAAGAGGCAACATTTACCAATTTCCCAGAGGGTCTTTCCCCCCCCCCCCCTTTTTTTTTTTTTTTCTTTCTTCTATTTTCCACATCGAAAGCCAAGAGTCAATTTGCTCACCACCACTTTGATGCATGTCGCAAGGATGTCTCAATGCCTTCACTGGCTCATATTTGCAGCAGAATGTCAAGGGGGGGCAAGTCTTAATCCATTTTGGAGTTTTATGTTCTCACATTGCCCTTTTTCTTCATTCTCCTTTTGAGGGCCTTTTTCTTTGAATTTTACGATTTCTGCATCAGCTTTGAATGGAAGCGGGGCTCTTTATTAAGTGACAATGTCTCATCCCGGAGATCTTTTAGCGCCCGTGAGTGTGTTTTAGCTTATTTAAATCCAACAACGCAGTGCATAGTCTCACAATGAATTTTAACCTTGCAGATGTGAATTACTGTGTGCAGTTTTTTTTTTTTTTTTTTTAATGCGAATCATATTTTTATTTAATTATCTCTTTTTTTATTGTAGCGTCTAAAATCTTGATTATGTCATTGGACAGCACAGCGGCTGGACATACTGTCGGCAGAAATGGACCACAGGGCATTTTAGCCACTCACTCACTCACTCACTGGCGTCGTCGTTTAAGTCACTCAGCCGAACTGACTGACTGGCTGAATTGTGATGTATGAATTCATCTGTGTGCGAAATGACTGAGCTTGTGGATCGCATGTTTGCCTCGCAGGCAGGAGTTCTGGGTTTGATTCTGGCTGTTCTCAAGCTTCCCATTTCCTCGTAAGCATCACGGGTGAATGAATGTTTCTTTTTAGGTAAGGAAAATTGATTTGTTTTGAAACATGCTTTCTGTATATCCAGCCACCTGCCCAACCGTACACAAATATTTATAACCCCCCCCCCCCCCCCCCCAATCGCCCCAAACACCAACCAACCCCGTGTTGTCATTCTAGCCATGCCCAAATTAGTGAGCGTCATCGGCTCGGCCTACGGGCCTGCAGCCCTCAGTGATGAACTTTGACCTTTGCAAAATGTCTGCTCTGTATGGAATTGTAGAATATAAATACTGATGTACATAAGCAATGAATGGACTTTGACAAAGATGCTTAGACTACTTTTTGCCCCCCCCCCCCTTCTACCTCCTTCCTTCCCTCCCTCCCTAAGCTGATATTTTTATTTTATACAATATTTCTGTCATTTGGAAAAAGAAAAAAAAGGAGCGAGGAAAAAAAAAATGTTTTTACCCATTTTTGTGTAAATAGTTATGGAAAAAGTAAAGAAAAAAAAAAACTCGCATTCGATTGTTTTATTTCTACTTTTAATCGTGCCAGTAATTAGCCAGTTAGCTTGAATCTACTTAGTATGCATGCTACAATATACTTGCTGAAATTAAATTACCACGGTTGTAGCTTGACCACATTTAAAAAAAAATTTTTTCGAGCTGTCTTGTCTAATTGTTTTAAACTTTCTAGCAAAAATTAGACATACGAGAGCTCTATGACAGCTGTGAACTCAACTCACTTCACTATAGGCAACATTTTGGCAGATTGAACAAGAAAAAAAAAAGGAAGCTTCAAGTTGTTTAGAACGACTTTACTGTCAAAAAGAGAATAGCATACAATTGTTTTGAGTTACAAGCATGATCACAGACATTTTTTCTCCTTTTCAGTTCATGTCACATTTACAAATGTCGATAATGAGATTTTTAGAGGAATTCTGATAACTGATTAATCCCAGTAATTATATAATGTACAAATTTTAAGATTGTTGATATTTGATTAATAGGTCGAGGGCATAGTTGGTAATTTAATTTGTCAAAAAAACAGAAATTGGGGACTAGTCACATGACTTCACTCAGACTCTATTTGACTTGCGACTAGTTGCAATCAACCACCAACCTGACAACGTGGTCAGCACTTAATTCGTCATCACAAACCCCTCAAAGACAGGTAAAATAACTTCACAGATTAGCTAGCGAGCTGAACATTGTTTGGGACAAGTGAAGTTTGATTGTGCTACTTTTAAAATAAACTATTTTACATTTTTTACGCCCACATTATGCATATTTATCATCGTTACACATCTCTCCCCCACTTCCCCCTTTGCCATCACTGCTCTCTTTTTTGTAGCCTTTTTTCTAATGCCGATGGAGCGAAGTGGGCCTCCGTCTCCCCCTCCCCGTCCCTCCACCTACCTCATAGAATTTTTACGGGATGCCAGCCGCTCCGAGGGATCACAGAGAGCGAAGATGAGGTGAAATGATGCCGCCGCCGCTGTTGCGCCACCTCGGGATTAATTTGGGGGCTGTCAATCAAAACGTCTCACCAGCATCCACTTCTGGCTTTACCGGTCCACACAGCCACGGACGGACGGGCATGCTTGAGCCTACAGGTGTTTTCATACTTTCTCGGTTCCACTGGGGGGTGTTAGTGCTCTGCAATGATCTCTGTGTATGTCTTTTTTTTTGCACACAACCTCATCAGCGGTGTTGCCCACTTGCTGATTTGCCCTCAAGCTGTCAGGACGCTCATCTTTGAAGAGTTACATGGCCTCATTTCGCTTATACAATCCGCTGGAACGTGCACACGTGCAGTCAATCAGTGTGGTTTTTTTTTTTCTCAAATAATTACGATCGTCAATTTTTGTTTATTTATATGTTGTCTTTAGAGAACATTGAGCAGGGGTCACCAACATTTTTGAACATGATAGCTGCTACCTATCCATTAGATGCATGTCTGTTCAATAAAAGACAATTTTAATACATATAGCGGTGGAGCAACACATGTAGACAGACAATATCACAATACTCACAGTAACGTATTCTTTATCCTCAGTGAAGAAAGTTATATCTTACTACACAATACAATACGACTTACTTTATATTTTACAACAGCTGCAGCTGTAACAAAGCACTTTAAAGATAACAGAACACTACAACCACAAAGACAGTAGACACCAATGAAACCATAACAACATAGTCAGTCAAAAGGTTACAAGCTCCACTTAGGATGCGAGCGGCAGCATTTTGGACTGACCAAGTGGAGAAGCTCTAGGAAGGACTCAATTACAGTCGTCAAGCCGAGCTGTAACGAAGGCACGGATTGCTGTTTCTTACCTTAGCCAGCTGCCGAAGTCTGGGGAGGTTTGTCGGAACAGGAAATCCATCTGTGTAATTTCCTGCCCTTGTGTGCGTGTTGGTAATTTTGTGTAAATGAGTGCGTGCACACATGTCTGACTGAATAACCGTGGGAGTGTTATGTGTATCCATGTGTTTTTCTGCGTGTTAAAAATAATAGTCTAAGTAAGTGAGTGTGTGGGTCAGTGAGTGTGTGTGCTTCTGTTAGGATGATTATGTCGAAACGTGTGCTTTTGTGTGGGTGTATAACTGTGGGATGGTTACGTGTTATTGTGCATGGATGTGTGTAAAGGTAATTTGTGAGTGTGCGTGTGAATGTTCTATCAAGCTGTGTTTTTTGGCCTTGTTAGTAGTTTGAGTGTTATGTTCATCTGTGCGTTGCTTGCAATAATAGCTGTAGCTTTGACTAGCGCCGTGTAGGCCAGGCGCTATCCACCTGTGTTGGTTTTCAAGTGGTGATATTTTGTGACATTTGAAGGGTAACTGTGGTTTGATGAGTTACTGGAAAAGGGGCACATTTCACTGGAATGCGTTACGTCGTAACACGTGAGTCCAAAATGCCACATTGGTTTTGTCCAAAAGAAATTTCGAACATGTTTGTGAGAAGAAAACGGTTTGGAATGTTTTCGGAATCCTGGCAAAATACCAACAGTTTTCTACTTGTGGAAAAACTCGTTGCTTAGTGAGATACGGGCTTCAATGTTTTTTCTCAACCACTCTTGAGATGTTACTAAGGAACAACAAGAGGGAAGGCCATGGAGCATTTTAAAGTTAAGAAATAAAAATAAGTATAGTTTGTTCCTCAGGTTGAGTAAAAAGTTTCCACAAAGCAAAAAAAAAAAAAGCATTGATTGGTTTATTAGCGTTTCAGCTAATTCACCCTCGCCCTGTTTACGGTTCCTTTTTTTTTCTTCTGAACCATCAGAATCAGCAAGCGAGCGAGGGGTTGTTTTCTTCCTGTTAGGGATTCCGGATCCAACTCGCGACATGAGTTAGTTAATTCCCCGTGTGAGTGTTGGCAGTTTATAGCACGACTGAATTTTATTATTATTATTTTTTTAAAGCTCACTTCTCCCCATGCAAGGCTTTGCGAGGATTCATGTTGACATCAACCAAACATTGCCAATCATGAAGGCTCTTCAAATAAAAGGTCAGATTTCTTCTTGCAAAAATTTGAACTATAATAATAATAATACAGTTACAGTAACCCTGCTCCATTTATTTTACAGTTACCCATTTTCAGGTCACTTGGTTTATAAGTGTAATTCCACAACTGACCGTAGATAGAAAATAAACAAGAAAGGAAGTATTTTAGAGTATCTTATTTGTCTTATTATTAACTAGAATCCTGCTTTTTACGCCTACACAAAGGGACGTCTGTTGCTTCCTTTTATAATGTACATCTTTGGACACGATTATTGAAAGAATAAAAGCTATGATAACATTTGCAGTTGCGAAGACATGTCATTGTCTTGGTTTTAGGGTAACTAGCGGCCAGGAACAGAGCAGGACATCTTCAATTCAGCATTTCCTGAAAAGAGCGGCAGATGCATTATTAATAAGGGCCAATCATGTTTATTCATGACCCCGGGCAGACCCTATTCAAACGTGTGAAAAGCGGCTTTGCTTTTGGACAGAGCATATGCACCAGATTAGTTTCGGTGTTCGGTGTAAATAATAAGTCTCCTTACTTCATCTAATTAACTGCACGCTCCAAAATGTGATCATTCATTCATCTTGTTTTCATCCCAAAGCCCACCTTATTAAACCTTATCCTCGATCGTGTATAATTACTGGACAAATCTGCTTTAATAGCATTCGAAACATGCCCTCAGCCACGTTATTTGCTCTTATTTTATGGTGATTATTATACTCTGCCGCTTTTTTTAATTTTATTTCGAAGCAACAGTTGCGTCAATGTTCAGAAATGATTCAAAGTGCTCCAACCCCGGCAACCTCTCTCTTTGTTGCGTCTGGTTTATAAATGGCCTCGATTTAGATTTACATCATACAGTGTTTTTTTTTTTCTCTCTTCAACCTTTGCAGTTGATACAAAAAAGTAAATTAACGTAACGTCAACTGTGTTAGTGATTTTGATTGGTTGTTTGATTGAGATGTATTTTTTGCACAGTACTTTTTTCCCGCTTTTACTTGAATAGCCTAAATTGGGCCTTGAGTAACATGTAAAATTCATAAATTGACTCAGAGCAAATTTACATTTACCTTGGAGCAGCACTTAGTTCAATAAAAACAGAAATAATGAGTTCAATGTTCCTGAATAAATGCGCCTGCGTAACCATTGAAGCAACAGTGGACATCAGTAATAAAAATCCCGCTAGCCGTTTTTTTTCTTCCTTCAACCCAATGTGTGTGTAAGTCACACACATGCAAAGTTAAACCCGCCCCCTCCCCCCGTGTCATTTAATTAGCTGCGTCATCAGACCATTGAGCCGGGCGACGCCGTCCCTCGCGGCTCGCCCTCCCGCTGACCCGATTGCGTTTCTCGGGCCTGACGCCGGTGTCGCCGCCGCCGCCGTCCACCGCCTGACCGACGGGGCTAAAACGGGATTTTTCAAAGTGCGCTAGCACCTGGGGAAGACACGCTCGAGTCGTCGGCTTCATTAGCCGTCTTAACGAGACAGAGACAGAACACAATTCGGCATGGAATCACCAATCAAACGGCTAATTTCATTAAGGTTGCCTCAGGAACGTCATAATCGTTCCCACGCCTGGAAAAATAATTGGATTGACTTTGCTGCAGTGAGGGCTTTTGTCGACAGCTTTTTAAGTGGCTCTTTTCTAGAAAATCTCACGCTGTGTCAAAAAGTGATGCACTCAAACTACAGAAGATTGAAACCTGACTATATCTGTGCTTTTATATATTTATATTTTTTATAATAAAGAATTAATTCAAAGCAATTTGCAGATTTGGAAGGATACCTCATTGATACGAAGATTTGTGAAAAGAAATATACAAAACTAATTGTTCCGTCTTATTTTTATCTGCGATTCAGATGGACATCAGACTTTCTTGTGACTCACCGAGCGTTAAAAGTTAGAGAAACTTGACACTTGCGTCACTTTCAGGTCCGGTGGAGGTGTTGGGGGGGGGGTTTGAGGTGGCCTGCGGAGAGTCAACAAAGAGTGGCAGGCTTTTTTGAGGGGTGATGAGTCAAAGTGGAGCGTTGCGCGACTGCAAATCGGACCGCTAGCTGTCGGGGACGACAACACTCTGCCCGCTCACTGCAGGAGCACTCGGTGCTTTTCTTTCCAAGTTGCTTACATGCTCCCGTTCTACGCACTCTGCCAGCTTTTATTGTTTTTTTTGCTCTGCCCGTCAGAAAAATGATTGGAAAACATACCGAAAGTTTTGCTGAACAACATGACGCATGCCTTGTGTGAATTCAGATTAGTGTTCTTAAATACCAGAGGCCGGCCTAGCTGCCAAAAATTGTTTGCTAGTTTTGAACAGATTCACCAGCGAGTCCCGAATCAACTCGAACGGGTTACTAATTGTACTTATATAACGCTTTATCTACTATTATTATTATATTTATCTAGTATTACCGTAATTTTCGGACTATAAGTCGCACCGGAGTATAAGTCGCACCAGCCATAAAATGCCCAAAAAAGTGAAAAGTCGCCCCCCCACCCAGACTATGACTTATAGTCCGAAAATTACGGTACATGTTTTAAATCTGTCTGTGTTGCCTCGTACCCATTCGCAAGCGCTAAGCTAACTGGAAACTGACTTTTAATATCGATTAATGCATTGCTTACCGTTGCTAAAAAAATATGAAAATATAGTTGCATACTAAATCACAATTGACATTTTGGAATATTACGGAAAAACAATCTCAAGACTCATTATTTTATAATCATTCATCCCTATCAGACTAACAAAGCTTGGATGGGAGACGGCTCTTGCACAGGATTTGCGATCTTCCCCGGGCTTTGAGTCGATTTCGTCATGCTCACTGTGGACTTGCCTCTACACTTCTTACCGGATGCTACATCGACGTCGACAGAGCAGCACCTGAAAGCACGGCTTTGTTCGTGATGGGCCGCTCGCTCTCGGCTTCACCTCCCTGCACGACTCCGCCGAAACTCCCGGCTGTCATTTGCAAGTATGATTTTTGGGAAGATATGTACAAACACACAAACCCGAGTCTGAGCGGCCATTTAAGCTACGTGTTTGAAATGTTACGGCGTTGCCGTGTTGTGCCTCGAATACAAGTCGTTGTGTACTCTGACAAACATGTTTGTTTTCCCATCTTATTCCCTCCCCGCATCTGAGAGTCTCAGTGCCGTGTTGTTGCGGCTCGTTCAGAGCGTGGCCGGAGGGGATTTTACTGGTGAGTCGAGGCACGTATGAGCGGCGCCGTAGCGGCTGACCCAGACTGCCGCGGGTCAGGCTTTCAAATCTTTGGTTTCCAGCCAGAGTTTTCTTTTCAAGTTCTTTATTTTGGAGAAATTTTTCATTCAAATTAGCAAAGTTTTGAACAGTCTGACTGTTTAAAAAATACAATTTGTGCTCTCCTTTATGTCCATCTCCCTGCTTACTATTCCGGACACTGCCTCCAGTCGAACCTCATTGTTGCTTCCATAATTAATTGATAACTCCCCAGACATGCTGTCATCATGTATTGTTTTTTTTCTTCCCCCTGTCTTTCTCATCCCTCTGCAGCCATTTGCCTCCTCCTTCTCCTCCTCTTCATCGCATCTTCCATGCTCGCCTAATTAGAAATCCCCCCGCAGGTTTTGGTTACAAAGCAGAATATTTACTGCGAGCGGTTCAGTTGAGGGTTTCTGGGTCATGCGAGGGGAAAGCAAAACTGATAAGCCTCAAGTTGGACGGGTTATCTCCATCCATTCAGAACCGCCGCCGCATTACTCTGCTTTCTAATAAAATCAACCACTTTGGGCTGGAAGTCGAGCCTATCATTGAAGCGCTGTTTCGACATTTGAATGTGGCCCCTTAAAGATCACTCAATACGGTTGTGATGTAAAATTATGATAGGTGCGCGACGGAGTAAGCGGTTACCTAGCAACAGCGCCTCGTACGCCGGCGTCGATTCATGAGTGCTGGCCAGAACAACAAAATTGAGAGAATGGACGTGGGCGCTTCCACCGGGATCTCGCCGGAACAACCATCGAGACATTGATGGACCTCACCAGATTTCAGATTCACCAAGCAATAAACAATTAGCAAGACTAGTTAAAACTAGACTACCTTGACAAAGATTTAGTCAAGATTTGGTCAGGCTTAAGCCATAATTGCTATTTCATGTTGAAAAGGTAGATTTTTTTCTAATCCTCATTACTTCCATGTACAAAACAATTAATCTGACAATTGACAGGTAACCGAGGTTCAAGCACATTAGATGGACATAAATGGATGGAAATAGTTGTTCTACTTGGCACGTATGGTGGATTTCTCATAATTGCCGGCTGATCCAATTAAAAAATTCCCACGCATGGGCTTAATTGCTGCGCGGGAGTCACAGGAGCGCAACCTTAGAGCAAATGGAACTTTGAAAGAATTCCGTCGATATCACTGACAATAGAACGAGGTGCTGCCCCGCAGTCCTTGTGGTTAATTGTTGTCTTTTTGTGAGTGATTCTTATTCTTGTTTGTTTTGAGTTTGTTTGTTTCAGTCAAAGAGTGGTTAAGACACCATCAGTGACCAAAAACTCTTCAAGTGGTCTCCTTGGTGCTGCTCAAAATTCATTGGGCATGTCCATCAAGACAGGACAGGAAGTCGAACAGGAAGTCGGCCATTTTGATTTGAACCTGCCATTTTCAGTGACTACAAAGTATCTTAGGAGTCTACTCAAAACTAAGTACGTTGAGGAAATCTGTCCCCTGACCAACACAAAATTCAACACCGCCATGCTTGAAATTGAACAGGAAGTCAGCCATTTTGTGCAATTGAGAAAAAAACAACAGGTTGCTACTGTTTTCTGTGACATTATCAAGCATATTCTACCAACAGAAATTGTGCTTGTCAATTCAATCTTTTCCAGGCTAAAGGAAAGGTCAAGTGTGAGGTTGGACACGCTCCACCTCGCTTTCTGGCTGAGTCATTTGTGAGGCAATTAACAGCAAAGCAGCAGCGGCCATTTGCATCTACGCTTCCGACACCCCTGATGAGTTGTTTGCGATGCAGCCGCGCTCTCATTTCCGCATTCGTAATCACCTCCAACACAAAATACTTCTGGCGTGAAGTCCGAGGATGTCTCATGTCAGATTTACGTGTTGTCTGTCTTGGAGAGATCGAGAGAGAAAGCGCCCGTGTTTTTTATTCCGCGGCGCACTCGACTTGTGAATTATGCAACACTCCAGGTGGGAATACAGCCTTGGGCGGCTTTTTTTTCTTCTTCTTCTTCTTCTTCTTCTTCTTTACCTTTTTTTTTTTTTAACTCCCTCCCATGGAATTTGCATTGCAGCATCTCGTTTGCTGCTTTCATGAGGATTGCAAGGAATACTAAATAAGCACTAACATGACGGCGTTTTGTTAGCGGCGACAAATGACAACGGTTAAATGTCGCCTCATCATGTTGTGGGAGGCCATGTTCATGTTTTATTGATTTAGTTTTTTGTTCTGCGTTAATTGCCCCATTCACTCGGTATGAATTGTAACACAAGTAATATTGTTGAGTTTTATTTATCTGAGCAACACCTTATCTCATTTGCATATTTTACTATGGTCAAATTGAAAAACAAAATGGTGTCAGTGTTTTTGAGTGTGGCTAAGATTTTGGTCCAGGTTTATATTAGAATAGAAGAAGAGTTTTGTGGAGAGAGGTTTCATATTCACATTTTGCGAGTTTTTTTATTTCCTTCCCCACTAGAAAGTGTCCCGCTGGTCATTCCGCCTTGCCTGTACCTTCAGATCCTTTTTTTGCTTGAGGACATTTTTCCACTCCAACATTCCTCCTCATTGTATCCAAACTGCTTCTGTCTTCTCCTGAAAAAATTGTACTGGCATTTCTGCTCTTGCCTATCAGTATCTATTTTTACTTTTTTGGGCGCGCGCGTGTCCAATAAGTCAAGTTTATGGCGACTCCCTTACGAATGATTACTCTCCTTTGTTTCTGCTGGTCCATTGCCAGGATTGATTCACATTTATAAGGTTCATGGTTTGTTTGGAAGGAAAATAAATTCCTTTTTTGTAAGTATTGGAAGAACAAAGCGGGTGTGTGTTAGCACGACCATGCTTTGATGCAGCACCATCACAGTAAGAAAAGAAAAATCAAAAGATAATAACTAAAATATTTATCATAGCACAGGCCTTTGGGGAAAAAAGTCCATATGTAATATTTGATGTATTATGTTTAGTGTGTACATTCATGCAGTTTAATTTTTAGTAGAAAATCCGTTGTTGAAAAAATGACTATTACTTTAAACATTTATTCATTAAAATGTAAACGAAATTGTTAAAAATATGGAAATGTAACAAAATATTTAAAAATAACCAAAATATTGAAGACAAAATATTTCACTTTTAAAAATGCTCAAAATTGTTATCCAAATATTGAAGTTATATTTTATTTAAAGGAGCAATCCATATAATTCCATCAGCTGCATATACATACATCATGTTATTAAAAATGGTCAAAACAAATCCACAGCTCTAAAGACAGGAAAACAATCAACACATGAAGCATCTGAAATATCAAGAAGAAAATCATTCAAGTGACCAGCTGCAACCTTGAGCACTTCCACCCAATTCTGAAGAGGTTTCTGCTGAGCTTCTCGACCTAATCACCAGACCGAGACCTCCCGCAGAGCTTCGGTCGCTGCTGAGAGGAATACTAATCCAAAAATTTGTATATACAAAGTAAAAAAGAAGAACTCATCTCATTTCCTTCTACCAAGAAATGCCAAGAAACAATGAATTCATCCCCGCTCGCAGCCTTGGACCGTCCCAGTAGTCCGCCTCTCATCCCACGAGCTGCTTTTCCTGTCCGCATTTGCATATCAATATGCTGTTACACATCTTGCAATTTAGCATGGATGAAAGAAAGATCATAATCCAACCAAGTCCAGAACAAACAGAAACCTCCACGGCAGAACGTAACAGACTCTCTTGATGTAACCGAGGTTTTGCCGACTTCAGACGGCGACCTCAATCCGAGCGGAGTGCACCAGTAGCAAGGTTGAGAGTCGATGGCAACCGGTCGGCGGTCCGAGGGGCAAGTAGAAGTGCTGCGAGCTTTCCGGGGTGAAGGATCTTTCTACTTCTGCCACACTCCTCTTCTTCCCCCGCCTTACTTACAGCAACCTCTGACCTCCCGAGCACAGCATGGCAGGACTGAGTCAGCAAAAGCCGGCGCACGGAAGTGAGGAGAGATTACACAGTCACCTGGAAAATCGATGCGTTCACAGCCACAACCCACAATTGTAATAGTCACGTACAATCACAATTCCTTCTGGGTCTACTGAAGCAAAACTTTAATTAATTACACCACCGACTCCACCGAGGCAAGGATCCGCGACAGTAATTGACAAGTGCGATTGGGCAGCTGGCTGATGAAGTGGTGCATCCAAGAGTGAAAATACGATCAATACGTTTACTGTCCCACCTCCCCTCACAATTTGTGATCAAGTATTGCGTAATCTCAAGGAAAAGTTTCATTCTGAATAGTTGAAAAGTAAACCTGAATGCAAATACAATTCAAACCACAAAGGGGATCTGCTTTCATTCTGTTGCCAGGCAAAGCGAGCGGGGGTGGGAGTGGTCCGAGATGAATCTCCGTTCCTGCGGGACACTTGCTGAATGCGAGCGATGTACGCAGAAGAAGCGTTATCAGTTTGTGATGCCTAAATTGAGAGTCCTGGGGTCAGAGGTCCAGTGGGGGTCACCGCCCATTCGCAGTCGATTTCCTCTGCTCACCCGCTGGGTCAGTCCAGCGTCCCGCCTCCCACCTTCCTTGCCGCCTACAAAGCTGAGCTTAGCTCAACTTCTCCTGTTTGACAATGGCCATCAAGTCAAACAAGAGTATCAGCTTATTAATGCGCAGAGCTCAGATCAAGCCTTTGCATATGCTAATTATGCTAATAAGGCAACGTGGTCTAGCATTAATGGATGAATGTGCCTTTGGTCTGATTACCCAGGTGTATGTACAAGAAATACTCCATAGAATGCCTAACAGAAATTATTATGGATATTAATTCTGCATCAGTTCCTCCTGAAAACTGGGGAATCCCTGATTTTTAAGTTTATATACTCATCAAAAATATAAATGGCAGGTTTGTTTTTTGTTCTAATGTATTATGAGTTTCACATAATTAACACATCCCAATGAAAGGCCACTGATGTAAAATTAAGAACAACTTGATCCGAACTCTCATTTGCGAAAATGTAGATCATTGCGATAATTGAACTGAAGGCGAGGAGTGGAATTACATGATGGAAATGCTTGTCACGTCGTTAAAAAATCCCACCGCTTTTGTAAGTGCACAGAGAGACATTTAAAGTTGTGTGACATTGTTTGAACAAAATCAAAACAACTATTTTTAGCCCTTTTCCAAGCTGCCAGCATCCACTTTGAACATCTTTCTCAGACACTGTTTGTTTGTCATTTCTTTCCAACATGCGGTCTATTTGCTCACTATGTTTTTCAACTCAATAATACCCGGTTGAGAAAGGCACTAATATACAGTAAAGCTCTCATTTATTTTTATTTTTTGTTCATTAGACAACATTGAGATGACATGGTTGTCTGCACATATTAAAAAAAAAACTTATCCTGAGAAGAAAATGTGTGAAATGGAAGTACTTAAGTTAATTGAAGACTTTTGTTGGAACTGCAGGTAAAAGTGATATTTTTAAAACGGTTGTTAAGCCACACACATGATGCAGAAACACATTTGAGAAATGAGGAGATCGTCCTCACTCGTCACTGTCCGTCTTACTTGAAATGATGAACGGTTTGAGGCCCATGTATGACCCGCCATCCTTCTTTTGGCAACTACAATGGTTTGCCTCAGAGAACAAACAGCGACGCTACATCTGATGCCAATTGTGTGTCACGGCTCTTTAATTTATATCCCGACTGGTCGAGATTCCTAATGCAGCGTTTGGGTGTCACGATAGTCGGATATGACCGCCAGTAGACATGTCAATGACTGATAACGGAATTTTGTTCCCATTCCCGTTGGCAGGGGCAACTATTGGAGAGGTTGTTATGAATAAATGACTTTTTGGATCTTCTGTGACTGATGTGGTTTGAGTCCATCTGTTTGTGCTGCTTGACAAGAAGGAGCCCTGGGTAAAGAGCTAAACTGTTGTGCTAGCTTTTGGCACTAGCCGCTGGCCGCTCGGCTACCATATGCTTCTCACTTGTGATCAGATTGTAGTGTTTATACAACCCTCCTCATTTAGCCTTTTTTTCCGTCAGATTAACACAGACTGCTTTGGCTTTTGCTTGAAACTGCCTGAACCAAACTAGCGACTAATTTGGCGCGCGCATTCTGTCCGCCATTAAGGCCTATTTAGATAAACCACCAGTTGTGTTTTATACTCGTTTTACACACAAAGTGCCACTTTAGATGATGACACCTGGTCGGAGTAGCTCATAAAAGCGACATAAACGGCACGTACGTAAATATCCCCGTGTTTGACATATATAAATATATACACTCTTTGTCTGATTCTAACATGAATAGTTTGAACATTTTCAAACAGTCCCCAAGTGTGAAAAATAACATGATTTGTAAAGATACTGGATAAGCTGTATGTTTCTCTATTCATGGTGCTATTGGCTATATGTCTGGGAAAAAAAATAAACATTTGATTTAGACAAATATATTAAATAGATTCCAAACCTTTGCTGGCACAGACTGGTCTTGCACACTATCAGCAATTCATTGGAAAATCTCACCTTTTTGCTTTTTTGAAACCACAAAATGTCATGACACTGTCTAATTAGGTAAGTCGTAATTTGTGTCAAGGAAGAATGTTGCACCCTGCTGAGATGACAGAGCTACATTTAGCCTTGGTTCTAACTTATTAGTGGAAGTCACAGAGTATTTTGGCATGTGACAATACAGTTCAAATGATTAACATTTTCTATGGGAGCGTCAATTTATTTTTCACATTTTCAGACGAAAGAGTTTACAGGATTGCTAATCAGGCACTCCAGAGATGCAGTTATATCTAAACAAGCCATTTAAAAGTCAGTTTTCCCTTTTAAGGTAAAGCTATGTACAAACTTACCCGGACTAACCACTGCTTGCGCTCATAACATCACCCAAACATATCATTTACATAATGGAGAGTTAATTTTTCCGCATTGTGTAAACACTTATATTCCCACAATGTGTGGAACTGTGAGCTTCAACATGCATGCGCACTACTTGAGAATGCAATTCCACACAAGGGCGCTCCCCATATAAGTCAAGGTAAATCTCATTTATTGTGCCCGTACATCTGCACTCGCTTTTGCACTTTCCGGCCCGTTTGGGAAATCGAAATGACATATACATATAATCAAATCCTCTCTGCACTTACACGCTATAGCAGACGGGGCCGTTATGCACCAGATATGCAGATAAAATTGATTTATACGTGCGCTATGTTGCTAGAAGTAATCATCTGCTGTCCACTAGTACACTTGACTAAAATGGTACCAAAGGTAAAATGATTGAACATGCAATTTGTATATTGCCAACATACACTCGCGTCAAATATTTTCCTACATGTTTATACATTAGGAACTTTAATATGTGTATAACATGAGAGGGACATCGGGTGAATATTGTGAATATTCCAGACACGTAGTGCAAATAAAGCAGAGAAATAGACTTCATGCAGAATTTCGCCTTGTCATTATTTCTAATCATGATAATTGGAGTAATGACCATACTGGCCCCTGGAACACAATGAATATTATTATGTGCCATTGACATCGTTAAATTTAAATGCTGTACAAAATAAAATGGTGAACAGCCTGAATTAATGAAAAAAAACAAACCAATCTTGTTAGTTCTCGTGAATATAAAATAAAGTCCATGTCGCAGTGTTCTATTTTCCCCAAACATGGAAATACATGTATTTATTCCTGACAACGGTTTTTATTTATTCATTCTTATCTCAAGGTATGTTGTGTTGACTGCTCACTATATTATTATTATTTTGTCCAATCAGATTTGATCTCGTGTGTTGCCCTGTCAGTCTATTCTCGCGACAGCGAGTTCTGTCCACTGATTGGTTGATTAGCGCTAATTTCTAGTTTGATGTGTCAGCCAATCATATTGCAGCGGGGGCGTGTTCGAACTCAGTAGGACTCACATTAATTAGTGTACACGCAGGTGTTCGAAGAGCAGGTTGTTTTTCATAGTGGACCTTTAGTTTACTTTAGTTTACTTTAGTTTACTTTAGTTTATTCTCGCAATATCCAAGACATACATGATACAACAAACAGTAGAATTTTCAAATAAAATTTCAAATCTTGAGACTAGTTCGACCAGCACTCTTGTTGGCTGTCTTGTTTCAACCCGGAAAATGCTGTTCAAAACTCAGTAACAACTAGCTAGCTAGCTCTGTCGAGCCAAAACAACGAGTTAGCTATTTTTGAGGAGCAAAGGAGGATGGACTTAGCCAAAAAGTATTGGGCATTTCTGGTGAGTATATAATTTAAATGTTTTTGTCATGTTAATTTATAAATATTAATTGTGAATTGTTCTATTTTAGGGCAGAGTTCTTTTGGAGTTGATGTAATGAAGGTAAAGGTTAAAAAGTGTTTTTTGCTTTGGTAATAATGGTATTCATCCTTCAATACAAAATGCTCCAGTTTCTGCAACGCCACAATGTATGATTGTGTTTTTGTTTATTGTCTTGTGACGTTATAGTGGTGCTCGTGTTCACAGAGGGGATTCAACCACTGGAAGCCCAGGTCCAAAATGCATCAACTGCTTCAGTATTGTCCATTATGTATGTACATGCATTCTTTGATTATTTTTTTTCTCTTCTTGTTTTCTTGTGCTTATTGAAAATCCATTGCACTCCAAGTGAGCTCTCTGATGCTTATTTTTCGTTGCTTCAAAGATATGACAAGAATCTTGCTTGAGGCTTGATAAGATGATTTCAATGCATTTATTGTTAATTCCCAAATTCCTATGCTGTCTCATTTTTGAATTGCAAATCTTAATCATGGCTGTAGTCTCCTGGAATGTTAAGTAGATTGGTCCTGTGCTGTCTGGAAGGAGAATGAAAACTGAGAAATTGGCTTGGATTCCCATTGGTTTAAATTATGCCAAGCATCATTTAGTCATAATATATCCAGCAAGCTCCAGCGGATTTGCTGTTTGGCATGTGCGGATGTGTTTTTTGGAACTCATTTGTTATTAGCTGAAAAACTCACCTATTTGCATTTTTGGTGCTGAAGTGAGTTGAGGAGCTTCATTTGGACAAAACTAGTGCTTTGCAGCCATATTATGTAATCTAGAGGCAATTTACAGATTGCATAAACTATCAAATAGGATGAATGCCACCTCTGTTGTTGCTTGACCTTAAATCACTTTATTTAAATGCATCCTGTATTGTTGCACCAACCGGGACACACAATTACGTCCTGCTAGTATTGGCTGGCTAAGTTAGTATGAACTGCTGGGTGAACTTGAGGGGGGGAAAAAAACCCCAAGTGCTTCTTTAAAGAGGAAATGAATGATGTAAAGAGAGATCTGGATTGAGTAGATCTGCCAACAGCGATATCTGGATGAGATTGTTGTCTGTTCTCACCATTTCATCAACCTCTCAACGCCAACTGACCCACTTTTGTAGTCTAACCGCCGTCGCTTTGTGTCTCTTTTGTCACGGTTTTGATAGTCAGATGCGCAGGGGAATGTGTCAGATGAGATGTGAAGCAAGCGTGCAAAGGGAGACTGGGGAGAAAAAAAAAGTTTTTAGCCATTAAACAAGCCCCCGGGGTTTATTGTTGCATCAGAGGATGACAGACGGACAAACGCTATCGTCAGATCGCCGGGCAAAAAGGCCAAATTGTGACATGAACGGAACACCAGTTCTCCGTTTTGTCAGATCTGACGATACGTTTGACGCCCGACTTAATGGCCCGATCAGCCGCGAAACATTGAGATCAATAACAGTCATGTTTAAGCCGCCTTACCGGTCGACATCATTAGACGGGCCAAAGCTGACTGGCTTTTGCTTTGTTTTTTTTATATAAATAAGAGATTTGGAAGAAACACGGCGTCTACTCGAGCTGCATTATGGAGATTGCCGGATCAGCCTGTCAGGCGCTATGCGTTCCCCTCGCTGCGACCTTATTAGCCGTGTTTGTTCAACTGCAGCCTCAATCAGGGAAATAGAATGCAAATGGCAAAATAGATTTTGATCTTTTACTCTAAGACCAATCTTGGAACATTCGAGGCCAAACAATTTGACTTTAGATCAGCACTAATGTTTTCATATCCCGAAATATTTGACGCTCAGGTGATGCGTTGGCGCCAAGCAGCGTTCAATTGAATCAAATTTCCATCTTTGGTTCGGCTGTCCGTCTAAAAGGCGTTTGCAAAATCAGCCGTTGTTTGAAGTTTTATATTGATCAAAACATCTCTGCTAATTTCCACCAGCCCGTATGGTGACTGTAAACCGAATGCTAGCTCTCAATTAGCAGCGTTAAAGCTAGCCAACATTTTATGGCTTGCTTGAAAATATTCAAACATACCCGCGCAATTTAAAATTGTTTTTGGATTCTGTCCGGCTTTTGGTGAACTTCATAACAGAGTATATAAATGAACAACTTGAGGCCTCTTATTTGCAGAACTATTTAAACTATTTAAATCGATTAAAACGAATGAAAGCCGACGTGTGGATCCTTTGATAAGTATATTTTGAGGACTGGTTATTAAGTTTAAATCTGCCTGTGGGAGGTATAAAACTACAGAAAGGCGAAAGGTCTAGCTTACAAATTTGAACCTTTCACAAGGATGTCTGGAAGGCACAGTAACTGGAGTTCACCGGCATTGATCAACAGCAATACCAGGGGCTGGTATCGATATTTCAACCGACCCTTCCACTGCTAATACTAGACCGGAGGCGCCAGCTCCATCTTCCGGTCACCGAGGGGAGGCTTACTGATCCCACCCGGGTGTTGCGTTATCTTTGCATTAATCCCGCTAAGTAACTAACAGTCTCGCGCAAATACTGTGTTACCGTCAATTTGCGTCACGGCTAATCGAACATTTTGTCTACATAAACCGTAACTGCTGACATTCCCACTTTTGCAACAAACGAGACTGGTCCCGCCTCCTTCCTTTGTTATAAAAGTAGTAAATATCGGCTAAGCAGATATATTAGAAGAGGAGGAGTAGCTCAATAACTCCGACCGAGGCCACGAGGGAGGAATCGTTCTCGGCCCGGTCCTCGCTCCAGGCTTTACGTTGAAGTATCAGAGGAGGAAGAACGTATGCGTAGTCTGGCCGGAGTCATGGGGCTGCGCCGCTTTGCCCGTGGCGGTGCGCAGCCGTCACGGATGGATGCCGGGCGGCCTCCGCCATGATAATTCCACTTGCTTCCCTCGCTTTGTTTTTTGCATGAGGTTTTGTATGCTTGAGCCTCGCAGGGTGCGAAGAATTGACATACCCGAGAGTATTAGGAGGCTTCGTAATGGTCTCCTTACGGCAAGGAAGCACATTTTGTAGCTGGCCGTGAAGTCTTCACTCGGTTGACTGATCCTCAGGATGTCAGGAGATTCAGGTCCAAATATCTTTTACTACTTGATGACGGGTTTGTAAGTTGATTGAAAATTCTTGAGACGGTAGCAGAATGTTTACGGGATTGTACTGTAACTCTTGTTTCCATACCTGCCCAAGAGTTGAAGCCACCAAGATGATTCTTTATAGTTGAGTTCAAGTTCTTCTTCACACAACCGGCTTTCTTAACTCAACATATTTGATCAATTTCCTTCCCATCAGTCCATTGGCGGCGATGTAAACGCACTGCGGCTTCTGTACAACGCGGCAGCTTACATCCTCAGCATATTGTGCGACGTGACGCCTGTTTGATGTCAAATCAATAGCCTCGATTATTTAATGTACTCTGGTGAGCAGAACGAAGCAAGTGCTCTTAAGTTTGTTTGATATCTACGGGAAAAAAAAGAAAAGAAACCCCGTCAATGACATAATGACCTTTTTACCTTGCACCATGCATTCGAATATAGGGTTTCGCTGGAAGCCACAGATCACGCCGGACACCAAATCAATAGGACATTAGTTTTTATTTTATCCAGCGGGCGTGCATTGGCGGAGTAATGTAAAAGTTTTAAAAGCTTTTTGAAATTGCAGCGCATCCACAGTCGCTCGCTTAACGTAATTTCTACCCGACTTTAATGGTCACCTGCGACGCCGGCGCTTGGGTCCCAGACTTCTCATTTATGTCCCGACACATTACATATGAAGATCTACACCGTGTGCATCCAGCCTGAATAGAAAATCGGGTCCAGCGAGTGTTTGTTGCCGTAATTAGCCCCGATGGTCATCCCGTCCGTCTCAGCCCATGCGGCGGTAATGCGGCGTATTCTGTGTTCCGTCACTTTTCCGTGACGATTCAAGCATCCGATGGGCTTCCTTTTAGCTCCAAGGTAGTTTTGGACCGATTGGTCAATGAATACCACAGCCGTCTAGTAATGGATAAAGTTGCTTCGATGGAAATGGAGCAAATATTTGCGAGCATCATTAGGACTGTACAGCGAGCCTTCAGATTTATTGATTACGGTGTCAGACAGAATGTCAATAAAGAGTAAAAAAAAAAAAAAAAAAATTGACCGCATAAACTTTATGATAGGCTGTTTCTGCGTTTGAATCTTGGCTGTGCAGACTTAGCATGTTCTCCTTGTGTGGGTTTTCTTCAGGTTCCTTCACGGATTGGATGATGGAACACACAAACAGTTCCTCAATTGCCCTCAATCATGGAAAAGCTAACGTCTTGGAAGTACACGGTAGGAACTCGTTTGTGATTTGAAGGCAATTCACCCAGAAAGCCGTTTGTAAGCCTTGAATGAAATCTTGCAGGTCCTTCTGCTCAAGGAAACACAACTCCTGGATCACATTGTGTTTGAAAGGCAAGTGGAACTTGTTTATGATCGTGTCTGCTGTTCTTTTTTGGAGCATTTCCATTTTTCCGAGAAACAGTAACGACATCACTATCATTTTATCAGCAAGCACATTTTGTTATATTTGTTATTGGTGAATAAATCCCGTCGTGACATTAAAAGCACTCGCGTGCTTCCTTTTCCCGGGCGGAAAGACGTACATCTTCAATAAGCAGTCGCTGATCTTTAATTTCATTTTCCCAGACAGACAAAATGGTTTCATAAAACAGTCACAGAGCCGCAACGCAACGTGTATCAATAATTCAGCACATAAGTGCTCATTAGTTTGGAGACAACGAAGGATCGCAGGAACATTGAGGGCTTAAAACGGCAACAAACAGCGTCCTCGTCATTATTTGACGCCATCGCCTATGTGCTTGCCATTAAGCCTTCTTGCCCGCCGTTAGGTCGAGGCTCACGAAAAATACTTCATCATCATCAAGTTGCATCCCAAAGTGAGAGCAAAACAAGCTCTCCCTGGAGAGTCTTGACTGATGGCCCCCGCCTGTCCTTGCGACTTGCAGAGGAGAGGGAGTCATCATTTTGTGCCTGAACCAAAACACTTTTGAGTAGATTTGTAATGGAGAATGCCGTCCGTTTTGGTGTGAGACTCCTATGGAACGCCGTTTATCAGCGTATTTCAGAACCCTCAATTGCGATAATGACATCTGGTAATGGTTGTTGATTTATATCGGTGATGTACCGGCTTGTCCTTGAGACAACGGCATTGCTGCTGTTGCTATGACAATCACTGATTGCCTAATTTTAGTAGTCTGGAATGATGGTTAAAAAGAAGAACTTTTTGGAGCTTGATTTTTGTCTTGCATGACCAATCAGTTGGATTCAATTCCATTGTGAACATTTATTTCAAATAAATTTAAACAATTCAATTTTATTCAAATTAAAAGTTTAAATAAATTTCAAATTGATTCGTGATTTTTGTCACAGAACAAATTAAGCTCACTCTTCAAGGTCTCACTGCATTATTATTTTGCAAGACATCTAGTAATTTCCTTCGAGCGTAAGAAACAGGTAACCCTTGTAGTTTTTGGCCATTTCCTTTTGCCACCAGGGGGCGCTGTGCCAAATTATGGAGTGGATTGACCTCACAACAGCAGCTTCTTCTTCAAACTTGGTAGTTTTGGCCTGAAACGTGGAATCAATTTATTTAGTGCTTATCTGTTTTGGAACTTAGTTATTACGAAGACTATTACATCACTGTCTCATTTTGCTTCACCGGGCGAGTGAAATATGAGCGAACGTTCATGTCGACAGGTTGTTAGCACATACAAAAAGCAAGAAGCTGTCAAACGCTTTGATGGATCAATTGCCAAATTACATGTTTCCAAACGTGAGCCATTAGCAATGCTTTTTAGCGAGCTCAAAGCCGAAGATTTCATTTCACCACCTGTGAGCTCCATTTAAAAAAAAACACACCTAAATGCATATTTTTAGTTTGATTGCACCTTAAATATCGTCTTTGCCTTCAAGATGGCTTCTTCATACAGGGCATAAATCGTTCCTTACATGCTTTTCATTGCCAGCAATAATGCACTTTACAACCTGATGAGTTAGTCGGACCAACGCCCCCGACCCCTTTTAAAAAAGTATTATAGGGCTACCAGAAACTCATCGTAATTAAACTGAGTGGATACAATTTTGGGGGGGGGAGGGGAATAAATGAGACATGAACATTTAGCTCAAATGGATTCGTTTTAATGGTGTGCTTCCAGTTCGCCTTAATAGCCAGCGTGACTTCAAACAAACAATAGTTTGAACTGAGCCGACCTTGCGGGTTTTATTTCTTCATGACAAAGAATAGACCAAATGAAATAAAATGTACTCAAATTCTTCCCAAAGCTTTAGTTAATTAGCTCCCCAAAGAAGGAAAAAAAAATCGTAAAAACACTCGACGATAATGAAAACTCATTCCGATTCGAGCCATTTCATCATGCCGCCGTCTTAATTTCGGATCGATTCCAAATCCTGTGATAATACAGCCTACTAATGCGTGTTGTCAGACATATTAATTCAACAATAGAATTATTTGGCGGGCTGCATCACAGTCGAAAAATCAAAGAGTTTTATTCCGAGTTAAGGAGAATACATTGCCTCTCTCTGATACCAAAACCAGAAAAGTTGCAGTCATGTTGTGTTCTCATCTTTCACCCTACAAGATAATATTTTCTTCCACCATCTTGTTTTGTTGTCTCATCCTCGCCGGTCGCTAAATAATTTCAGTCCTGATCTCTTTTTTTTTTTGTTGGTAGCAGCGCAATGTTAGGTATTGCTACACACACAAATAGATTTGTCTCAAGTGGCTCAACAAGGTTTTATAAATTCACATCAGCACATTGAAGATAGAGAAATCACTCCATGGCTCTTTAACTAGTTGACACCTCGGAATAAATTGCTAGCTCGATGTCTGCTAGTCTGGTGACAGCGTAGATTGATCGCTTTTTTTTTTCTAGCCAATACATCATTGGCTAAATCAATTCCTCAATCCAACTCATCTAATCAACAATCAGCATTATTGATCTCTGTATGGAAAAATGACAGTTTTAACTCTGTCTTCTTTGGCAGGTTGAAGCTCATTACTGCGGTGGCAGCGGCTCCAAGCGATTCGGTGGTGTCCGCCAAAGGCCACAGAGCTTTTCAACTTTCCCTTTGAAAAAGGAAGGGAAGAAAACCCCAAAGCAAAACACGGCATTGTAAGTACACTCTTTTACTGCCAGACATTTATAAGGTGTGTTAGAAAAGTCCCAGGACAATGGTCGCCAAAGTTATTACAAATCCGTCGGCTATTATTTTTAATTATTTTAATTATCAAAGTACTTTATCCTAGCACCCCATGCCAATACATTGGCCTCTACTTTTTGTATTTTTATAAATATAAATAAAATACATATGAATATATTAAATATATATTTCGTTTTTTTTTATACTTCTCTACGTTTATGGCCCAACGTCGGCAAAATAGCTGCAAGACTTTACCGACTGCCTCAAGTGTCATCTATTGTTAAAGCTGCCACTAAAAGAGTGGCTCACTGTTATCTCTTAAATTTTATGAAGTACAAAAGTGCTGGTGTGGTTATTTTACATATCTAAATAAATATGAGCGTCATATGTCTCAAACGTGGCGCGTGCAAAGGATTACCGGCTGACAATCACTCGGGCAGGACGTTGTAATAAAAAGAAGAGAATCCGTCACAGGCAATTAGCTGCGACTTGGCATCTTGGTGCTGTCACAAAGTCTTGAAATTAATGAGCTTGGCTGCAATGGTGCTTTAAAGATACCTATAGAAGGCTTTATGTTCCTACACGCCGTTGGAATTATGAGCAACAAAATTGGACTTTTACTTTGCTCCATTGCGCTCCTGGCCCTGGGGTGGTCGTCATCTTCCTCTTTATTCAGGGGCTCGATAGTCCAACACGACAACCTGCTTTGAATGATCACTTCTGAACCGTAATCAACAAGCCCCAGTCATTATTTTGGATCAAATCCAATTTTTCTGACATGTGGAAATCACATTTGGATCCAGAGCGCTATGATAGTCTTGAGGACTTTATCGTTTGATGCACAGATTGAAAATATCTCGTCCCGACATGTCCGCGTCTTGGAAAATAGGAAAAAAAAAATCGCGCGGTAGGTTCCAGCCCCTCAGGGGTGGTCTTTGTATTATAAGGTGTCTTTATTCTGGAGCTGTAAAAGCAGCCGTCACACTCGGCTGCACTAAATGAGCCCTTTTTTAAAGCTAAAGCAAACAAAATCAATGAGCCTTATTTCAGTTTGTCACTTTTCTTTTGCCTCATGCGCGCTTTGGTGGCTATTTTTATCTTCTCTGCACTCTGATGGACTGATTTGGGAAGCATTATGGGGCTCAAAACCCAGCGCACACGTGCTCCCTTTGATGGATCTCCCGTTTCTGATTGCCTGAGCCTGGAGGCCATGAGGAATGTCTCCGCCGTGCCCCTGAAGAGCGTGTGACTGATGCTGAGATGTGGCTATCTGCTAGCGCTCGGCAGGGGGCGGTGGGGGGATGGTGGGGGGGGCGTCTGCGAGAGGATAATGAAAGTCGGCTGCAGCACAAGCACACGCGCCCGTGAGGAAGGCGAGACTCACCTAGTCCAAATGTTTCTTGACTGACTCGAGAGTGCCACAAACAATAACATCTTTGATACTGATTCATCTTGTTTTTTTAGTTTTTGTCCCAAAGTTGAGTGCTCTTCCACAATTTCCCTTTAATGCCAATTTTATTTATTATAGCAGAACGGTACAAAGCACATGTGGGAACTTTAAATATAAAAAGTATCGTTTAACTTTTAACTGCATGCTGGGAAGGCTTCAACCAAGCAATAATAATAATAAAAAAAAAAAAAAAATAATAATGGCAATAATAATAATAATAATTAATGATAATATAACAATAATAATAATAATAATAATAATTTTTAAAAAAAGCTCTGACATTTGAGTTGTGCCTTCTCCTGTGTGCAGTCTGGGTGAAATGTAAGTGGTGGACCATGAAACCGAAAGCCTTTCACACCGCCGGAAAGGTGCGGGCGAAATGAATCTTTTCCCCTCGGCTGTGTTCTCATCACTCCGCGGCCTGCAGATCCTAAGTCAGTCAGGCGGGCCAGCTCGTGAAGGTTGCGGGCTTTGACTCGATTTAACAGTTTGGATTAAAGGAATTCCTTTTGCCGCACTGAGGAACTCTTCCAGAGTTCACTGCAAGGAGTCGCTTCTGGAGATGACCCCTGGAATATAACTCACCAAAAGGGTCACAGGAAATACTTTGTTCTAAAGTGGAGGCTTATTTTTCTCCTAGGAAATATTGTAAATAGAAGTAATGTCTTGTAGGGTCACACTTTGGCCACAAGCCATATTTTAAGTTACAGTTGAGGGTAACTGCGATCAAAGCTTAGTGTATGGCAATAATCACAATCATTTTTACGTGGCAGAATAAAAGCTCTGCTTGGCACCTCGTTTTGGTGTAATTGGCTGGCGTCGCTTGACTCCATCATTCGCCAATTAATCGGTCGGCACTTATTAAATGAGGCTGTGTAATAAATCAGCTGGAAACGTTTATTACCCAAATCTGCGAAAAGCCTTGTGAGCATTTATTCTACATCTTTGATCCAGTTTAGGATACTAGCAAGACAGCTATGTGCTATTAGCGAAGGAAAAGTACCAAGAGGGAATTTGGAGTCCAGTCGACACACTCGTACGTTTCTTTTGTAAGGTTTTTTTTTTTTTTCCTCCTCCGCACTTTGTTAATAACCACCAGCTCCACAAGGTCCGCTTTAACTCTATCAGTGCCAGCCAGCGTTTTCAACGGTGGTGCTTTGAAAAGGATTTGTGCAGTGACGGTGGTTCCACCCCCCCCCCCCCACACACACAGAATAGCCACTGAACAAAAAAGCCTGCGCGCATTCTTCTGTTTTTTTTTGTCTACTTGAAAATGTAGGTATTCTTAGAATGGCTTTTCTTTCAGCGCCGTCTTCCTGTTTGTGTCGTATCTCTGCACTCTCTCAAAGCAACGCTGCCTTTCAGGTGAATTCCTGTTAATTGGCCCTTTTCTGTGTTTTTTTTTTTTTTTTAAAAAACAACTTCACCCCTTAATGACCATTTCGCAGGCACTGTCTGAATGAAATGCGGCACGCATGTCTACGGGTTCAGTAGCATTGCCCGGGGCGAGCACAACAAATGACCCAATGGTCGCTATTAGGCGCATAAATTGTAAACTTCTCTGCAGGCGTGTTTTTACAGATGCTCGTGCAGGGGATACCGGACGTCTCCGACAGATCCGTTCTACCCCATTATGTATTCCTTCCCGGAAGATTTCCATCGATATGGTTGAGAACGAAGATTTTTTGAGTAATTAGCTCTTTGACAAATGGGTGGAAAGGCAGACGCCATTTTGTGGGAACAGCACCATGACACCTTGTTTAATAAACGATCATGAGCAAGCACACACAGGAAACAATCGGAGGTTCCTCTTAATAATTAACAGGAACCGAGTACTTGCCAATATTTTTATTATGCCATTGTGGTTAAGGAGGTATCTATCGCAGGGTGTGGACATTAATGCATCTTCACTTCATGTTAATTTTAACTTCCCATCTCAAATGCTCATTTAAATTGTCTTGTGGTGTTTAGTGTCACAATAATGGAAACACTTTGTAATGATTTTCTGTCATTAATTTAACATCACAAAAACCTGGTATTTGAACAGGGGTGTGTAGACTTTTAATATCCACTGAATATCCACATAAGTGCATTTAAAAAAGGTGCTCAAACAGCAGGTGGCACTGTAACCATTAACTGGAATAATTGTTGGCAAACCCAAAAATGATTAAATGACACAAAGCGGAAATGATTCGAATCCACATTTAATGACAGATAATCGTTAATTAAAAATGTCATTTTTTAAAGCAGCCTTATGGCCAAGATAGTGGTCGCAAATTCCACACGGGATTCGAACCTCCCTTGTGCCTGTGCTCCCCACGGCATCCATAAACTGTTAATTAAAGGTTGGCAGTTTGTGTAAATCCGCTTAATTAATGAAGCAGAAGTCTCCACACGGCGAGTTTTTAAAGGTTCAATACGTGACATTATTATTTCATTTTTTGTGAAAACTCGACACCTGTCAACCGTCCGTGTTCTTCCTCCAGGCTGACAGATACATCCAACTCGCACCCCGTGCTTCACTGGCGTAGTTCACCACAAGGCTTCGATATTAATCACCTGTTGCATATTTCACCATTTTTTTTCTTTTTATGGGGGGCAGCGGTCCGCCATGTAGTCAACAGTTGGCTCATTGGAATTCAGCCTCGGTGATGGAGCTCGTGCTTGTACCCCCATAACATGATTAATCGTTAATGTTACCTCGGGCTATGTGTTTGGAAGCGAGCTCTCTACTTTTTTCACCTCTGGCTCTGCGCGCACACCTCTTGCTATTCCCCGCACATTTCTGCCTGACGTGAATGGATTTTTTCTTTTTTTTTTCTTCTCGGCACACGGAAAAATAAATGTAACCCCTCTCTCCAAATTGGCAGCGGGGCTTTCCGTCTAAGTAATCCCAGAGCATGTTGAAGAGCAGACTGACTGCTAGATAGACGCCTCACCGTGTCACCGTCTGAGCTGATACGCTATTAATTCGGAAAAGCTCAATTATGGAACAAGGAAGGTCGCGAAATTCAAAAATCTCATTTGGAGAGCAGGGAATAGAACTCACTTTGGTTTCTTTTAGCAAAATCTCCAACAGGCAAAAAAAAATGCAGCAAAGTAAAATAAATGTCTAACCATCTGACAATCGGCGTGTCATCGACAAAGTTGGCATCGCAGATTGTGATTGGTTGTTTGAGTTTGCTGTAAGACTGCTACTTCTCCAATTTTCGCTAGCAATAGCCTAACCATTCTTTGCTCATTCAATCTATCAGCAGGGTGTCGATTCGAGCCCGCGGTCGTTTTCCGTCGGTGCGGGAAGAATTACGCTCGGTCACTGTTAAGTTTCCGCCGAGCCGATTCCGTTCATCTTGTTTGCGTCGCGGCACTAAAATAGCGACGCTAATCGATGAGGTCAGAGAGCAGCTACACTGGTGGCGAGACATGTATATTACCCCTGTAAACATTGCACATGGAGTGCCGGGCCTCCAGCTATATGTCAGGGGATAATTGAAAGCGTGAGACGGAACTTGCTTTAAATGAACAGCGCCGATAGTAAAGCCAACGTCACACGGTCGGAGTGAATCAGGGCGAGACGTTTGCAAGACGCTGCGGGAAATAAATAATAAAGGGGAAAAAGGGGGGCTTATCCGACAAGAATAGACTATTAATGAGTGGCTAATCCAATAGCGGTACTCATCCGTGACTAACAGCTTGGCTTTGATTCCTTATGGCATCCTCTCGTCATTTAAATCCACTTTTTGGGCTCTCTGCACCAGAGCAGGGGTATCGTCAAGTGTCTAATCAGCCATTACTGGCTTAAAACCAGTGTTGGCAGCAACGCCTACCAAAAAAAAAAAGTAAGCGCAAAGATAAAGTAGTGCCATGAGATGTGGGCCATAATTTGGTGGATTTCTGCTTTGAGTTATCTGTCATTTAACACATTTAGTCCTGACTCAATAGGCTGGTTAATTAATCCATCGGGCCCTGGTTTGGGTCTACCTGTCCGGCCCCCGAGCCATATGTTGAACACTCTTTCCAACTACATAACACACTAACGGTGTATTTCCATCACGTTCAATGTGCTTATTAATATACAGGAGCCCGGGTATGCGGCGCAACAGGCGGCGCGCGCGCAGTTTCTCTCCTGCGTCTTCATAAATAATTTTTTAGGATTAATATTTGAACGGCGAATTTCTTTCTCCTCACATTGGTTCGATCAAATACATACATGCGGCAAAATAAAGATAATATTGCCGAGCGCATTACGTCTGACTGGCGCTCACTCGCTGGACACATCATTAGGTACAGGCAGTGAGATTTATGTAAGCAATAAAGTTCACTTTGTAGCTATTAAGTGAACAATTGTTTTGTTGCGCTTGTAGTATGCTGCATCACGCCGAGAGCTGTTTCTCACACACACACACACACACACACACACGGGAAAAGGCGGGGCCGCATTTGCTTTTTTTTTTTTTTTTTCTTTTTTAACTAAGGCCAGATAAATTTAGTTTGTTCAACTTTCCGATCGTCCCATTACTTTGACACTAATGTCATGTTTGTAGTGTTTTCATCGGCAGACATTTTGGGAGCCCTTCCCATCTGAATTTGACTGGTCACCAATGAATGTCAGGGCCATGATTCTTAACACCAACCTTTACACAAAAGGCCGCCTTCCTGCAGAGAATAGCGACATATTGGTTCATATATCAGTGCAACCAATATTACTGTATAACCCCCCCCCCCCCCCCCCCACGCTGAGATATGTAATCCATCTTGATCAAACTGGATCAAAGGAACCCCCAAATGTCCAGGCACATCGCTCAGCTTGGTATGGATCTGGATTGATCCACCACTGCCTGTGGAGCTGTCATTTACCGAAGAGAGGGAAAAAAAAAAAAAGTCTAATCATTTATTCTTGCAGCCTCTCCTTCCCTGTCAGGGGCATCATCGCTCATAAAGTGAACACGCGGGAGGAGAAGGGAGAGGGGGACGCTTTTAGAATATTCACACTAAATCCAGCTCGTAGCAAGGGAATAAGTTTTTTTTTGGCATCATTATTTTCAAAGGCGCCTTACTAAAATAGCTCCCCTTGCTCACCTTTTATAGTCTATTTTTGTGTGCACATAAAAACACACCAAGCTGTTAAGTAGCCAGCTGTGGCCAGCGGGGGCAGTGTATGACTTTTTTTTTTTTCTCGTTACAACTTTGGGGGAAACAAACAGATGGTGTAAAAGGTGACGCATAACAGACGATGCCGCCGTGACATGAACAGAAATGAAGGCAAGGAAGCAGATGAGATGAGAGGCGCACTGGATAAGGGAGGGTTGCCTCCACAGGTGCTTTTTTTTTTTTCCTGTCTGGAGCGGCTTCTCCGTCATCCCGTATCGTCGGCGTCGCTGCAACTTTCACCCACTTAACCCAACAATTAAGAGATATTTCCGTTCTCGTCACAAACACGAGAAATATCCTTTAATTGTAAGGCTACGGGGGGGTCCGCCACTCCGCGCTCTCTTCTTTCCGCGCGTCTTCCTCCTGAGTGCGCGTCGTGCGCTGAAATATTCATGACAGAGACACACACAGAAAAAATAAATAAAAATCCAGTTGAGGTCAATAAATTGATAGCTGGCATTGATGTTTGATGTGACGAGGCTCCTCTTTACGTGGATGAGTCTGGTCCACTCGTGGTGCATCCGTGCTCCGGAACCGCCGCGTCCTCCTCTTCTTTTTCTGTTGCAACTTCTCCAGAAGTGAAGTGTCCTCGCCGTGTCCGCGGGCATCCGTCACGCCACGCACGTCTGGTCACAGTGCAGCAGGAGCGGCGACGGTGTGGACGTGTGTAGCCCACAACCCCCCCACCCCCCACAACGCCCCTTTTTCCCTCTCGTGTCATCATGTTGTGCGTCTTTCTCCATCTCCTTCCAGTCTTTTTCTAGTCGGCTCGTCGGGAGAAGCAAGCTGCACTCGCTGCAGTCACGTGATCGGCACGGGACCGTGGTGTGGACTTTCTCCCCCCCCACTCCACCCCTCCCCAGTTTGCCTCAGTAATAATTTGAAAGCGTGTGCGCACGCTCCCCCTCCTCTCCTTCTTCATCCTCCTCATCCTCCCGCATCTTCCTCTCCTCCTTCTCCTCACCGGCTGCTGGAGGAGGGCGGGAGCGGCAAGTCTCTCTCACCCGGGCTCGTATGCATGTCCAATCCGTCCCCCTCCCCTCCTTCTCCGGAGCAGCTTTCCCGCGGAACTCATCATTTGACTGGCTGCTTCTAGCGGCTCTGGACGTCTAGCTGTGGTTTTTTTCTTTTTAATTTCAATTTTTTTTAATTTTGTGCTTGAGCGGAGCCCGGGGGGCGGGAGTGTGGTGGTGGTGGGTCGCTCCATCCGTTTGGACCAGTTGGACTATACAGGACAGCCAAGCAGTCGCGCTTCTTCCTGTTTTTTCTTTTTTCTTTTTCCCTCCCCCCCGGTTGGTTTTTGCGTTCCTTTTTGGATGAGCTGCTTGCGCTGCTGCATGCTGCCATGGAGCTGCTGCTGGTCTGCCTCTCGTTTTGGATATTGCAATGCAACTCGGCCAAAGGGGACTCCATCATACACATCGGTAAGCCAAGCCGTACGCGCAGGTGAAATGAGAAGCATCAGGCGGATACGGTTGCGGCGCTCTGCGCATTTCTCTGTCCACGCTTTTGGGGTTCACTTCATCTCTCCGGGGCTGAAAAGTTCTTTGGTGCATGCCAGCTCCTTGAATGGTCACAGCCGTCCAGCGGTTTTTGCTGCGTGTTTGTGTCACACGTGCTGCTCAAATGCGCATTTGGAACAAGAAGCAACTGTTTTCTGTTGGCGGTGGGAAGGGAGGGGTGGGGGAGTGCGTGTGGGGGGGCTGTGGCTCGGGCTTGCGATAGCCCCGAATGGATGAGGCGTAGCGCCCCGTCTTTATGTCGCCAAGGCTCAACTTCCACCGGGACGTGACTGTCATGTCAATTAAGAGCAGCGAGGAAGGACGTCAGTGGACTTTTTAGCCATGCTAAACGCATAGAGAGCCTCTTTGTGCGCCGCGCACCGGTTCTGCCTCCGACCCCCTCCCATCCCCACGAGAACGAGTAGGCTCCCCTCAAAACTTCCCCTCCTCACCCCCCGAAAAAATAATATTGAGCTGCAGTGTTAAAACACCAAACATGTTAGCTGCGCAGTGAGCATGCAGCAGTGCTTCTCACTTTTTTTTTTTTGCTGCAACAGTCTGGGCCAGCAGCAGGTGCTCTGTCATCAGCTTTAGTGCAGCACTGGGACTCCATCCAAGTCGTATTGGCTGATGCACGTCAGCGGGCACCAAATATACTTCTACTTTCCGGAAAAGACTGCCCCCCTCCCCCCCACTGATATACACCCCGTCTGACAGTGATGCCATAAACAGACAAGCAAAAGGATGGAGAGTGGAGTGGGCTGTTATTTCTTTGCTTTGCCCCACAAACACGTTAACACGCACACATGCATCGATGGTTGGTCCGCCTGTGTCGCTATCCGTGGTCCTGTTGCAACAGGCCAGTTTTAACAATTGTCGAATGCTCCCACAAAGTAAAATGGTGGCTGCACAGATCTTCTAGAATTCTCCCAGAAAACCACAAATTGTTTTTGTTATTCCACAGGTGCCATATTTGAGGAGAACGCCGTCAAGGATGACGAGATTTTCCAGCTGGCCATCTCGGACCTGAGTCTGAATGATGACATCTTACAAAGCGAGAAGATCACCCACTCTGTCAAGCTCATTGAGCCCAACAACCCTTTCCAGGCCGTGCAGGAAGGTAGGCACATGAACTTTTTCTTTGGAATGTCGCCCTTTAGAAAAATGACATTGGAGAAAGAGAGGGAGGGCCGCAGGGTTGGGAGGAGGGGCAGAATGGGTTGATGGCTTCAAAGTTGGGGCCAGGAGAAGGCAGAACATTTGGAAGGTAAGTTTGCTGAAAGAAAGAAAATAAAAGGTACTGGAAGCTGGGGAAGAAAGATGGACACGTGCAAGGAAGGGATGGGGAGAGGGAAAACAGAAATAAAAAATGGAGGGAAGGCAGAAAAGAAGAATGAGCGTGGAAGAACCTAGACAGGGGACGTGGGAAGTATTTGATGAAAGAAGGAAGCAGCAAGTGGGTGGGTGAAAGACAGGTCGGGTGACAGAAAGAAGGGAATAAAGCGTGAGTGAGAGGTGGACAAAGAAATGAAGGGAGGGCAGGCAGGAAGGAATGAAAAGAAAGGGGAGAAGGTCTACTTCCTGTTGCTGGCAGCGTCGCTGCTATCTGAATCTCAGCGTGTCAAAAGAAACGCGTGTGTGTTTGCACGCCAAGGTGGCAGTGGTGAGTCGCACTCCACATAACACAAATCCCAAATGAGCAAAAAATGCACTTTCGAATCAAAGGTATGAAAAAAAATGCTGTTTTCAATGTGTTTCATACATCATTCAATGCATGTTTAAAAGATCAACGACTCGCTGGATGAATGTTGGACGTAAACAACAAAATAATACGTCATTGTTTTGTCGGTGCAAAGAAATCGCCAGCCAAAGGCAGCAATAAAAAATAAAATAAAAAAAAAAAATCGAATTTCTTGACTTTAGGGGTAGCTGGCGAGTCTTAATGCAACTCGGTGGGCGCTGCAAAGATAATTTGTCACCGATATTGTTTCATGGCCTATTTCCTGTGCTGGCGCTCCCCGTCGCTAGCGTTGATTGACCATCCGTCTTAATTACACTTCCCACTGTTTTGGAGGTGTTATAGAAACGGCGGAACGTTGAGGGGTGTGGGATCGATGCGAAACCCGCCCTCGCGCGGCATTGATTGACAGGTGGCATAGGTGTTGACCTTTGGCTTTGCTCTTTCCCGAGCCGCCCTCCCGCCGCAGCAAAAGGGGAGGGTCTGCGAACGACAATGAGATCATTGAGGAAGAACGTCGGCGGTGGCTGACAGAGTTGAATAAACATGAGTGGACACGGGAGTTAAGAAGGCCGCTGATGAGGAAAATGTGCTTGCCAAGGGTGGGGGAGGACTTGCAGTGTCACGTTTGTCCTTAGGTGGCTTTCTCGCGTCCTTGCCTGCAAACTTTCAAGTCCTCTTGTGAGCCACGGGACCGATGACTCAGCACACATTTGCCACGGAAACCTGCAAAATATTGTCATTGAGCGTCAACCGTCGTGGCGACCGTCGCACGTCCCAGGTGGCACTCGTGTCATAATTTCAGCTGTTACGATGAATCGATTGGCAACTCGGTTGTAAATGAGGATAAATCGACTAATCGATTAATCGTTGACAACACGGTTTTCTTTCGAGCACAACGGGTTTTCATAACAATACACTAACATCAATATAGTGTGTTATATAGTAATATCTAATAATATTACCTTGCGTCCAAAATTCCCCAAACCATGTTGATTGAGACTCTAAATTGTCCATTTTTTTTTTTTTTTTTTTGCTCTATATACAGTGAAGTCGGCTCCAGTCGGGCACTTTGACATTCTCGAAGGCTCAGTAGAGCAGCGAACGCAAAAAAACAAGGTGGTTTTCCGCTATTTGGAGTGGATCGTTTGAATAATTGATGGCAACGTGCAGTACACACCTGAAAAAACCCACAACGGGCCAAAATCATATACATCACGCTAGTGTGCGTTCTCTTCCTGCGCGAGGGACGCGCTCTGACGTATTACTGCCAGGAAAGCAACATTTGTCTCTTTTACGGTGGTAGCCCGGCCGCCGTGAATACACGACAGGATGCGGAGGCGTTATCTCCCAAGGTGGCAAAGTTGCGCTGATTGTTGCGCTAACTTTGCCGGGCTAGGGGGACCAACCCAATCCTTGTCAATAGAAATTATATTGAAGTATTGACACTTTTTTTTTTTTTTTTATTGTTACTGTTAAGCACTCACAATCTCATATTCTCCTTGCTAACTTCAGTTTTCGATTTGTAGTGCAGTTCATTTAGATTCCTCTGCCTATTTTTAAACCTTGGCTGAAATGAGCCCGTTCTAAGGCGGCCGTGCAATCTCTCATGCAAATAAGCTCACCCCCTCAACAACTTTCCAACCGACGGAACTTTCCCCACTTTTTTTTAAGAAAAGTTAACTTTGTATGTTTGAGAGAGAAAATGTTTTCTCGTATTACTCATAAGACTTCAGCTCAACCTCAGCAATTGATTTGCAACTTGTAGGTGTTGTACCGGCTCACAGTTTTATTTCTGTTCTCCGAGGTGGGAGGAGGTTTTTGGACCACAGAGTAGATTTATGTAAGTTAACTCCTGATGATAAGAAACTTTGGAGATTGACAAAGTGGGAATGATTTAACTCCTCGGGGGAGAGGAAAAAGATTCATCCTTCGGGGTATCGTGAATGAACAAATTCCAGCAACCGGGTGGGAAGATTGTCAGCCTGCCCCTGGCACAATATCTCGAAAAAAGGAGTGGATATTTTGCTGCTTGGGTCTCCGAGTAAAACGATGCCGTCACGTTTTTTTTTTTTTTTTTTTGGTCAACCCGAGTGAACGACAATTGAAAGCCACTTAGTGCAGGTAGACGCGCGCTCATTCGCTGCGGCTGTAATTTGTTGAGTGTTCTGCCCCACCGAGTCCATTTTCCACCCAGCGCCGCCGGCGTGTCACCCCTGCCAAGGACATCTTCATCCCTTTCGGCTTTTCCGTCCGTTTAAGGCGAGCTCCAACTTTTTTTTTTTTTCCCCCGCCCTTCCCCCAACTGTGCGCAATCTGTCATGACAAAAGGTGAAAAGACGGTTCATTTGAAGATGTCGGCACGGGTAATTTCATCCGCCATCTGAATCTCGGGTTTATGACAACTCATTACTCGCCGTGCTCTAAATGTGATGGAACGTTGCCCGTTCACTACGTATTACTGTGCCTGTGAATTTAATAATGCCGCATAAATCTTGGTAATGGATTTATTTGTTTGGATGTCTGTTCCGGCGGCTCGGGCACACAGGGAAGGGGGCGTGAGGGCCGTGGCGTTTTCGCCCGCCCGGTTAATTACGCCGCGGTTATTTTAATCCGCGTAAAGGTTCTGCTACTCTAATCAGCTAAGTGACGCTGCGGCAGAGGTGGGGTGCACCTTTCACCGTTTAATATCCTCTGTGTATGCGAAGGGTTAATTCCGAGATTAGTGGCGCGCCGCTGGGGCCGGAAAAGCCTTCCTTGCTGGCCTAAAGAATATCGGAAGAGGATCGGAAATGATACTCTCTGTAACACAAAGTTAATTTAAGAGAACCTTCGGAATCAGAAATGCCGGACGATGTAACATAAACTATATTAATACTAGGACCGTTTCCAGGTTTGAAATTTGCCTCCTGAAAATTGGCTAGCTAGCTAGCCTACAATACCACCGGAAGAAGACCTCCCTGGTGTCATTGGGGAAATGTTGATTCTGAACGGACAGTCAATATTGCATAATAGATACCAAAATCACTGGCCGCCACTACTCAAGATGGTTACCTGAAGCGCAAATATCCCTGCCAGTTCCTCGCCTCCCCGTCAGCGGCAATTCTCCAAAGTACTCCCGCATGCGAGTGGGCTGTACAAAGCGCCGCGCTCATTTTTATGGACGGGTTTATTCGTGAGACGATGGCTACATGCCGTACAGGTGGGTTATTGTCACGAGGCGCTTGTGAGTTTGCACTTCTAAGCAATTAATCCCCATTGGGCTTTGCGCATCTGCCAAGTTCTGCCGTCCCACGCTACACAACCGGCGCTTCAACACAAACACGGTCGATGTTGACTCATCCGCCGAGAGAGCACCTGACATTTGCCTGCTCACGTGTTTTCTTGCGCGTCATGTTTCCATCGCTATTTGCTGTCCAGTTAGCAGGATAACACAAAACTGACATTTTGCGGCACGGCAAGGGCCACGGAAGAAGCGATTACGTTTTCTACGGCCTTCTCCTATGAGTTAAGCAAGTCTAGTTGTAAAAAAAATATACCTGTATTTTACTTGAGCATGTATTCTGGATGTTTTCTGGAAAAGAATACAGATGTAGCTCTGCTCCCTGTATTTTACAGACCATTAGGTGCACCGTCTTAACTCATTCCCTGGCAGCCCAGTTAAAATGGATTTTTGACGTCTATAGCCGCCATCGGTAGTGAATGAGTTAATGGGCCTCGAACGAATGGGTCTATTGAAAAAGTCATACATACTCTCCTCTCCTTGAAAGACTTTATGACCGACAGTCCTTCAGAAAGACCATTTCAAGTCTCCCTCCTTTTGCTACAAAGAAGCAGAACTTCTGCTGGTTTGAGCCATTTCCCAGCCTGATGGCCCTCACCGCACGTCTTCAGCAGCAATCTTAAAGTGGCCTTTGTTTGCGACGCTTCTCCTTGACGTGCCTCTTCCCGCTTTGGGCTTTAAAAGAGCGCACTGACGCATCCTCGTCTCAAGCCTGTTATTGTCCTTGTGTCATGTCTGACGTTTGCAAATGGCACCGGCGTCCGTCTACCTGCAGTTTTTGTAGAATTTGGAATCCAAATCGAATTTGCAATCACATATACGGTCGGCTTCAAAATACAATAAAAATCAGCAGATTTCTGATTTTTCAAAGCGCTAATACCCGCTGGTTAAATTTATCCGAATGCATGATTGCGGGCAAACCTGCCTTTTATTTTCAGGGTAGCGCTGAATATGTATTTGGATCCTTACGTAAAGCCTTGTTATCGAGACGTCGTAGAACTGTGGTAAATTGTAGAAAGATGAATATGGTTGGAGAATCGATGTCCTGCCTCCTGATAAGTTGACAAAACCACGTTGAATGGCCGCCTCCTTGCTTGGCTTCAATGGTCTCGTAGCAACACCGTCGCTCGCCTAAGAGCCCGCATGGCAGCCATTCACACTTTTGCCCGTGCCACTTTGCGCAACAAATGTGCGATTTCTCAGTACATCAGAGAGCTCGGACACGATCATACATCCTCGTCGGAAAATAGTCATATGGATTATGCAGAGTGTCCCGCTTTGCTTTTTTGCACTTTTTTCCCCCCCTTTCTACACGTCCTTTAATCATTTAAGGTTCCATCTGCGAAGATGTACCTAGACTTTTTTATCATGTTATGTCTGAGTGAAGTTGTGCCTGTGATGTGACCTGGAGTACACTTTGAGTTGGCACAGACTTTTTTTTTTTTTAGGAACATCCATAGTCAGCAATGTCTGCTAAGCTGTACCTGGAAATAGAATTGGGAAAGATGGATAACGTGTGCCAGAAGTAGAACGTATGAGGGTCAAGCTCGCGACGTGCATTACCTGCGCTCGACCGTATCAGATTGTGTAACACCATCTTTATATACATGGATGCATCCATTTTCCATAGCGCTTGTCCTCATTTGGCTCACGGGGTAATGAGAGTCCGACAAACAAACCTCGATAATTTAGTGTTCAGTGAAGTCTTAATCCTCATATTATGCATCGTTGTCAAAATGTTTGTCATCATAACCAGTTAAAATGAAATTAATTTTTAATCGTCTACTATTATTGCGATTATTATTTAAATTTATGCAGCCCGCTTTTTTTTTTATTTTTTATAGTACAGTATGTCTATTTTTTGGGTGAGGGCGGGCAGCTCTTTGCAATGAAAGGCTCCGGGTGTTTTTTTAACTTCCCTGAAATTGTTGATTCATTTCAAAGCTGTCGGAGCAGCGTGGTAAATGTCAGGATTTCGCTGGGCGTTTTAATTTGGGTAAACACAACACAACGGATATAATAGACCAAACCCCTCGAAATACCGTGGAAATAAATGATGGAATGGAGAGAGCGAGAGAGATGATAGCAACACCTGCTTTGCTTTTGCTTAGCTTTGTTCGCCATAATCCAACCGGCTTTTCTCGCTGCTTTTTTCAGGAATCGTGACGTTGGCAAGATCGCGGTGCAAATTTTCACACGACGGCGGGTAGACGTCGAGCGGGCTGATTTTCAGCGTACCATTTTCGTTCCTCCGCATATTTGAATGAAGACGCTCGAGGGAAGTCATTGCGCAAAGTGAATGCAGATGAGGAAAGCGTCAAAGCTCTATTTTCATGTTTGTCAGGTTTGCTCACAGGTGGTCATTAATCTTGCTGCCCTTCCTTAGTCTGCTGTCCAATATAACTTATCGTTTACATTTAGTAGGAGCTGGATAGGACAAAATCAACACGTGCTAATATTAGCGTTTTTCCCAAATTGATAAGAAGCATTTTGTCTATCACGAGTATATTTATATTTAGCGATTCCTGTAGAGTATGAGCATTAACGCTGCCCTTTAATGTACCGAAATAATGATTCAGAGAAAATTTATTGCACGTCAAAGTTTGAAAAGGAAAAGGGAAAAATACCCAAATGAATTTCTGAAAATTAAACGATAACTGCGACTGTGTTGAACTTAAAACTGAACTATACTTAACAAATGTTCTGTATTGGATGAAAAAAACTAACTTACAACTCACTGTATTTTAACAGCCCTCCACAGTGATGGCAGATGTTTTGGCTCTCGTTTGAATGTTTTGGCTGAGAAGATCAATTAAGTAAACGCTTTGAGATAAGTTTACATTTTGCCGCTCGTCTACTGGGACTTCTTTGCGATAGCGTATTGACTCTCTAATCTTGTTTCAATGTTGTTCCGCTAATGATTGGCAACCTGACAATGGCGCCCCCTATCAGACCCACCGCACATGTCACTCACGGCCCATTGAGCTGCGTGTTTAACATGCACACGTGTTCCCTTGATATCGCAAACCTCCCGGCGTGAAATCTCATTCCCGTCTCCGCCCGTGACAGATGTCTGCGCTTTGTCTCGACCCCAAACATTCACCTACCTATTTCCCCCCCCCCCCCCCCCCCAGCCAAGACGACTTTTTTTTTGCTTCAATCCACCCGCTGCCGTGCTAGATTGGCCTGTCAATACGGCTCTACCTTTTTGAGTCGGTGAGTCTCCCGCAGGATGTGCGCCGTCCAATCAGATTGCAGCTGATGTGGCCTTCAGCCCTCGCCCCTGCCAATGAGTCACCGTTCCCGCGTTGTCGGTTTGGCCCTCTCCTCGTTTTGTGCTTCGTTCTTATTCGGCCGCATGAACAAAAAAGCTAAGAGATGATGGAAGCGAGATGGATGGATGGATGGATGGATGGTTGGATAGATGGTTGGATAGATGGTTGGATGGATGGATGGATGGATGGATGGATGACTAGTCGGAGAGTTTGTGCATCCTGGCATGAAACAATCGTGCATGTGTGAGTGTGTGTGTGTGTTCCTCCACTCTGTCTATTTGTGCAAGTCCGCTGTACCCAAGATCTTAATTAAACTCTATCAAGGAATATTTTATTCATTATTCGGCAATTAGAAAAGTCAAGAATATACATGGCCGAGTCTCCTCTGTTGATTTAAAAAATAACTACTTCAATGAAAAGAAATAATGGAAAGGATTTCTACGCTATTAATTGATTTTCTTTAGGCGTTACGCATTCGTATTGGTCTATCTTAAAGTAATAGGATTGGATTAATGTCGTTTATGATTAATTAAACCAAATTATGAGGATTGACTCCAATTTAATTGGTTTCAATAAACCGTGTATTACGATTAGGACAGTTTGTGTAGGTTCGGTGGAGTATTAAAACTAACCCAGGTCAAATTCAGACCCCCAATTCAGTGTCTTCAGTTAACTTGTTTCTAAAATGAAGAAGGAACCCAGCGTACTCAGAGAAAACCCACTTGAGGAGCACTTGAAGCTCTTTGTGGGATTTATTGTTTTAAGATTCGGCTTGGTGTGCTGAAGCTTCTCTTTACAGAGATCCCGAAAGAACTCGTTTCTCTGGGACACGGCCTTGAAAGAGGATTGCCAATAAAGCTTTAAGAGTTCATGTCATTCATACTGCCGCTAGCAGAAACTGCTGCTCACCAAAATACGGTAGACAAACACAAAACTGGCTATTCCAGTTTTTTATTTTTTGCCAAGTAAGTGCTATGGTGGATGTGCTGAGATAGAAAGCTAGTGGTCATTAGAGGGCCACTCACTTCTAGTGTGTTACGTGTGTGTGTGTGTAATTTACGAGGCACCACCTGCAACACTGGCAGCTCCAAGACTCTTTAATTCCAGGACAAGACAAGGAGCAGCGAGTCAGCCCCGGAGTAAATCCAACAAGAGGCTAAACAGGACTTGGCGGCGGGAAGGGATCTTGAGAGGAAAAAAATAAATAAATAGAAAGGGACGGGGGAATTCAATCGAAACGATGGACTCCGTTCGCCGGGCTTCGTCAATGCAGTGGCAGCAAAATGAATTTGGGAGCAATTGTTTGCATTACTGCCCACAGACACGGGGCGCCGAGAGCCACCATCTGTCACCGCAGAGCCCTGTCGCTCCTCCGGGGGCCGACGCGGAGGCTAATCTGCTGTGTTCGTAGCTCCTCAGGACGAAATCCAAATCGTAAACATGGCATTGCGGTACGAATACGCGTCATCATGCTGTTGCATGAGTACGGCTTTTTTTTTTTTTTTTTTATCTCGTGTTGCTTTAGTTGGCTTTCTCTTCCGAGCAAACTGCTGCCTGTCTTTGTAAAGGCCACGCTTAGCAAATGATTCCCTCTAATAACAGCACACGGAGAAAAGACACCAAAGTAGGACACAAAGTTACAATTACTTTAAACTTGAATAAATGTCATGGCAACAGTTATTGTCGCTTTCAGTGCGACTTGTACGACAATCACGACTATGACTATTATTCTACTAATAAACTCCTGCTATTGCCTGTTCTCGCTACTACGACCATGACAATTGTAGTTCTAAGTCAATAGAGACATTTATTAAGTCTTAGCTTCCTTTCAGTGTTTTGGAGTTTGGCGCAAATGACTGTGGCACGGTCACCCCCCGCTGACCGTGGTTGAGGAGCCTCTAAAGCTGAAAAAGGTCCTCCATCATGCGCCGACCTTCTTCCAGCCGGCTCCGAGTGCGTTCCATTTCCCCGCTCTTACAGCGACTTTGAAGGTCTCGCTGTTCATAGCGAGCCACATAAAGGAAATAGAAGTACGGTGGAGGGCAGTCCTACATTACAATAGTTTATTTTTTGGTGAATTTTTGATAAATGCATTTATTTTATGATTACAATAGGGCCACTCAAAATGTGATGCAATTGATCCCTGGGCCAAAATTTGGACACTTTTGCTCTAATAGGCCCGCGTTACGCAGCTAGTGACCCGGGGCCATGTGAATGATTCATCGTTTTTCCCCGAAACACAACAGGCAGGTGCATGGGCTCACCCAATAAATAAAGCGGGGCGCTTTTCTTTGAGGCTTTTTGCAACTGCCGTGCTTTGTTTCGCCCGTTCAGTAACGCTCGCGTCGATAAGCGGCGGGAAAACTTAAGCTGTGCATTGTGTTCCGAGCGGATTATTCTCCAACAACACAAGTGTCACGGTACCTGCGCGCCGTCCCCGCAGATGCGCAAATCCCCGCCGCGAGCACGTCCAACAAATGATGTCTAAGACTGCAACCACAATGCACTTGCAGTGTTGCCGTTTTATTTCGACATTGTTAACCAACAACGCAAATCCCGTCTCATTACTTTTACTGTTACTATTTCTTTAGTTTGACTGCTTGTGGCATTATTACTAAGAATTATCTCCAGTCTTTTTTTTTTTTCTACTAATATAAATATCGCGTTGATATCTTCTTATTCTGTGTAAAGCTACACGATGTGCATCTGCTGTTTACGTTCCAGGGTGCCGCTAAGCTACTTGCTAGCTAGCTTATAAACTTTAACCATGCTAATGCCTTCTAGAGCTGCTAGACCAACACATATTCCATTCCACTCGGGTACAAACGCCCTCTAAAGCCACTTTGGATTTGAATAATGTATCCAGCTGAAATGTAGCCTAAACCAAAAGCGAGCACCATTATCCTCTGGTCCCACCAGAGCCTTTGGTAGCGAGCTCAGTCATTAGACGAGGGTAATTTCCTGGTCATCATGACCCACAGTGTCTTACACGTGACGACATATATCTCATAGATGAGCTCGTAAAGCCGGGGCCTCCCGCATTTAGCTTTTTGAAATGAAAAGCCTACGACCGCATTCCCACGCTGGACATAATCTCGTATTACCGTTTGTATTCCCATTGTGCGCAAAAGGGCCTCAGCAGACTTACAATTGGGTTATGGTAAAACGAATAAATATATTATAAATCCATCCCTAGCGCCCAATGCGGTACTTTCATATTCAAAATCATGTCTACGGCTGCGCTGAGAGCAGAAAATGCCATTCCGAGCAGTTTGCATTCAAATAGTCGAGTATAATAAATTCACAGTGATTAACTACAACTTCCTGGTCAAGAACCAGAGAGAGTGTGACTGATGACACGTCCTCTTATCTTTTTTGGCTTCCGCCTATCAACGCCCCGGCAGGCCACGCAACCAAGATGAGACGCATCTCCAAATTGAATGGTTGCCCCGCACGGCTTTCCGCCATCCTCCTTTCAATTCAACTCTGCAGTCTCCATCTTTTCACTAAAAACATCTCCCTGCGTCATGCACAGCAGCTGTCCCCAAAGTTATTTGGTTGCGCCGCCGACCGCTTTCCTTTCAGGTAATTTGGACAGATGGCGAAAAAAGAAATCACAAATGATTAAACCAAAAGGCCACATAAATTAGCACGGCTCCAGTTGTGATCTACACGACAAGGGGAGAGGCGGTTCTCTGCCTGGACTTCTGACAAGCTTTGTTTTTTGTGTTGTTGTTTCGTTTTTGTATCACTAACAATCCTGCAGGAAATTAACACCCCGAGCTAATCCGTAGCGGAAAGGATGAAAAACGCAGAGACAATAAAACTAAAAGAGGAAGGCATCGATAGCGATCATCAAAGCGTGGGCGCGTCGTTTCTGGATGGGGTGGGGGGGGGGGTAGGGGGCGTGTGAGCAAGCTTTTTTTTGTCCAGTTCTATTTTTACCTCCGATTGTGCTTACAGCGTGGCCTTTTCTTATTGGTTCTGAAAGTACAAAGAGAAACACGTATAGAGCTAAAGTTCCACCAAATCGACGAGCTAAAAAAAACCCCGAAGAAAAGACGACTTGAACACACAAGCTATTATGTAGCAATTATTCATGCTTGGCTGCAATCTCATCTGGATGGAGACGACATATATTAGAATAGAAAGACTTCAAAGGGTGTTGCGTTAATTGTGCAAATCCGAAAGGGGGGGGGGTCTCAAATGATTTGCGCTGCGCCGATAGAGACATCCTTTTCCTTTTGATGCATACAGATGCGGGCGAAGGGAGGTGAGGTCATTTAGGAGCCGCTTCCCTCGGGGTCTGTGAGGGGGCGGGGCTTAAAAGGTCCTGTTCACGTTCAAGCGTCTGATTAAGAGCTTGATGATGAGCGCGGGGAGCGAGGGCCGCACGCTGTATGCGCAGATATCTCACCTCCTTTCTTCAGCCGTCCATGCCGGTGGCGTATAGTGACAAGGAACGACAACGAAACGGCGGCAAGAACAATGAAAGACTTTGAAATGCACAAGGTGCACAGCGAATTCACCCCGTTGGGATTCGTACAACAGAACGAGTCATGGCGCGCACGTGCTAAGCCGGTTAATTGAGCGCTCACTATTTGGCAAGCGACCAGTAGAAATGCCTTTGGTCTGCTAGGAAAAATGTTATTGTAAAGCGCAAGACGATATATCATAAGGAGGTAGTATACCATTTACAACGAGGGGTTGAATGTGGGCTCATTATTTAGCAGGCTTGCTGGCCTTATTGATATTTATTACATCGTTAATTTACACTATTGCTATTTGGCAAGCTCAAGCTAGCATTAAAAAATTCTTTCTGCCATCTGCAGGGATATCATAAGTGAGATGTTAGTATTTCTCAAGTAGGTAATACACATTTACAACTAGCATGTCGAGTTTAATGGGTGGGCTCACTATTTTGCAACCAGGAGATCCCACTCGCTGTTCTCTAACACGATGGAAAAAAAACTGACGCCGTTGCCAAAACTGTCCGTAAACAACGATATTATGTAAATTAGTTTTGTTTTTCAATGAGTTATGTGATTAAAGTAATAACACTTTTTTTAATGACCCAAAACATATCAACTAACCACTCATATTTGCTTTTCTGATTATTCGTTTTTTGTTTTTCGGGGAGCGGTGGTGTCTTGTCGTGTTGTAATGTGGCAGTGTAATGAGTGATTCCAACACCTGGGCAGTAAATAATGCGTAACAACAGCAAGTTAATTGCATCATAACAGTAAATTTCTGGACAATTAGTGTATTTATTACCCATGTGTTGTGTTAATTAAACAAGAAAATCAAATGAGTGGCTAAGACTGGCATGCATCCAAATCAAACATTTTGCTTGCTATGATTTTTTTTTATGACTCGCTGCATGCTTGCCACAAACTTTTATTGAGGTCAAGTTATATCCGGGAAGCTAATAATGTCATGACTTCCACATGCATGTGACAACCAAACATGTTTACTAGCGCTATATGAGAAGTGAGATTTATAACACATTCATTAATGCTTTTGACAATGATTTACACAACTACAAAGAGCAAGAGCGACCTTCCGCTCGCCAAATTGTGAGCCCACAGTCAACTTAACGGTTTTTCCTCGTCGCTATTTATTCAATCATGATCTCATTGATCGTACTTAAGAAGGCAGAAGTTAGTCCGTGCTTGTCAAATGGTGAGCTCGCATGCTGATTAGCTGTGACAAGTCTCACAGTTTGGCAGCACGAACATTTAGTTGCGCTCATTACTGTAAGCATCATTCATTACTGTAACATTTCAGGTGTACATGATACCCCCCGCTTGCCAGATAATGAGCTCCACTGATTTGCTTCGATGCTCATTGTAAATTGTGTATTACTTTTGGATGGATGGACGGATGTCAATTTAGTGAGTAAAAGAAATTCAAAGTGCTACATTATCGTCAATATGGGCTATTTTTAGCAACACGAGGGTGACAGCAAACGACTCCACAAAGACACAAAACCCTTCCGACAACACACCAACGGTCTCGCAATAAAAGAAAATCCACAAACCCGTCAATCGGAAAGCATCTCGAGACCTTTGAGGTCGTTTTTCCGAGAGCTTCCTTCCAACGAGACCCGGCGTTCCGATAATGCAGATGACAGAGCTTGGCAAGCGAGATACGGTTGGGAACCAAAGCTATTGGACGTGTCCGTACGTAAGCCAAACAATCCAAATATCCGTAACTGTTGCTAAAGATAACGTGACCAAAGAGGGTCATTTCAAAATGAACTCCTTTCCTCACTTTCAACAGTAATTGTTTGCTGCTTTGAGAACCGCTTTAACGCTGTTCTCCAATCAACTCACCAGACAAAAGCAATCAAGATTATTTCTGTGGAAATGAAGGCAAAAACAAACCGAAAAAGATGGTGGCCTTAAAAGTGCCACGTTGGCCATCATCAGTCATCTCGGGGGGTTAGGAAATCCCAACAGCCCCCAGCGAGTGGCAACTTTTGACTTTCAGGCTGATGTGTTTAATTTCTCGTCCCCTCCGGGATCACGGGAGCGCTGGTTACTGCTCGCGTTCTTCTATGCTCATGACAAAAAGCTCTATTGTTGTTCCTAAGATTCCAAATAAGATCTCCAAACAAATAGCAAACATCAACCCGCCTCCCATGTTTTTGATTTTTGGGACACGGGAAACCAAACGTGGGAGACCTCATATCTGTGATAAACCAAATGAACTGAATTCCTCCTTCTAATAAGCAAATCTGGTGCTTAATTACCGCAAAATGAAAGCACCCAGTCTACATTTAAATGTCCAAGAATCTGAAGAGCCCATGTTAAGTTCCACAAGACCTCCGGCTTTGTGTAAACACTGTCCAAGCCGCCGTCCTCCGAGTCAGCGCCTTTTAAGTAGCAATTATTGTGCTTTTTGAAGCCCAGCTAATATTCGGCCACAGTTGTTAACCACATTGCAACAGCCGCCGGGCGGTTAGCCTTTTGCGGCGCCCGGGCTTTAGCTGACTTTGATCTCCTTTGGTATCCAGTTTGCTTTCGGAGGGGAAAAAATAAAGCAGCTAATGTGCCCGGGACTCAAGCTGCATTGTAAGCAGGTTTGATGCTTTGCATTGATGGCCAGATAATCAAATGTCGGTCACACACGGGTTAAGAAATTAAAGATTAAAAGATTAAAGTCCCAATGATCGTCACACACACACCTGGGTGTGGTGAAATTTGTCCTCTGCATTTAACCCATCCCCGTGTGATTTTAATCCATCCCCTGGGGGAGAGGGGAGCAGTGAGCAGCAGCGGTGCCGCGCTCGGGAATCAGTTGGTGATCTAACCCCCCAATTCCAACCCTTAATGCTGAGTGCCAAGCAGGGAGGCAATGGGTCCCATTTTTATAGTCTTTGGTATGACCCGGCCAGGGTTTGAACCCACAACCTTCCGGTCTCAGGGCGGACACTCTACCACTATGCCACTGAGCCGGTTGTCGGTGGGCTGGCGGATGTCCTTTAGGGTTGTGATTTACATTACAGATCAAGCAGTCATTTGGGATGGGCGATTATCCTGCTTATCATTAGTCTCCGATTTTCTCTTAATCACGCCCATCTTGGGGCTGGGGTTTTTATTTTCTGTCGCCAGGTTGTTTCAGCACATAGAAGGTAAGGGGAGGGGGTGGGGTGCATTATCCAAATGACAAACAATCCAGTGAAGGGCTTGATTCGACATCGACTGATTAGACCGCTCTAGGACGTTCCCGGTTTGCTCCTCAAGGGCGCCAACGAGACACGCCGCCACCGCTCCACAATGAGCGCCGGGAAATAGGCCGCCCACTCGTGGCCTGTCATCACTCCGAGAAAAACAAAACATCTCTCTTGTGTTTCTTCACACTATTAAGCAAGGCATTGATTGGCCTAATGATATCATTTACATATGTGGCACAACGGGGAGCTTGGAGACTGGAGTGCAGAAAAAGACTTTTTTTTTTTTTCTTTTTTTTTAACCGCCCACCCCAAGCAGTGGGAATTCCATTAAAACTCTTTATACACTGGGTAATGTTTACTTCTATCACTTCCTTGACACCGATTACTACTTTCAGCCATCCTTCAAGCATTGGTGACATGATTTTGCTCCGAAATAGCCAGGCATTCACTGTACATTGACTTTTCACAATGTTTCAGAACGCCGAGCAGTGCTCGCCCAAGTTTATGAAGTAATGGGGAAAGGCTCGACCCCTGTATGATTCTCTCTGCTTGTGCGTCTTCAGATAAGCTCACTCGAGGGACGAGGCCTTGTTCGGGTGATGAATAATTAGGCCTTTGTCATCTAACACAAAAAATGCAGTTTGGAGCAGGGCCATGACATCTTCTCACTGAATGTCTGACATATGCGAGGAAAGACAAGAACTAGGAAGACGATTAACAGTAAGGAAGCAACCTAGAATACAAAAATAGTACAGCTTAGCTTCTTCCGCTACTCCACTTAACTTTCTTGATGAAATGTAACACACAGCCATCTTCCCTCAGATTTTCAAAATCGGTCAAGATGTTTGAAATTGCTTTGGTATTTGTAGTTGGCAGACTGCTGCAGTCTCCATTAAATCCAGCCTGACCTCCACAACGACCTCCTGCAGGCTCAGAGGGTGGGATAGGAAACACAGAGAACTTTCAAAGAGAAATTTCACCTCAGAGAGTTAACGCAACAAGTCATCTCCGGAAATTTCCAAATTCTCACGCTACGCTCGACGTTCCGATCGACCAATTAGTCTTCCAGTTCATGGAAAGATAGTCGAGAGGCGAATCGTTAACGAAAGCAATCTTTTTAGCCCGCCCGACCCTCGCAGAAGATGATGTTTGGTGACCTTGTCACTCCCGTAATGATCACGGGGAATGAGGGGCGACGAGAATAACAGCCCTTCTGGGCAGGGGGAGAACTTGGACGGCATGTGTTGATACTTGGGAGGGGCAGGGCGGGCAGTGGATATGAAAGTCTTTATGCAGCAGCAGCCGTCCACTCGGGTAAGCCGCAATCGCTTGGATGAAAGGATGAGCGGAGCACGGAGGAGACTTTCCATGTGATGATTGCGCCGCGTATCTGGCCGCCGTCCTGCAGTGACTCGAGTGTACGCCAGTTGACTGATGCCGTTTGTGAACTCTCTCTCGAGGCTTTTTCTTTTTAAAAAAAAGAAACAATTTTCAACCAATCAATTTCCATCCATTTCCAATATAGCATGCAGGGAAAAATAATCAAAATGTGTCGCCTTTGCAGTTTTCAAATTGTTCTACTACATCGCAAAAATATCTTCTTCCATTGGCTTAACTGAAGTTAAACTTATGCTTGAGGTGACTCGTTGATCTGACTGTTGCTCGCTGCTAATTGACATGAATGTATGAATGAATGAATTGGCCTCAGCTGCACCTGGATCATTTTTTTTTGGAGAGTCACAGAAGGGGATTGCCTGACTCTTCCCTCAGCTCCCTCCACACACCACGCTGATTCTCTTCCCAGCGGGCTTTCTCTCCCCAACTTAATTTTCTCGTTCAGCTTCCTCAACTCATTCCCGCAGGCTCATTGCTCCCTTCTGAGACAATATGGCTTCGCTTTAGCTTTCTTTTTGGTGGCACAACTGCTGTTATATTCGTTGATATGTTTTGCAGGTGCAAAGACCTTTCTCTAAATAGAAGTGGACATAGTTCATTACGCCTCAGAGTAGGACCGCTACTCCCGCAGAGACCCCCTCGCGACACGCAGCTTGTGTTTCTCAAACATACTGACATCATGTGCGTCCCTAGAAATTCCAAACAAAACAGTTGCTAGCGGTCTAAAAAAAAAAAATAAAATTCCCCGATTTGGTCAAATAATAAAATTGCAGGACTGTTTTCACCCTCTTCTTGCTCCTCTGTCTTATCTCTTCCAAATGAACCATTAGTCACCCCGCCTACTCTACTGCAGGGTGTGCCAATGCAAATCCAGCTTTTGTTACCATAACAACTTGGAGCGGAGCTACAGAGAGCCAACTTGTGCTCAAGCCTCGACTCTGAGGGCAAGACACGACACATTTCACAGTTCAAATTTTGATTGCTCTTCCACTCACTATATTACACGCATAACGGCGGCTGGAAACTTGCATTTCCTGAAACAGGCAGTTCCCCAGAAATTCATTTTCATCCAGATGAATGGACAGGCACTCCAGACAGTTTATATGCAAGCAATTCCAAAGTTCATTTTCTTCTATGCTTCCCCTTTAAGGCCGGGGATTGACAAGACCCACTCTGTGCACTTCATACACGCAGATAACAAGTTGGCTACGACATTTAAAGCCTCTGGAGGAAAAGAGAGGAAGGAAAAAAAAGACGACTCTACAGTCAGCTCTCCTTAAAACACTTGCTTTCCTTTTTCATGCGCTTTCTTCAGAGTAGGCCATCGGGTGCTGTTTGGCATCATTAAGTTAAGTAAAGTTTAACTCAAGGGGACTTGTTAGATGTAGGCTGGCTGGAGGTGCTTTGACTCCCGTTTATCGATGTTGTGCTTCCAACTATCGACGCCGACCGGGGAGCAATGGCCTGTGCGGACCGTCTTCCCCCGGGTGCACTCGGATGACTTCTTGGCCGCAACAAACTGTAATGGAAGCTTTGATAAACTGAGCCCGGCTGGTCTGAATGGATAAAAAAATCTTCTCCCTGAGTTCATTCGTCGGCTTCCGTGCGAACGGCATTTACTGTACTTGTCACATATGCTCAGGCGAGAGATGGACACATCAATGTCGACATGACAGCTAATCATGCGATACACGGTTACGTATTGCTGCAAGTACAGTCCACCTGTCGAGTGTTTACGTAACCGAGGTGCCATCTTGCACATGTTTATGTAAATCAGGGATGTCGTTTTCGTTGCAGGCCGCACCATAGTCATTACGACCGTCAACAAATAAAACTGGAGACTAATAAAAACTGATCAATGGTGACAAAAATCGCTAGCAATATCCGTATTTTTTTTTAAAAGTGAAGACAATTTGTAACTTTAGTATTGGCACATGAAGTTAATGCACAATTTCTCTTCGGGGCCACATAAAATTATGAGGCGGACCGTATCTGGCTCCCGGGCCTTGACTGTAAATAGTCACGGGGAATACAACTCCAACACGACATCATAACTAGCAAAACAACAAAACCAGTAAACACGACCTTCACAACGACAGCTACGACCAAAAAGCCGTCTTTGCGGAATCCCAAACGATCAAACAGTGGCGACGCCTAACCTCGGCCGAGTTAACAATGCGCCCGTACTGCTGAGTGAAAGTGAAAGCAAGTGGCTCATGTGCATGCCAAAGTGCGTTTGCATGTGTAAGACACAGATAGTGTGTTGTGTAACCGCATATGTCAGCTTGAGTGTGTGTCGATACGAGTTGTGTGGCCGCCTGTCGTCGCGTTCCCCCACCTCTCCCCACCCCTGCGTTAACTTTTTGTTTCGCCATCAACAAGGCCCTGAATCATTTCGATTTATTTGAATAAAAGCGTTTGACAGCACATGCAGGGCGGCAACACGGGTATTCACTTAGACGGTTGCCATATTGGCAACAGTCCCCACATGAACGCGGGAGATATCCTCTCTAATTTTGACAGATCGTGGCCATCTTTTTTTTTTTGCTCTTTGTGCTTTTGTATTCATATTACAGCTAACACGTCTGTTGCAACATCTGCTTCAAGTTTTCCAAACTTGTCACATCATAAATAATTGAAATAGCAACTTCTGGCGGCTCCCTGATACTTTTCTTCCTTTCTAAAGCTTGTCTAATATCTTATTGTGAAGCGTCGGAAGTGCTTTATTGTTGCCTTTAAGTTCTACCTCGTATGACTCATCATAACGGTTTCTCGTAAAGAGGTGCGAAACCTTAATTATTCGTGAAATGTGAATCACCTTTTTTGTGGTCCACAAATCCACTCCACAATAATCCCACACAAATTTTGATTACCATCTCGACAAACAACGATGGTGACGCGTGTGATTCTCACCTCGTGATTTGTTTTGGAAAATATTGCAATTGTGTTTTGCCTACGTAAGTACATGTTTGAGTGGTTTTCTGTCTGTGAGCTCCTGCCCTCAATTTTCCTTCATAGTGTTGTCTCGATGTCATCCGGTTGCTAAACAAAACGGCATTGCGTTATTCTTTTAATCCCACCGAAATGCGGGTGATAAGTCAACAACATTTGACAGCCTTTGGGGGAGAAAGACACCAACAAGCGGCCCCACTAAAATGTCTCTCAGGCGGCTAAAGCTTTTTAAGTGTAATTGAGACATGTGAGGAGATCCGCTCGGGGAGAAGGGCAACAATGTTCAGACAGACGCTTGTTTATTGCCTTTTCCAACCGAGACTCAACATGACAGCGGTGATTTCCCAAACAAACGCCCATTATTTATTTTTTTCTTTCATAATGAGCGGAACCCTAACCCTTGCAGGCAATATCTGTTTTGCCCTTTTTTTTCCCCCCCCTCCTGCATGACCACATATTTGGTTTTATTCTAGGCTTGATCTGCTCTTTATCATTTTCTGGTTGGCAGGCCAAGAAAATGCAGAACGTAAAATGTGGAAACGGATTTCTCATGCGGCAGGTAGTTTTGCTAGCTAGCTAGTGACTGAGTATATAGGTCGCATGTTAGGTGTGATTACTTGGTGTAATACGTTTCTACGCGGTCCGCTTTTTGGCTCTTGACTAGCTGCAGCTACCTCAACCAAAAATCCCAGAATGGATGGTAGTCTAGATGTATTGAGCCGTTTCTGTAATACCTTCCAAGGTTACGCACCAACTACTAGTACATGGAACAAGAAAGAAGGCGCAATTTTTTTTTTCTTTACCATTTCTGTATTTTATATTACTCACCACATATTGCTTCCGATTGTATTTTTTTAACCTTGGTGGAGATCCGCGCTGAAAATATCACTGCAGTTGAAACAACGTTCCACATTGAGTATTCTCTTCCATGCCGCGGCCACCTTATTCCCTTACTCCCCGGTTTTGTCGCTCGCCTTTCATGCCAATCTCCGAGGATCTTTCCCTTGCTCCCTCCCTCGTCCCTCCTCCAGCTCTCTGCTTGTCATTCGAGCCTCGGGGTGCCACTACACCTCCAGTCCTGTCAGAGTGGGTGGGGAGCCCCAGATCAATGTTTCTAATGCACTGCTTTAGCATACAAAGAGAGCGCTTGATACAACCCATAGGGAAATCATGTAATGGAGTCTTTATCCTGAAGGCTCCCGCCGCTTGCGTTACCTTCTTTCTTTGCCTATTTATTTATTTCTCTGCAACACGTCCAGCGTGTTGCATCTCCATTATGCCGTGTCATTGAGCAATGCTCGGCGAAGAGCGCAGGGGTGTCCCACGGAACACCTTCCGGTCGATACCTGTCGTATGTTTATTTCCAATCTCGGCAACTCCTCTTGATTCAGCCCAGATGACATTTATCTCACCGCTGACCTTTGCCGCTAGACGGCCGGCGGATCACATCATTGCGCCTCAAATGCGCGCCAGCGCCATGCTGATAAATGACTTTGACAAAAAGAAGCTGTCCTCCTCCTCCTCCTCCTCCTCGCCGCCGCCGCCCGGCCGCTTGTTACATAAGGGCAAGTCAAACAAAATGAATGACTTTAGTGACTCTTTGGGGAGACGGAAATCCTGTGAGGAATAAGACAGGTGAGATTAATCGTAAACGAGCGAACCCCGATCCAGATTTGAACCCAAATGCATGACGCTGACGCAAGTGACGCTAAACAAACTGATCTTCAAGAACTCTGCGTGAGGACACTTTCCCAGCCTGGATCCATTTTAAATAGGACTGGAATCCCGCTGTTTTTGTTTTGAACATGCCTTTTATGTTAGCCCAAGCGGACGAAGCTCCAAGTCGCCATTCGCACAAAGCCTTGCACGGACGCATGTCTTCTCCCTTTAGATTTCCCGCTGGCGCTCGGCTCCTTCCATTGATCACGTCCGGCAGTTACTTGGAAACCGAGGCATGAGCAGGCTGGGATGCTGACGGGCAGATAGCATTTAACGCGGCCCCGCGGATGTAACTTCGACACTTGACTTTGACGATCAACATTGACTGGCTTCTGTTTGTCCCTCAAAGTAAAGGCAGCCCCTCCCCTCACGCTTTTGTCTCCCGGGGGCGACTTTGACATAAAATACATATGAATACAAACTCACAGCACCGTCGGGTCTCTTAAATGAAGTACCTTGAAGCTTCGGCTAAATACCGTCGAAAGGTTTCCATAAGGGATTCGATTGACTCTTTTCGATTCTTTTCACTTAGCCCGAGGCATGCTAATCATCAAGCCGCAGCGTGTCGGCCTGCTTTTTGTTCATAACATATTTCCTCTGTACATTGTCATGCCGCCCGGGTCCGTGTTTAGGGTCCATACGGACTCAACGCGAGTCGATAACCATACGCTCGCCGCTTCATCAACCGTGCGGCAGTTGCGTACGAGCTGATAATGTGGAATGTCTGGCAGTTATGCAGGTATGAGCGAGGTGAGCGTGAGGGCACGGCGCCTGTTTTTTTTATTCATCAGCAGTCATTTGTATTTTGTGTTTATCGTCCTTTGTTTCGGGTTACAGAAACACTTTTCGTGGAGCTGTGTCGTGTCGCAATGCTTTGATTGTTTTTTTTTTTTGTAACATGCCATTACAAGTGTGGTTGTTGAGACATCGTAACTTAATATGTAAAATATATTTATAAAAGATCATTTCCCAATATGACTCATGATACGCACAAAGTGTAGAATTACTCAACACGTGGTTTAATAGCTAATATCGTCTGCACCAGTCGGAGTGGCGGAATTGGAAAAGCTTAAATGTCAGTGGATAATGAGCTTTGAGTCTATTTTTTCTTTTTTACGTGACGCCAAGAAGCATTTGAAGGAAAGTCAAGGAGAAGGACAGTGAATGATTCATGACTGAGTCGCGGCGCCAAATCAACAAGCTGTGAACAGAACCTCTCCGTGCTGCTGTCAACGCATTTCACCAACTAAACACAGGAAAAGATTTTCTCTTTACAAGACAAAACTGGGACGGTGATCTGCATCTTTATTCAAGCTGCCATTGCGCAAGTGGGACATTTTGTAAAGGTTGAAAATTCATCACGTTTGAGCGCTCGAGGGTTCCAAAAAAGTCTGTTTAATCCGCACACACTTTCCGATAATGAATCACTAAAACAGCTTTTTACCAGAGTGAAGTTCCAAGAATATTCACGCTTCATTGACATGAATTCTAAAAAGAGTCTCAAACAGCTGAATAACATACTTTTTTGTTCTTTAATCCGCTTTGAAATCTCTTTTTAATTCTTGTTTAAAATACATTTAGGTGGCATCCTTGCATGTGTGAAACACATTATGTCCAAAAGTTGATATAAAGTTTGGAACACTCTTAGAATCAAATGAGAGTGGTGGCAAAAGAACTTATTGAGGTAGTTGTACTTGAACAAAAAAAAAGTGTCTTGCTATTTATTGACCCTGTCAGAGGTATATTTATTCCCGGATAGAACTCGGGCCAAGCTAGAAACCCAATATGATGGATTTCCTTATTTGCATTTTTGGACATCATCCTGGTAGTTTGCTTAATTTAACTGTCGCACCTGAATAAAACAAAATTTGGGCATCCACAAAAGATTGGCATCTGTGAAGGAAGACAATTTGGAGCAGAGTCAAATTGGGGACGTTTGGCAGGCAATTGAACCCTTCATGGCTTTATCATCGTGGTGGAATTTTTATGTTTTATATCTGTAGATCCTGGTGAAAATTTCTAGCATGCATGTTAGCAGTCAAACTAGCAAAAACATAAAGGTGTCAAGTAACCAAACGACTAGACACATCTCTTCATCAGTTGACACAACTGCCATCTTGAACATGCTAACGGAATTATTCTTCAAAACACAAACGAGAATCGGTAACGGCATGTGCCTTTATTGCCGCCGGCCAAATAAGCGCCCTCTCCGCGCCAAGCAGTTCGGATGAAACGTTTCTCCGTGGAGGCATCAAGACCCAGCCAGGCTGGCAGTGAGAGAGGCGAACGAGGGAAGCTTTTAATTCCATCACCTCGCTTTGATTCCAAACATTGCCAAAGATAGGAAGGCGTGTGTTGCCAAATTGGGATAAAAGTGGCATGATTGTTTATTTTAATCTTGACTGGCCTTGAACTGGATTCATTAGGATTGTAATCTGAAACCAACGTGGGACACGACACGAGCACGTATACGCATTTAATAAATGCATTTCATTGCGGTTGAAGCCAAACGAGTGTGTTGACGCGATGTCTCCATCCGTTTGCGTTCAAGTCGGCCTTTACCGCAAGATCAATAAAGCCAATCAGCAACAGGAAGGGCTTTTAATGACACCGCTTGACTAATCAGCAACGATTTACACGGGTTAACACTCTCCACAGTGGTCAACCTGAGACAGAATCGAGATTGAAACGTATATTATGTTTATGACGTACCGATCGGTACCATCGCTGGGAGAAGATTAAAAGGAAAAACAAATGCTGATCACGTTAGCAATAAATTGTTCAGTCGTTAGCTTTCAAAATTTGGGCGTGGTTGTGGTTAGAGTCAAACTGGATTTGTACTTCATTATCTCCAACCACAACGAAAATAACCTAACATAACAAATGGTAACATAACGTCAATGGAGTACATTCGCAACAATCTCGCTGTCTACTTAGCGCTAAACATGTAGCAGCTGTCTCTCTATTTCATTGACCTATGCCTGCAATTACAGTGTGAAAATATCAGCTCCCCTTTCACGGAAATGTCGTCTGGCGGCAGGCAAAGTTTAATCGAAACAGAAGCCCTCGCCTGATCTGACACAGAGGTGATGAATCCCGGTGGCAAAGATGGAAAGGGCGGCCAAATTCATGCACTCATCCGCATTTTCCTATCTGGAAATATGCATTAACATACGCAATCATGCAGATTGGTACCAAAGCCAAACACTCCAGGCTAGATGACAAGTGATGATTCACCAGACTGCCATCCAGCACTAAAAAAAACCCAAAAAAGCTTTTGAGCATGTTTGTAAAATTTAAGCCTCGTAATGTCTTGACAGCAGAAAAAAGATCAACAAAGAAAAAGAGCTACTTGTGGCCAAGTTTGATCCAGAATCGAAATTTGCCTGCCAAATTTAGCCTTTTTCAGCTTTCCGTCTTATGATTCAAATACCCCGTCGCAATTCTGTCTTCTTTGACGCTGGTTGAGAGTTGCGAAAGGCACATGGAGCCCGTTCGGAATCCCAGCAGGTAGTCTTACGGCACCATTAGGCTTCATAAGAGCTTCGTGTTTGTCAGCTCGGCCAAAGTAAAGACGTGCAAATTAGAGAGAGAGTGCAACCGCACTGCTCATTAAGAAAAACATGATGCTTAAGAGAACTTTGTAACTGCGCTATGATCTTGATCATGTAAAATGGATTCCTCGTCAAGTAGGTCAGGTTGCTTCCAGCTTTTGGGGGTTGTTTTGGGATATAGTAGCCCCAAAAAAATATTTTCAGGGAATACGCAGTTTGGGATGTTTTTAATCTGTCCCAAAACATCTGATTAAAGACATATTGTAGGAAAACCAAAGCAATCGCCTTCATAGCAAATAATGTAAAGCCAATGAATCTGTTCCAACCACACTAGATATCTAAAAAAAAAAAAACAGACACATATGGCTTCTGTACCAAGATTGTGTATCATAACACATCAGTGATCATATCGGGGGTAGAGTTTTACTGACTGCTCCAGATCAAGAATCTTCTCTGTGGCATCGGTTTTTCCTCAGACCTCCAGTCGCGGCGCAAGCAATCACAGCACACTAAATCGCTTGGCCGCCTCCGCTCTCTCAAAAGCACCTTTCATCCCCGGACGCTCCTCTGAATGCATCCAATCGCTCCCTCTTAATAACTGCAGAGCATCCGATGCACTCCGGGAAGGGAAAGTGGCAACAGCGGAAATGAGAAGAACAACTCGATCCGATCCGCGCCGTCGGGGTAACTGATTAATACCGCATGCATTAGTTACAGCTGCTGGCAGGCGATCTGGGTGGTTATTGATAATGTAGCACAGCGTGCCTCAGTATCCCCCCCCCCCTCTCACTGAACCGCCCAAACATCAAATTAGTCCTCCAAACACACACAAAGGACTCCAATTCCTGCGGTGTGCAATCTATTAACTCATTCACTGCCAATGACGAGAATAGACGCCATACATCACATCACACAGTTGCGTGCATTCAAAAAGTCGGAAGGTGTATTCCCATGTGCCAAGTACGCGACTGCTTCGCCTCCAAGGTCAGTCATGTGAGTTTGCATGCAGTCGCCATGAGCGTGTTTTAACTATTAGCGATTCGAGTCCTCAACAGAGGAAAAATATCTGCGACATCACGCGCTACCGCCGCTATCTCGACATCCAAACCTCACTTCCATTATCTGTTTATCCTCTCATCTCCCCCCTTGCCTAAAAAAGCCCCTGCCTCCATCACTCCCTTATCAGTCATCCGCTCTTCTCGTCCCTTACAGCCAAGCGTGGCCACGGCTGATAACGCGCACCGCCGTTACGAACGAGGACGGACTAAAGCGGCGGGATGGGCTCGGCGCTCAAGCTCTTGGCTCGAGGAAAAGAGAATTAAAAAACGTGCTCGTGCTGCGACGGCCTCTGAAGGTCTTTATGGCTGATTTCGCTCAAGCTTGACCTCTCTCAAAAGGGGATCAGCGACAACTCCCAGAATCAGTCCCCTAAAAAAGTCATCCGCTGTGCAGGCACAGGAACACGCTGAGTTTGAGCTTTTATGAAAGCTCATGCTGGAAAACAGCGAGATACAGATGTCCTTTAAGTATTTTTCTTCCCCCCTCAATGTTCCAATTCAGCTAACAAACTAGCTAGGTAGATAATGAGTCATCTATCTCACTAGCTAATGAGAGAGGGAATTAAATACCTTGCTAGCACTTTAACTAGATAGCTTGCTAACTTGCTTGACGCTTTCTTAACACGCCTAGCTGCCTTATATTCCAATGTACTGTGAACAGTCTGGCGTGTGCATATTGTACAAAGCCTGGTGTGCATTATTTGCAGACACTAATTTTGTCTAATGAGCTGATGAGAGGCAGACAGTAGTGCAGCGAGGCAATTCAGCCATGAGGAATCAGAGATGGAATTGGCCTGTGCTTCAAATTTTCAATTTGTGATGTAACCGTGACAAGGCAAGTTTTTGTTGCCTAGATGCCGCTCAATATGTGCTTCTTGTCAAAACCTCGGCTGCTGCTCAAGACAGATTAGATTTTGCCATATTGTGCATCGGAATGGCAAGCGCTGGTGGCTGATGTTTTTTTTCGGAAGGTTGTTAAAAGTGATCGACTTTGAACATGTTGAGAATATAAAAGCAACCAGGGGAATAGATCCGCTTTTTTTGTCACGGACAGGTTCACAAAAGGTTCACACCCGGTTGGGGCATGCATGACAGCAAAGTGCTGAGATGGCACAGCCGCTGGGATTGCGCAACGTCGCCATAACAATAGCGCCAAATGGCAAAATTGAAATGAAGCCTTGATCTCATTTGAATCATTTCAGCAGGGTTCCCTTGCGTGTAATTGTCATCCCACGTCAGCGCCACGCTCACACAAAAGATGATGGATCATCTTCCATTTATATCACATAGTCTTCTCCTTTGGTGTCTCTCACTAGTCATTTCTTTACATACTGACTGATGTTGCTGTTGGCCACCATACAATCCAATTGGACCACTGCCACATTTGGCACAAGTGACAAACAACACATTTGTAGTTCATTTTCTTTTAGCATGGGTGACAGGGAGCACAATTCCTCTTATGGGAGTGTATTACACTGATTATACATTTTTATACTTTTAAAGCTTGAAATAAATCCGCTCCCATGTAGTGTTAGATGACGATTTCTCTGACCACTCATCTGATGTCGGAAGCCGGGTGCACTCAAACATGGCCGCCATCTGTTTGTACGCGCCCGCCTGCCCAGAGTATCTACCCCGGGGGGACGGATACCCTCGCTTTGCTTGGCACCGGTCCTCAGTGGTGGCGTGCCGATGCCCAGAGGGTAATAAAATATGGATATGCACGTGTACTCGCAAGCAGTTTTTGTATTAAAAAACACAGCAGCCTTTACGCTACGTTGTGTTACGCTAACCTGTTACATTATGCTATGCTACGTGTTAGTTTTGTTTTTGTTTCGACGCGTACGGTTGCTTCAAGTATGCCTAAAGTCAGTAATTGATATTAAGTGGAAGTGAAAAACTCTTCTTGAGGTGACAAACACTTCAACACTTGTGTCACCACGAAGCGTTTACCTCCCGCTGAGCTCGCGACAGCACTTTGTAGGATGTGTGAAGTGGCGCGTTGGTGGGTTCTTACTTGTTCAAAAGTCGTGCCGTCACAGTGATTTTTCTGAAGCTGTTAAAATAAAAATAAAAAACACCTCTGTGCGTTAACACTGGCAACGTGGACGATCGTTAACGCCCCCGGTCCCCAATTGCCATACCGCGCTGATTATACGGCGAGGGTCAAAGGCCAGCCGATACTGTTAACGATTCGGCATTAATGAGCCACGTGGGCGAGGCAGATGAGAAATAGCGATAGGGCTCCCCCGTCATGTACCGTACGTATCCTTTTCCTAAGACCCTAATCATTTAAGGACAGTCGTTTGGATCAACACCAACCCATCATTGGCATCCCGCTCACACTGTTAGCGAGAATTATGATCCGCCGCTCGCAACGATTCCCCGTTTGTCGTCTTTTCAGCACTGACGGCAGAGCAACTTTTGGGGATAAAGGACTGTGACATGTTTATGGTGTTGGCTGCTCTCCAGTGGGGTGCTCTGCAAAGGTAGTAAATTGTCAGCGCCGGGCGCACCTCATCCTTTGTGGTTATTTTCCGCAGGAGTGGAAATAAACCTTATCATCTTAAAGAAGATTAGAAACCGTTATATTGAGCGGCCGTTAATTGTACTTTTAATGCGCACCGGGTGGAAATCACCGAAGCGCACTACAATTAGACCGGAATGTGCGAGCAAATTAAAGAATTCCGCTGCCATCAATTGATTTGGTCGAAGAAATGCTAACGTGTTACGTTCCAATGATGCCGCTTGTTGCCATGGTGAATTAATGGCACAGGCAGAATGTGAAGGGACTGAACACATTTTTACGATTCCAAGAGCTCCAAAGTATGTTCAGAACATGCTTCTGTTGTGCTTTCATTAGAATATCCCAAGGATCAAGAATTGTAGCATACGTTAGTCACCATACTTGTCTTGGTGGCCTTGCGTCAGACGGACTCGCAATTCAAATTTATTCATAGCACACAACAGCTGTATGCAAAGTCCTGGACTTAAAGAAAAACACAGACAAAACCAAGACAGTTAAAGTGCTAAATTATGACAATATATTATTACTAACATAAAAACAGTAAACACAATAAAACTAAATTTGTAAGACTGCAGAGCCTGTATACTGCTGGACCAATAACAAACCAGGCTTTAGTTTCCATAGCAACTGGGGGGGCGGAGCTTGAGTGTTGTGACAAGGTTGTATTTTATTTTATTTTTTTTTGCCAGTAGATGCAGAGGCCACATTGTGTAATCAAAGTGAGTGCCCGTATAAAACATTTTCACTGGTGGGCGGAGGCAACACGACCTGTATAAATTTCGATTCCGTTATATCCCTAAATGTCATCCGCGTCTACAGAAATTGCAAATTTCATTTAGGACACAATGTTAAAAAAATAACTATTACAATTACTGTACTACCCGATGAATGATGACTGCCAGTAATTCAGTGACTTTTACAAAATAAAATTCAGTGGCATGAGTATTTAGTAATCAATTGATATAACTCATTTATTTTGTAGTTTTAAATTTTGCGTGCATTTTACGACCCTCGTTGAGGCTTCAGTTTATTAACCGTGGGGCGTTGCACATGACATTTCATCATAATTGGAAGCAAGCATTAAAAAACAACAACGTGTAATGTCAATACAGTTAATGCAGTAAAGTCTCTCAGTTGTGGAGGCAGTGATCCAAAAGAGTGAATCAAAACCTTGAGTGCAAGTCCGATTCCATATCGACTTAACAACTTGTAGCAACTGCGTGGCTACATCCCTCCTCGGGCGCCTTTGCTTATCTTTTGCTTGTTTTGCAAGTCAATGTTGACCTTCCGTCTGCATATGACTCAAGCTTCAAGACCTGCTTTTTATTTTTCATGATAACCCTTCACCGTGTGTTTTATTTCCACACCCGTTAACTTTTTCCAAATGAATCACAACAAATTTTAAAGTAATTACAAAGCTACAATTCATCGCGCAATCTCCTCGCTTGTTGTTTTGCATGCATTAACATCGACAGTGTCGGGGGGGTCACCGCAGGTAAAGCAAACCAAGCATAAAATCACTGCCGGTGCTCGTAAACATACTTGAACGAGAGAATTAAAAAGCCATCTCAAAGGCCCAACTCTGACCGAGGATTGCCCTGCCTTGTGAACCCGAGTGGTTGTCATGGTAATGCCACAATTTTTGGGCATCTGTTCTTATCTTCACTATGCAGAGTGGGAGTTTCCCGCACCCGACAGGCCATCTTCGTATATTTCTTAAGCCTTTTGTCCTTTTTTATAATTGTTATTATCGCTCACAGGCAGCAATCGTTTGAAGAATTAATTTTGGCATTTAATCTAATTGAAATTTGTACCTTTTGCGGGAACATGTCAGGCATTTGTCGAACTGATTCATTCAATTAACAAAATGAGGGAAGTGAATGATTGCTGTGATGTTGTGTTCAGGGTATCACCATTTTATTTTTTTTTGAAGTCAAATCATTTACATTGTGCCTAATTAGTTTTCTAGCCGGTTTGGTTCTCTCTGCAGTTAATAAATAAATACAACAGTTTGTCACAATGACTGCGTATGGAAAGCACGAAAAATATGACGCAGTCGATTGTGGTAATAAGCAACAATTTTGAGAAAACAGACGTTGAGCTTGAGTCATGCGGTGAGTCAGCTTCCTCCAAAACACATTTTCGCTGTTTCGTATCTGGAAATAAATCATCTGCCATCAAAAGTCCTTTGTCACATGATAGATTGAGGTGTCACAAAAACAGTCCTCAAAAAGTTGTTTTGTTGAACGCAACCTACGCTCTACAGCTGCAACATCCCGAATGGATTTGCAAGTGGACCCCCACGAGCGATTATGCGTCATTGTTTGCCATTCCTCCAGAGTCGCAACAGGTGTTCGACTTGAGCGCTTTTCATTATCCCCCCCCCCCCCCTCCGCCATTCCTCGACTATCTTGATTGGCGTGTGTGCGCGACGGCTCGCGGTGACTGGCACGGTGGCCGTCGCAACCCACCTGGGGTCCATTTGGGTCTGATGGCTACTGATTGGGTTCAAACACTCCTCCACAGTAGATGCAATTAGAAGATTGCTTTCATCCCCCATGTGGACCACCGAGACCAAGAGAAGCGTAATTCTCACTCTGGCGGGATTTCCCAAGGCCTCGGCGTTGCATTCTCCTGTTTACCTCGCTCGTCGTCATCTTCGCGAGCGAATATACACAACCCCTAAAGCAAATATGGCAAAATTGTATTTGCCCGCTCTCAGATGATTCCCTTCAAAGAAGGAGATGTGAAGAGCGATTGGTTGTGCGCCACTCCAGCGTGCCATCTTATCTTCGCCCATGCAGCATGCTAATCAAAGGCGGTCAAGCCCCGCTATCTCCCCTTTGTGATCCCGGGCTTTGTCTAAGCTCCCCGCTGTCAATGATTTAAAGGTGCAGCCCATGCCTTCTAATCTCATTTCTGTCAGATTGGGCAGCAATCTCTCCAGCGTCCCCGTAGCTGTTTGCTATGCGTGGGCTTTGTAGGCGGGCGCGTCTTTTCTCCAATGCATGCAGAGTGGTTCGTAGCCGCAGATGCAATTGGGGCCACTGCGGCGCTGCAAACGAGAAGGCCACCAGACGCCTGCTATGTAAAGCGAAGCTTGTGATGATGTTGATGGTCGACAGGAGCCATCCATCTTCTACGGTGCATCCTATCGTGGATGATTTCATGTCAGCCAGTTGTCAAAACAACTACGCACAGTAAAACTCAAAGCGACGGAACATTGACCAGCCTGGCCTGTCTGAAGTGAAACTTGATGCGGTCCACTTGCGATTAGTCCTCGAGGGTCGGTGTCTTCCTTGTTTTCGATGTCTTCCACCTCCAACAAATCTTGATCATTTCCATCAGGTGTGTTGGAGAAAATAATCTGTGAACCAATAATTGGATAATTTAATCAGAAATCACAGATCTACGGGACTCGGTGAAGGGACCGCGACAAACCCAAGGCCAGATACAACCCATCATGTATGTGTATCGACGTCATGTGTCAATACCAAAATGACAAATTGCCTTCGCTTTTAACAAATAGAAAATTGCGAGCGATTTTTATTAGCATTCATCTATTTAAAATATTTGAACAGTTTTTACTCGTCTCTGATTTCAAAACTAGTTATTCCTCAGCCTCTACCGTCTCGAGGTCTCACTTTTAGATAACACAGCAAGAAAACCTCTCTTGCTCTTTGGTTGTTCTTTTGTAGATTTTTTTTCTCAGTTTCTGCCACAACTGTATATTTATAACTCCTCCCTCCCTCCATCCACCCATGATTCCCCTTTACAGGACCACCTCTCACTTCTTCGTGCCGCTTTTATCTTCCCTTTTCTCATTTTTAATACACCTGCAGGTGTCGAGAGCTTTTTGCAGCTTCTGCCTTTCCCATTCCTTCTTCTTCTCTGCTGCCCGGTTCCTCTCCGAGGAATCAGCCGAGCTAGCCAGAGTGAGAGCGAGAGGGAGGGGTGGAAGGTAGGCGATGGGATGTGAGCCATTGGAGTGACCATCAAACGAGGCGAGGATGAATAGTAAACCCGAGATAGAAAGAGAGCGGCAGTCTAACGCCGCACTAATTAAATTCCACTCCACCTCCCTCTTCTCTCTACCGAGTCGCCTTACTTGTGGTCGCCGTCGTCGTGTGCGATACGGAAAGACGAGGAAGAGCAGATGAACGGTAGACGTCGGGCTAGAAAATGGACAAACAAAAGAGGAAATTTGGATTTTGAAAGCAACAGACGAAAGTAATATACAATAAGCCAGGCTCATATTTTTGAACACAAACTAAATTAGCCGACCTAACGACACCGCATATTTATATGTTAACCAAACTTTTAGAATAGTAAAGAAATGAATCGTGAATATTGAAAGATCGCGTGGAGGAACGTTTTTTTATGACTCGTATTAGTCACCTTCCATTCTAAAGAGTCAAATGGGATTTGCACAGTCTGAGTCTTGCATCCACTTTTGTTTGCTCCTCCATTATTGCGCACTTGTAGCTGTGCACTCCAGTTGTGTTGGCAATTAGGGGGCGGGGTGTTCCCCTCTGTGTTCATTACTTGACCCCCACCTCAGCACGATCCACGTCACCTACCTCCACCCCACAGCGTCCATGAATATTTAACCACCCTCTCCCCTTCTTTCATTCGTCTTCTTCAACCACCTCAAGTCACTTGTGTGTTTGTAATGATAAATACTCAAGAGTTACTCCACTATAAAATTGTTTGCTTTTTTCTCCAAAAGTATCGGAATAGTGAGGCCTGCGTATGAATTTTTAGTAGACTGAATTTAAATTTGGCATCACTTCCAGGTATTTGCATTTTAGATAAGGGATGGGCAATTTTATTTTTTCAAAGTGTTACACATTGATGGCTTTTCTTGTCCTTGTTAAATAAATCATTGTTGTTAATTATCGTAACAAATACTCTATAAAAATTAAAATTACATAAACGTATAAATATGATTGACTAAAATATGACTATAAAAATCCATTCAATAGAGGACTATTTTGTTTGATTTGACCTTATTTTCCAACCAGAACACCTTTGCACTATTAATCCCATTTACTCCCTGGAGGGCCACACTCGCAATGCACTTTGCTACTCTCATGTAATTCTATTTCTTTGAGGTTTTTATAAAAGCCAGAGCAAAAATTCATTTTTTTTCTTTCAATATTGTAATTTCATCATCCATGGCGAGAGATGAAACTGTAGCCCGGTTCCTATATATTCATTGTCTGTCCAAGCTCCAGGGAATAATCGGGTAAGAGAATTATTTTGTCAAAATGTCTGTCATCGACATCCATGCCATTTTTGGTCAGTCCGCTCCAAAATAAAAATTGGCTTGGAATGATTAAGTTCATCGGGACTCCAAAAAAAAAAGAAAGATTTCATGCAGGGAGATGCTTGAAGTTGCCACTAATGGGTAGAATAAAAAAAGAAATAGTGGATTTATATTTTTCTATATGCTGCTATATGTATCTACTCAGTCCAAACCGATGCTCTCCCCCTTTCCTCCTCACCACCAAAAGGCGTCACGGCAATCACGATGCATCCACGTTGTACGCTGGAGCCACAATCGGGACGCGGGGCACGACTTTTCTTGAATTTGTTCTCGCTCGTGTCTGGGGGAGGTTGAGGTGTTGCAAAAATCACAATCATTTTCAGGGTCCCTGTGTGTGCCTTTTTGGCAGGCAGGCCTTTTACCTTCGCGTATCCATACCTCAAGCATGCAAATTCATCCCAGTTGGTGGAATGCGATGAAAGCAGAGCTGTAATGACTTCCAACAAGTTGTCATCTCTTTATATGGAAATGTGGTGGACACAGAGGGAAAACATATTTTTCTCAATTTATCTCAAAAGCACGGTACAATAGAACACCCAGAAAAAAAAAATCCATCTATTATGCTTAGGAAGGAGCATTTTTTTTTCCTGCCTACACGGGAATGTAACCAAAGGAATATTGGTATTTATTTTCTTTAGCAAAATGTCACAATCGGCATCCCGTTGATATAATGAGCGAGCTTATGTTGAAGCACTTCCGGCAATAACATGAATGGCAAAACCTTAACGAGGTAGAGTGGAAAGCAAACTGGCTCACTGACAGAATGCCATCTACTCACTCCAAGGTTAAGTTGACACAATTAACAAACAGCCTTCAAAGTTGTTAATTTGCCGCAAAGTGGCTGACATACCACACTCGAGTATTCATTGAGCAGAGTGTTTGCGTCCCGCTCTTAGAGCCGATGGGTTTGAATTTTTGCGCTTTTTTTTTTGTTTTAGTATTTCCATCACTCCAGTGCAAATATGCCAAAAAATTGATGATTTTTACCGGTCGCAGGTGGACGTCAAGGTAGCGCTTGCTTGTTGATTGGATTTTTTTTCTATGAACCTTAAAACGTTGCGGCTCATAGAAAAGCTGTGTGAAAGTTCTCTCATGGTCAAACCCCCTTTCCCTCCCCCTTTTCCATTCCCCCCCCCGGTCTGAGACTTATGCGGCTGCCATCAAGGACCTTGTCAAGGTCTGTTTATGCTCAGCGCTTTGACTTGTTTGGGTAGGTTCGATGTAGATGCCGATATTTTCAGATTCAGCAACGGAACCCGTACACACTCAACTCCCTAGTGAGACCTCTAAGCTAAAATTTAAAAAAATATAGCACAGACTGATTAAGTCATGGAATTGGAGAGCAACTGCAGGAAACACTCCATGGGTTAGCCTTCAGTTTCTTTGAATCCCACAGGCGTGATGGAAATGCTAATTACTTATTGCAAGGTCACACAGACATAAAAACATTTTTACCGTACAGGTTAGGATTTTTAACATGTAACTGCTCAGGCCTACACAGTGACCAGTCACTACCGATTGGGTTTGAAATAGTAGTTTTGTGTTGTCAAATGTTGTCATTGATCGGCTTGGCTTGATTTAACTGTAGCCACTCCCACAACGGCGCAGCCCACCTTCTCCCAGATTCGTCTACCTTGTCCAAAACCTTCTTTAGTCATAAATGGGTCAAAATAACACCTTAGACTGAGCAACTATGTGACTTTCAGAAATGCACTCTCGTAAAGGACAGTGGGCGGGGCTATGGTGGGTTTATTAAAACATCCCATAATGCACTGCACCAAGCCGTAGCGCAGACAGCAGTAAAATACTTCTTGAAGAACAGCTTTGGAAGGTCGTAAAGCATATTTGTCCCCTAAGACTTCTGATTTGCTATATATCTTTTTCAAGCCATTACAGATTTATCCTCACACACGCCACTGTTTGTTTAAATGTCATGCTATCGTTAAAAGTCGCTGCCGTCTCACTGATTCATTGTCACACGTTTGTCTGTGGTTAGCTTTTTTTCTGCTGTTAAAAAAAAACAGACAGGGGCGCTTGTGAGACCTGTTCAAATTTAAGCCGACTTTCTTTGAATGTTTTCTGCTTCTCGTCCCCTTTTTTTTTTTTTTTTTTTTTTAAAAACATAAAATTGAGTTATTCCGCAGCCAGGCAATCACTCAAGACCTCAGTACTGCGGTTCCTTGCCCTGGTTGGTACTGCATACTGGTGATGACATCACTGAGCACAAACTGCTTGTGGCGTACGGACTAGTCAATTAGTACTACTACTATACAGGAAAAAAAAATCGGTAACGTCATCGGCGACTAATCGACTTGACTAAATCACGTAAATATCGTTTGGAAAAAAAAATCTACAATCCCTCAAAGAAAGAAATATTCTCCTCATACCGCCGTTTTTGTTTCAAGTCAACTACTTGTCAATCCATCTCATCATAATTTAATTTGTCTCGTGCGGGGATTTCAAACTCCCCAACAATGATAAGCCACTGTCGGGCACAAAAGCCTTTTCCTTATAGAACGCTATTGAGATGACGATCATTCTTCACCAGGGATCACACAGGAGGGATTTTTTCAAATTGTCAACCTCGCAGTGTGATTGCGCCGCGTGATATGGCCATTGCGTTTCATAACACCTCAGATTTACGGTTGGGCTCAAATCCACACGAAGGTCCCCGTCGGAGCGGCAAATTCCGGGCACAGACCCGCTCCAACGTCAACACTCACGAGTACTCGCGCATCTGAGCGAGCTTGCTAAATGACTAGCTAATGTAAAAATAAAAGTATATGCAGTACACAATCTATATATACTAATAACTCATCTATCTCTACCTGACGCCATATTGTTCCTACTAAACGAGGGCAAACGAGGACACGGCGAAAACAACAAATTCGCCTTAATCCGGAAAAAGCACCTCCATTAGATAGCCGTGCAAACCGTGGATCATATTTGCGCTGGGAGCAGAACAGCGATACCTTCCAATCCAAGTGACGTACGGACAAAGCTATTACTGCTCTCGCCGTCGACAGTCGTAATGAGAATGCGACGAAGGGTCCGGACCTTTCCGCAATCGCTGACTGGCTCATTGCAATTGGGTTAATGAGGTTCCCGCTATGTTTTCATCTTGAGTAAATGGAACATCCTGGCTTTCATGCAAATGATTTTCTATATAGTCCTTTTTTTTCCCCTATAGTCCAAGTAGCTCCAGGGATGTGAAATAATGTCTTTTTCTCGTCGAACGTTGCCAGTGAAATAATTCAGGCCTTTTTCTAACACTCTTGTCGTTAAATGATTAGCACAAAAGGTATTCATATAAACACCTACACAAAAGAACGCCTCGCTTGGATTGTGTCATGATGCCCGCGCTCCATAAATACGATATCAAGTCCCTTTTCTCGTGCTTTTTAGGCCTCGCTGTGAAAAATAATTTCTACTTTGAAGACAATGGAACATCTAGAGCTCCTACGCAGCATAACATTGCGTAATCCTCTTCACATGCTGCCAATCTTTACATTCCTCCCAATGTGGTAAATGCAAGCTCACTCCATGAGGGCCTTTTGTTCTGTTCATGAAAGTAATGCTGCTGTGCGAATGAGATTTGTCAGAGGGTCAGTGCTCGCCCCTGGAGGCTTGTTGTTGCTTTGAGGCGTAATGAAGAGCAATATGTCACCAACCATATGGTTGCCGTCATGGTGTTAGGGACGCTTGGCGCTTGCTGAGACTGGACGGCCTGTCAATTTTTTTTTTTTTTTTTTTACCCACTTGTCACATTAGATACAAAAAGAAAAGGGAGAATACAAAAGATCTTTGAAAAGTTAAAATACGGATGAACCTTTGAAGTTGTAATAACAGTGTTCACCACTAGATGTCTGACATCGCTTAAGAGCAACTCTAAAACCGGATTTATATAAGTACTGTAAAAGGATGTAAAAATAGTCCGATTTTGGCTTAGCGCCTTTGTACTGTAAGGAAAAGAAGAATATATTGCAAGTGGGATGAATCAAGTTGCTTCCTCTGATGGAACCCGCGCTACGAATCTCGAATGTTTGATTAAAAACCGCACAGCCTAATTCTCATGTTGCCATTTCGACTTCATCACCAACTCTTGGCAAAGAAAATAAGGAAGAACTTTATTAAACTTATATTAAGTTTTGGATTGTGAAACTCTCATCCTAGCAGCTAACCATATAACCTTCTGGAGATTTATTTGTGTACGTCAGAACTCGCTGAGGGGGAAAAAAGACTCTTGTGCAATCACATTGCAGTAAATTGCGTTGTATTCACCAGATGGCCACACCGGTGCAATCTAATGAGACCCAATGGAGACAAGTCTTGTACAAAAACATTTTCTATCATATTTAATTCAATACTCTCCGACCAATCGAAACTGAGCAGCATTATCTTCGTGTTCTGGCTAGCCAGGCCGAGGCTCGTGCCAACAAAGCTGCGACAGGCAAGCCAACAGACGGCTCGGCCGTTCATCGGTTCGGGTCAGCGGCTGAGAGTCCGGCCCGAGAGGACCTGCTGGGCGGACAGACTGTTTAGCCGCATCGAGTAGACAAATGGGGCTGCCCGTTGCCCCGGGGATGCGGGGGGGGGGCATCTGATGGACTCAAGGGTCAGCTGGAGCGAATCGTCCATCAGCGTGAGACTGCCGTTTGAATCGAGGGGACATTTTTGCCGTCGTTTGTTCGGCAGGTTCGGTTGAGCGTTTTAGACTGTCCCTCATTTGGTCTACCTGACTTGACAGAAAGAAATAATATATACTGTCAAGCACACGGTGTTTAGAGCCCGAAAATATGACATCAATTTCCAAATATTTATGGACCCGCTTGTGTAAACAGTAAACAGAGCGATATCGTCGTGATGCACCAAGCGATGAAAAATTTTCCTTGAGCAATTTTGCGTCCAAATGCCGGCAGCGCCTGCATGTTTAAAGGGCTTTAACAAATAGTCTGTAATGACAGCAAAGACATTAACGCTAATGACCTTATTCATTTTACGCCATTACAATTACAGCCTTGGAGTCGGCCATTATTTTTGCCTCCTGGTTTTTTTTTGTGAGGTACGTCATTCTCTTTCATCTCACTTGCCGCTATTCCTCAGAGGGAGGCATCCAAAGCATAGACATAAATATCCATTGAGATTTGAGAAAGAGGCAAGAGGCACCGCCTAATTAGCTTTTTCTTAATTTCTTTTTTATTTTTTGCGGCCCAGGGAGCGTGGGTCGTGAGGGATGAGATGTGTTTAACGAATGATGTACGTGCACAGCGATGGACTCCACTGAGGCAAATTATCGGCGCAAGCAGAAGGCTGCATCTCATAAATACATCTACATTGATTTGGACTTCCCGCCGCCATGGTCATAACTCTCACAGTACGGACAGTGCCGGTTGGCCTCCAAGAAGCTAAAATGAACGCGGTTAACGATGACGAAGCTCGGCATCTTGCACGTCGGTGAACCCCCCCCCCCTCAAGTTGTGAAAAATGGCCCTGAATTTGAACTCCCATTGATTATAAGCAAATATTAAAGCTGCACAGTTCATTGACATTTCTTGTAGTTCTTTTAAATGATATTTAAGTTCAGCTTTGGTAGTTGAATAAAGACCAAGTTTTTAGAGCTGTGAATAAGTTTATTAATTGGGATTTCAGGATCAATCAAAATAATAAAATAAATCAAATCAAATATTTTTTTTCCGGAATTCTACCATGTGTAACCCTAAAAGTAAGAGGCCTTAAAGAATTGTAACTTGATAGATAGCAGCAAATCGGGGAGCTCCTAATATATACCAACGTACAAAAGGAAAAATCACCTTTAGAATGGCAATCTTTTAGCTAGGCGTATAATGTGTGTTATTCTGGAGAAATGACGGTAATTTACTGCAAATGATTTTGCTGACCCCAGTGTAACGACTCCCGGAGACCCTGCGAGTGGGTCCCCGGATCGCAGTTTGGAAAGCAACGAATAGCACGAGAAGGAAGAATATTGCATGATTATGCGCTTTCCTGCGGGAGGAATTCCTCCTTAATATCAGAGCGGAATGTAGCCGACATACGGTCGAGTTGCTTTGCGGCAGGACCTCTAATGCGCCGGGTGCTATGTATCAGCACCTTGCATTACGGCGGCGGTCCAGTGCGCCGAGAGAAACTTTGAGCGTGACGTGAATGAGTGATGCTCCACTAGCTGCGTCCTGTTTATTCTCTGCCCTTTATTTATAGCCGCCACTGATCAGCGGTGGAAAAATACGATCGCTAGAGCAGTGACAAGGAACATCTACTGACGCGTTCTCAACGATCAATACGGGTCTCGCACTGTCATAGCGCGATAATCCCCGACAGATTGAACATGGCTCCAAATCCCTCGACTGTAAACGGAACGGGAAGGTCTGCTTTCTCGTTACGGTCCGCCGATCAAAATCAACATGTTGGCCGACATGAAACGGCAACTCTCGAGCGCTCGAGCGCAGTCCTCTCAGTTCGATGAATGATCCTCCCGAATTGGGAAGACGGAAGCACAATAGTGTTGTCGCAGGGGCTTTAGGCGCAGCCAATCCCATTATGTGGCAGCGCCAGTCATGACCTCACTTAGCGCTCGCCGGCGCCATCCCATCAGCTGTGATGAACAGGTGGGGGAACCGGCGCGGGCTCCTGGGCTGATTTGAATCCGAGGTGGACGTCCGCTCTTGATGATGCCTGCGAGGGTTCGCGCCATCACGTCTTTATTGCCTTGTAAAAGCGGGATAGCTGATATGCATGGGGGTTTATTGGACAGTTCGGCAGTAGTGTGACGATTGTTGGAATTACGATACATTTACGATTACGACTGCTTATAAGGGAAAATACCTGTCTTTTCACATTATTGTTTCATTTAAATTAAGTGTCTGATACCTTGTAACTTTTTTTTACATTTCAATAAAATACAATCCAAAAGTAGTGTAAGAGATTGTTGTAGTTGATATTGTAGGGTGTTATTTAAAAATAAGGTGTGGTCAGCAAGGTTTGTGGAAAAAATGGTGCCATCTTGACATTAAAAATGATTTACCTTTAGTTTTATCTTTGAATGAGGGGAAAAAAAAATCCAAAGTAAATGACATCTTGCAAAAAAAATTAAAAAATTCAAATGAAAAATTACAGCCAGCCAAAAACTGCCCCTAGTTGGATTTTGGTCACCTCTTATTTTAAGGCTAAAATTACATTTTGCTGCAATCAATTCATTTAGGACGTCACTTCCTTTCATCTTTTACAGCACTTTAATTGGATTGTTTTGCTTATTAAGACTTGCATGAATTATTTAGTCTGTCTACAGCATTAAAGTTTACTTGACAAAAATAATCCTCTTAATCTGATCTCTTTTGCCACACGTTTTTTTGTCACAATTAAAGCAGATACATGAATCGGCATCCAAAATGAAGGGAATAAGCCTCCGTCCACCGCCTCCACGAACTTAATACCCCATTTAAAAAACGAGATTATTAAAAGGTACCGACTCAGATTTAGTGTGCGTCAGCGTCAAATTCGCTTTGCTCGGCTAGAAGATGATACATGTTTCTTTTAACAACCCAAAGCGATTTAATATTGTCTCTAAAATATATGAACACGCTATAAACTTGAATTCGGACACCGTCTTGCCCGCATGCTTGCCACTTTGGACCGACCCGTTCATGCAGCAGTGCAGGTGGTTCCACGTGTCTGCTCGAGATTAATCAGATGCCGGGAAATTCAATAAGAGCCTGCTGCTGAATCCGGCTGTGCTGATCCATCAGCCGAGCGGGGGACTCAACTGAGTCCACATCCTTCATTGGGCTGACAAAGGGGGCGGAAGAACGTTGAGCCACTTTGAACTCGTTTCAGAAACTCTCCCTGTTGGCTGGGCGTGACGGTGCAAGCTGAAAGTGGTGGGAAAGTTATCGCTTAGAAAAAAACAAAAATGTATATATAAATTCTAATTTAATCAATAAGATAAATTATAAAAGTTAACGTTACTGTAAATACTTCGGAGTGGTTGTGTGGATCATTTTTTTGTATTTTTATGTTCATTCATCCATGTCACTTATCTACATTCACTCGGTTGCTTAATTAACTTTATTATAATTACTTGTGTGTTATTTTGGGGGTGCTTGTAAATTGCCATTATGTGTCAGGTTGAGTCTTTTGTCCTGATAAGAGCATGACTTCCCACTGGACACTTCATTAGGTACACCTTCACCGCCCAATGAGATCCAATGTGAAAATTCCACCTTTACGAATAACCATCAATCAAAACGGAGCTTTACCTTTGTAATTGTTAGTTTCTATTTATCAGCTTGTAGCCGCAGTCGTGTTGTCTCATTTTGGGGTTTCCGTCTTTATCGATGCAGGGCACACACTTCTGGCTTGACGGCTTTCTTTAAGTCAAGAATCAAAGTTAGGTTATTATCATTCATCAAGCTGCTCATGCATTATACTGAACGTGTTATGTACTGTAGACTCTATTAAGTGCTTGGTTTCACCGTTTCGTTCCATTCGGTTGTTTTGACTCCCTGTATTTGCATTCCTTGCAAACGTGGCACAGTCGAATGCACTGGTGGCGTCGGTGCCCCCCCAAGGATTGATGCACGTTTTCCACCTTTTTAAGTTGGCGGGCGGCCAAACTATGCACGCCTCGATTTCCCTTGTTCGTTTTGTGCATGTGCTTCACCCCCCCCCCCCCCCCCCCTCTGTTACGGGTTAATCTGGCCTGACAGAGTGGGTGTAACATTACATAAACCCCAGAGCCATCCTGCCTCTTGCTAATTAACTCTGCTTATCAGACGTAGCCGCCTTTTATAAAGCTTGTGGGGTGGGGGTAGGACGTAGCGGGGGGGGGGGGGGGGGGGGGTTAACCGTCCGCCGGGTCCATTTACGCTGATGAATCAGCGCTTCAAGGAAAAAAAGCTATGTAGGTGAAAAATGGCCCAGCTTTTAAGTCACACATATCTGTCCCATCTCACGGTTGATTGATTGGCGAGGTGTAGGGGGGGGGATGCACTTTGTTGTTGTTTTTATTGCGTTTGCATATTCATATAGTTTTGATTGACGGCTTTGACAAATTAGCGTTGGATCCCAAAAGCCAAATGTTGGATGCAGCCAAATGAGCGAGCGCAGTTTCTGCTCCTTTATTTTCATTCCAGTTCTCGGTTTTAATTTGCAACTCAGCAATTTGTTTTAAATATCCGTCAAGACTTCTGCCTTTGCAAAAGTAATGATAACATTTGAAGCTGCGGCGGGCCCACCCTGGCATCCTCTTGACATGATCATCAAAATTTGATTCTGTGCTCCCGCGTATGAGGTAAAAAAAAGTTTCATATTTTAGTAGCACCCATCTGTAGTGTTTCCCAACTTTGATTGAAACAAGGCAAATATTTTATAGTATGAAAATGCTTTCTCATTGTTATCTGAGCCTTTGAGCTTGTATAGTTGAACATGAAGTTGTTTTTAGTTGGTTTTCTATAGTTCCCCCCCCACACACACATTTCTAAAATTATTTTTGTATTATTGTTTATTTTTTTAACATATTTTTAAACATAATTAATGAATTTCAACAAATATAAAATGTAAGCGAGTGAATCCAATGCATGACAAACACTTTTAATGCACATTACTGCCACCTATAGGACTGGAGTGGAATTTCAACTGCACTTCAGTGAATGGCCTTCCAGTATTTTTCTCAAAGCTCAAATGTATTGATACAGCCCTGCGCTGCATACTGGAGCGAGACGACGCGCATTGAAAATCGCTGCAGGCCAAAGTCAGGCCAAAGCTGTCATGTGGGGAAGGGGGCGGGGCCGACCTCCGCCTCTTCACCTGAGAATGAGCTGCCACTAAAGCACCTGGACAGCCGCCAGCGCACTTCAGCCCCGGATGCTGACTCGGCCCCCCGCACGCGTAACCCGCTCTTTTTTTTTTTTTTTTCCAAACTCTCCATTGCGTTGTTATCGGCGTGACTCATTTCTTGTGCTGTGAATGTGTTAAACGCGGAGGTGGTGCCTCTGCGGGCACAGATGCATATAAACACAGTTCAATTCCGATAGCTTAACGACCAAAGCTCTCAGGAGCTAATTTGATGGCATTCTCCTACTTTTTAGTCGAGTGGAACTCAAGTGGGTGGGATGACTGAAGATAATGAGACTCAACTTAGTGGCGCAATAGAAAAGCTTCCCAAAAAATGTGAGCACATTAGCGCCCTGCACCCCAACGCAGCAGGTGCTCGTTCAACGGTTCCCTAACCTGTTTTGCTCCATCGGTGGCGTAATTTGGGCAAAATCCAAAATATGCGCTCTGGCAGGTAAAAGCAGTGAAAGCGAGAGATTGATGTGTGAGAACACTGAGTTGCATTTAATGGCTTTGCTCGTCTAAAAACACTTAGTCATCATGTACCGTGTTTCTAATCTATTTCGTTTTAATTTGGTTTCAGTGTAGGTTTGTTTGTTTTTATTCGATTTAGTTTTTATTCGATTTAGTTTTCGCTCCCAAATCAGTTTGTGGGGTGAATTTCTTGTAACATTAAAAAACAAAAAAAAAAGATAGAACGAATCATCTTCGTCGACGTGCACGAATAAACCTCGAGTGCACTTAAGTGCGTGTCGAAGATCAGATCGGGATTTTTTTGCAGCGACCCTCAGACAGATGTCTGATTCCAACAAAGCTTGTTCGTTCATTATAGGCACATGTTCCACAGGTGACCTTTATGGCAGCTGCTCAATGTAAACAAAGAAACTAATAAAGGTGTGATTAATAGCGCCGCCACTGATTATTGCCGTACATTTCGATATCCGTGCGTCAGTTGGCTTTGGTGGCTAAGCTGGAGTCTATTTTTAATTATTTATTCATTATATTATATATATATTACATTTTTTAAAAGAATTTGAACAGAAATGTATTGAAAGCGTAACAAAACAATATTTACTGCACTGGTGAAAAATATTCTCATCATTTCAATTTGATCTCATAAAATATTAAGTGATGAAGAAAATTATTTTGCATGCTCTTAAATTTATATCTAAAAACGTATATCAGTAATTGAAAATAGTGCTGATAAAATTCCAGCCAAAATGAGCAAAAGTAAACTAAAAAAATTTCGCCTGAGATTTTTCATGCTATTGAATAACAAAAAATAATGCTGATAATAAAATAAGTCTTTGAAATAATACATGATTAATATAATTGATCATGGTAAATTTTGAAAAATACAATTTCAATACAAAAGCCCAAAAAAAGTCATCGCTTGGGAACCAGCTTTCAAGGTGTCCTGCCGCCACCCGGACCTGTCCCGTCAATGAGAAATGCGTCTTAACAATTTTAACGAGATTTCCGACTGTCAGAAGTAAAACCCTTCAGAGGTTGACGCGTCTTCAATTCCGAGCCAACCTGCTGCCGTAAATGTCATCATGTGATCTATTGGATGTTTGCTTTGCTCGCCGAGCCTTTTTAATGTACCTCCAGCCCCATGTGAACCACTTTAGATGGACTGCACTAATCATCTTAACCAACTCGGCTTTTACAGTTGTGCAACACAAAGCCTGGATTGGATTGAATCAGCCCACACGCACACACATGCACACACTCCAGCATAAACACATGCTTTTAGGAAATAATTGCATGCTAATTGTCATTACTCAGCTAAGCATCGCAAAGTGCACGCACACACACCTGTGGGTGTTGCCTTTTGCTTGTTGCAATTATTAAACCAGCGAGTGACTCACAAGGTGACTGCCGAGGGCTTCACAATGGCACCTGAAGGTCAAGCCCGAGACAAAATTCCTTCCTTTCCTTTCGGTAGAGCGGAAAGATGAAACCCAGCCAGTGTGTTTTTTACGAGAGGAAAAAAAACAAAAACCCGGAGGCATTGTGCCTTAAACAAACAGCACATCTGTTGGCACTGCGGTTCAAAAGACTCGATGGCTTCAAGCTACATTAAACAATGCTTTGCATCGCTTTTTATAGAAAATGGCTGCTGGTGCTTCAGATTCGAGAGTATCAACATTCGCTGCACGTCCACCTGATTTGCGTGCTTCATCGTGGTCGAGTTTTTAATGAACGGATAATTATACGATACGCATTTTTCATTCACACAGTATAACTTCATTCAATAAAATCGGAGAACCCCTTTCAGGAATACCTCCTGGGTCTGGATGAAGGCCCCTGAAATATGAGTAGCTATCGTAAAAAGAGAACCAATCAAATCAGTCCATTGTCTTAACAGTAGTGTGTCCACTTGATGCGTTTCTGCCAGTGTTCACACCAGCGGTAGAAAAAGTGAAGCCACCTCAGTTGGACTCATTTAAAAAGATCAATCGGGAACACTTTAACAGAGCGCAGCTCACTTAGATTCATTTGTATTCTTTGGAGTTGAAGCAAATGTGTGTGTGTGTGTGTGTGTGGGGGGGGGGGTCTCTCGAGAGTGTCTGACTGTCATGTTCAAATTACCTCACATCGACCTCTGTCATTTTATGAACTGTTTGACGTCACTTTATTCTTCTTGAGTTGGCCTTTTACCAGATCCGGGCTCCGTATCTTTTTACTCACTCACTTTGTAGAGAATAGAATCATGTCAAAGCGGCAAAAGACAGCCACAGTTCAACCTTTGATTGTACGACGCAACACGTACCGACTTTAAAATCGGCAACTTTGCCAATACCGAAAGAAGACGTCAGCGTTCCTTTTCTGTTGCGTGTGCGGACCTCTCGTGTCGAGAGAATCCTCACGTGATGCCGCCTTTCACAACAGAATAGAATCACATTGGCCCACTTTGTCATAATCCCGCACTAAGCGACAGCGCGGAGACCACTCGGGGCCTTTGCCCATATGCGCTTGTAATTACATTTTTTGAATGGCTAAAAGGCACTCGCTTGCTCTACCCCCCTCTTTCTCTCAGTTTATACTGCATTGGGATACAGGAGAAGTACAACAAGGTTGGCTGCCTGCCTTGGTTTAAACTTGCGTGGTTGAATCGGGAAATAAGTGAATAAAGCTATATAAATAATCCATCCATCCATCCATCCATCCATCCATCCATCCATCCATCCATCCATCCATCCATCCATCCATCCACCCACCCACCCATTCATCCATCTCGTATCACATCACCACATCTTCCCATGGCACCATCACACCACACGGCATCTTGCACATCATCACACGTATCCTGTCTCACATGACATCAGATCACATCACATCACATTACATCACACATCATTCCATCTTCACCTCAGGAGACGTGGCAAGTAGCATTTTTGAATGCCTGTCTGTTTCTCTTCCTCACAGTTCCTATTGGCACACGAGAGTAATATATTATTTAAAGCAAGTCGGCTGCCTGCCTCTTTTTTACCCCCTGTGGTCAAATCAAGAACTGTCTATCTGTGGTTTTTGGACAACGTGCTAGTTTGCGAATAAACCCCCCAAAAGAACCAAGTCCCTTCAGGGCTCTTTTGCACCAGTTTGTGAAGGACTGATGGTTTCCACTAGGGACGGAGTTTAGGCTGATATCCGCGGCGCCCCTCGCTATAGATTAAAGACTCGCTGACAGGGCGCCTCCTAATTGAGGCGACAAAGTGGAGGCGGGCCCCCGAGTCCTGTTTGGGTTAACAAGCACATCGAGGTACACTGGACCTGAGCGAGCTGCAAACGTTCCCTTCAAAGAGGCTGTTAGCCTTCATTTAGTGGCCTTTTCAAAAAAGGATCCCAAGATGGTGATAATGGCTTCCAAGGGCAGAACTTTGGTCGTCATAAAACATTTGATTAGTAAGATTTTTGGTCTCACGTGTGCATTGCTTAATTGTCAGGTAAGCGCAAATGGAACTTTACGAGGAACTGCTCGAGCAATGCGGTGATTTGCAAATGACACCATTTTTCATAGTAAGATGCATCCTTGAAAGCCTTACCTTCTCTTAAAATCCCAAACCCCAAATGGAAAGCCTGATTTTGTGTAACTGCGAATTTAAAACCAGACTACTGCCTAGAACGTTTCATTCCAAACTACTACTGAAATGCTTAACCAACCTTAAACCTAACTCCAAACCCAATCGTGAGACCCTTCCCTTGTCTTGAACCTCAACCCAGCAATGGGAAAAAAACCTGAAAGCCCGAAATCAGGCTTGAAATCTTAATCTGAACCCGTGACCCTCTCTTGAAACGATTTCAAACAACATATGCCGAGTGGGTCAGGGTAGAAATGGCGTACATGATATCGACTAACACAAGGCCGGCTGACTTTAGTCAACTGGGAACTGTCTGCGAGATAATACCGGGAAGGGAAGCGTGGACCGTGGCGGCATTTTAACAGTGGATGAATCGACAATAAACAGGGGAGGGGGGGGTTGAGAAAGATGCAGCGAGATAGCAAGGCGGAAGGAGCTTTGGGGGCACGTCGAGAGAGAGAAACTAGCAGAGTGTGAAGACTTTGGATTTCTCTATCAGTATTCCGTCTCGGTGTCGGAGCTTCAGGGAAAGAGGGGGTTGGGGGGGGATCTCTGAGCAGCCACGCTTGCCGTTCTGCACAGTTGCTCTCATACATACGCACACACTCAAAGCTAGACTCTCCAAATAGAATCTCACTTTTCTTCCCCAATCTTTGTATTTGTCAGAAATGCTAACACTTGTAGCACGGCTAGATTTCCCGCGTCCGAGCGTATTTCCGTCCGGGCTCGTAGCTCATTTGGGAGATTATTGCAAAGAGAGAGGCTGCTGGCTACAAATCAGGACATGAAGACATCATGTGGGCTTGAGGAGATTGCTGTGAAGAATTGTGGAAAGCTCACATGGGCCTTGTGGTGAGCTATTTTGGGTGAATTTTGAAATCGTCTTTGTTTTTTGATTTAATACAAATAACAACGGTTGACTTTGGAACTCATGTCTCAAACCTCGGACGGACAGGGGTGATAGATAATCTCACACGTGTACTTTGTCCGCAGCAACATATTTCCCAGAGGAAGTTGTTATTTTGCTCTATTACTCGTGCGCCTACAGTCTCCAGAGAGCTCGTCTCACCGGAATCCCGCCGGCTCCGTTCCCTCCGTCTACTTATTCCGTTCGGCCTCCGGGCAGCGGCCAACCAACAGTGTCCGAGGCTGGCGCCGGCTGTAATAATGAGTTTTCCTCTCAATACGCACAACCCCCCCCCCCCCGCCCTCTCTTGTTGATGAGGAGCACCAAAGTGTTTTCACAGGTCAGAGGAGAGAGAGCGATAGCAGGTAATGGATTCCCTGCTTTTCCCGCCAAATGGCCTCCCACCATTACGGACAAGAAAAAAAAAAAGGAAAATGAAACGAGAAAGAGCATGTGGGAAGAAAAGGAGACTGGCGTTGGAGGAGTGGATTATCACGAGTGGGCTGCTCTTCAGGCAGGGAATGAGCTATTTTGTCGCACACAAAATGGACGCCTTTCCTCTTTTCATGGTTTTCTTCCACTGATCACAATTCGGTGTTTCTTTTTGAATTTCAGCGTTGCTTTTACTGTTTTGGAGGAACTGAGTCATTGCCATAACAACCTCCAACTTGATTTGAACTCTAAAAAATCCCGCTCTAAAATGATTTTCAAATCAAGGTAATTGTAGTTTGAAGCGCATCAGACGGGAAGGTAATGTCACGCTACGTACGGCAAACATTTACCTCCGGATATGAATATGTTGATATCACACTAAAGCTCCTTCCACCGTCTCTAGTGTACGTGATATGCCCGACTGTGAGATTGCGGCAATCGAAGCAAGATAACGGTACTTGTGGAACGTCTCCAACTTCCCTGAAGGAAATCACACGGCTTGGCCGAATAATTCCGTCTCGATCACGTATGTCTGCAAATGTGTCGATCCCGTTTCAAGTTGTTGACGTTGTTGTTGACTAAAGCCTTCCCTAATCACCTCATCGCGTTTTTAACGTCCTCTGGACCTTCTCACTCTTTTGCCGAATTTGCAGCGTGAATAACTTTGGAGTGCAAAAAGATGATAGGAAATGAGTCACTCTGATTGGATGCTGTGCACAAGGCGCTTTTAGGTAATACGCCACGTAATTATTATTATTATAATTGAATTTCCAGGAATGCCTTGTAACCATTGCCGGTTCGTGGAAAAGTCCTTCAACACAAGAACCGCTTAAGCGTTTGGGGTCGGATATCTTTTATAGTACTAACGAGAGCTTGTACAACTATCCAATCCTAAAATTAAGGGGAAATATAAAACTAACATTTTTTGCAATGTGTGAGGAGCCCAATTCCCTTTAAGAGCTTTATCTTCAGTCGAATCTCATCTTTTGGCCTCATCTTTTGGAGTCTTGTTCCTTCTCAGTAGCAAAAGACTTTTTTTTTTAGTTTTAATTCTACAAGGAGCTGTTTCTTTTCCTTCAGCCAACAAAGGCTGACTTAAAGAGATCCTGACAACAAGATTCAGACTAATATAAACAAACTAAATCCTTCAGCTTCAAATTCGGATTTGTAAATCTTTGCTCCTCCGCCGAGGTCTTTGAGAGGTTCTCTTTTCAGCCTTGTGTCATCGGCGTCTCCCCAACGAGGCTAAACTGGGCGATACATCAGTGGACTTTTTAATCCCCACTTTTAAAGTACGGCTATCACCGCCGCCCGTCGGCTTATCGAAGACCACAGGCAACAAATAGACGCCAGTCACAGCAGCCCAGCACTAGCCAGCATTTTCAAAATTACACCTCCTGTCTCTTCTATCTGCACCTTGTCTCCGAGGATTTTATTTACTCTCCCGAGTGATCCCTCCCTGACATTCCTTCTCATCAAGCTAGCTTCTTCCATCACTGTTATTTCTTCCCTTGTCTAGGCCCTGATTGAGTGGCGAGCGTTTATTCCGTGTCAAAATCGCTGAATAATAAACCTTGAGCATCTTTGCGGCAATCCAAACGTCATCCAGTAAAAATTGAACTCCGGGAAATGGTGGATTAAAGGAGCATTTACACCGAGGTTTAGGCTGGGCGTGTTTTCCCGCGCTGATCGATTCTCAGAGGAAAGCAAAACTCCTCTTGTTTGTCCTTCCTCTTTGAGCTGGACTTCACTGAGTTCTGTTAAATGTCAACGTGAGAGCAGTCAATTTTCACTCTCTCTGAAAATACTCCCTTTTCTCACCATCATAGACTTGTGAAGAACAAATACATCACTTTTGTCCAGAGACTAGACGTATATTATCCACATGTAGCATATCTCGCCCCAAATGTGTCATAAACGTACGTGTCGGAACAAATAGTCGCGCTTGAAGTTGCTGATGTCCACATGAGGCAAAAGTATTCACGCTCAGATACTTGTATCAAACAGATGGCTAATGCTAATGTTAGCTAATTCTAACCACAGAAAAATAGCTGTATCTTTCTGTATGTTAACGCTCCTCCGTAGAATCTGTCATATTCCCGTCATATTGCTGCCTGGTTGCTGTTTTTTTTTCCCCACCTCATAAAACCCGCAAGATCTCAGTTGATCACTCAAGCCAGTCGAGTTGTCATCCATGCAGGTTGGAAAAAAAAGAGCAGAAAGTAGAGTAGAAATATTTGGACTATAAAATATTTGATAAATACAGTATATTCATGAGTTCAGTACATTACCCCAAAAAAGCTACTGAAGTACAATAATAAATTTGTACTCAGTTAGTGCTTCCCAGCACTGGCAACTTCTCAGTAGGCAATTCAGTCCCCTTGAAGTAAATGTGTTTCTGTGTTGGTCCTGGGAAAAACAACAACACACAACTAATAATATTATTTGCAGCCAGACAATATGTGCCCGTAATCTAATGGCTCTAAATTACTTCTGCAACAATTGCTTGAAAGGGAATTGAGTCTAGGAACTGAGAGAAAGATTTGTAGATGGCAAATATAGTAAGAAGAACGCAGTGTTTTTCTGTGATAGCTTGCTGGGTGGGATGAAAGGTCCGCCGTGTGTGAGGGTCGCTGTCGCAATGCAGCACTTTGATGATGATGGAGTGGACGCAAGCATATGTTTGGAGTTGCTGTGCGTGTGTCAACGTCGGGAAAACAGACGTCCACATAGACCTCATGAAAGAAGCCCTGACCGGGCTGTCACCTCTTCACTGTTACTTTTACTAATTCAGACACCCGTGTCTAAATTGGTGATTAAAATTTCTTCAGCCTCACTGGAAGTTCGCGCTCCACCGACCACCATATTAGTTTAGCCTTGAGCATCACGTCCCCGTTAGGAGAAACCACAGAGAATCCCCGTTGTCGTCGCGTTCGACTCGTTGTTTTGCCGGGACCCCCTCAAAGGTCTTAAATTCCACTTCGCACTACCTGCCCGCTATCACGCGGCATTTAGCAGCTAAAGAGCCATAAACTCCCCCAAGGAGTCCCTCGCCTATTAATCTTTCCCAAGCAGACACGCGGCGCCCCGAATGCACAATAGCGTTTCCTCCAGGAAGTGTGAGAAGTGCTCACTTTACCAACTTTGAGATAAGATTGTTATTAAGGTTAGGCAAGTTATATCGGGTCAAGAACGATAATAGTCATCGTTGGAATTTCGTGTCGACGTTGCGTTTGAAAGGGCAAAGTTCCATTTTGCGGAGCAGCAGTGGTAGAACACACGAGCTAAGGACGAGGCTGCTAACTTTGCAAATACTGTCATAACTTTTCATTTGTCTTTCACACCAAATAAGCAACACCAACTGGTGTTGTCAAGGTGCCATGATTCCACCACCGGGCATGCCTCCACTTTTTTTTTTTTCTCCGGCCCGCCAACAAGGCTGACACTGTGTCAACACTGTGCCGTCATTAATCTTTGTTAATTAAGTCAGACAAGTCGTTAGTCACAGTTATCCTGGCAATCAATCTCGAAGGAAGAGCTCAAAACTAGGGGGTGGATAGAAATAACTTGTGATGAATGTTCACGCTGGTTGGTCATTTGTTGTTTTTGTTTTTTTCTCGCCTTTGGTTACTGGCTCAATCATGTGCTTGAATCTGCTCTCTGCCGGTGATGTGATTCATGCTGACATTGTGCAAAGGAAGAAAAACAAAGCAAACATTTTGACATAAAACTAAATAGATTCATATTTGGTGTGCTTCCGATTTCCTGGAAAGTTTGGAGAAGACCATTTTTCTCTTCAGGGTGCACAATGCAATGTTATCTACTTGGAAGCGCTTAACTCCAATCCATCACAGATCTTGTGGATCAAATAGAACCAGGAGATGCTTTTCTGGATGAGTGGATGCAAAAATCCCACTGACAGACTCCCAACATCTTGTCGAAATATTTCTTGCTTCTGTTTTGAGTCTGTCATTGTGATGGTCAGTGCCTGTATACTCAACTACAGACTATCCGTACCCGCCATTTTCCAGGGTAGAACTTCTTCTTCACCCTCAAGATGGGCTGGGTTCAATATGTCACCCTCATCCCGCAATTTTGTAATACTGACATCCTTGAAAACAAATTCTCAGTTGAAAAACGTCATATAGGAAGTATGTCTCCGTCGTCCTTTCATCCGTTGCTCTCCGCTGTCCGGCTTTCTTTCATTTTCTTTTCCGTGGCTTCTTCTATTTGAGAGACGGATCAATGGCTTGCAATCAGATCACGGTGTGCCCATCAAGAGCTTTTGCGGAGGAACAGAAATACCAAGCGAAATTGAACCCAGGCTCGGAAAAACAAAGATGTTTGTCCGCGCGTAAAGCCGGAGCCTATTTTCAGCGGCGTGACAAAATGACCTCTGACCGAGAACCAAAAGTTGATTGCATTAGTACAACCAAGTTGCTTCGAATCATTCAGTGGCTCCAAAATTATATAGCTGAGTATTTGTTTGTGAAGAAATCTGGTTCTCTTTTATACTAACTCTGTTACTGTTGACTGGAACTGTTCTACTAACAGGTGGTGGAAATTTTCAGATGCAGTATGTCACAATCACCCACCTTCATTTGTCTGCGGTTGGCAAATGGCATGAAATCAATCTAGTTGCATTTACCCCTCCCTGTATTTTGGCCAGTTAGGATAAAAAGGCTTAAAATAAATTGCAGACGGCAGGTGCAATTATAGGCACACTCAGTTAGTAGATCAGCTTTCATATCTGTTTGTGTTTGTGCCTATTTTGGCATTTACAAAGTCTTTTATGACGGTTTCGCAAAACAATTGTAATCACGGTTAATGCTTAAACGTTGCTGTTGAACACGGAGCAAACCTTTTCCAGTATGTAAAGGAGACATTTCCAAACCGTACTCAGGTGTCTCAGTGACACATACGTGACATTTGAGGGTTTACTCTCATCTCCAGACTTAAGATTTAGTCATATACGGTATTCAGTAACGTTTTTTTTTTGTTCATGCTAAACCGTAGGCGCACTTGTCTGCGGAATTTTACATATACATAAAAAAGAATGAGCAATTTGACAAATGCGTTTTCCATCAGACATCCCGACTGAACTAAATAATAAAGACGGATGAGTGTCGACTCTCCGACTCAAGTCGGTCTCTACGGCCCTAAATCATGAACGAGTCTGTGGTCTTGTCTCAAGCAAACGAGCCACTGCATATCTTGCACTGTGGGCTGTGCTAATGTGAGACTGGCTTCCGTTACCATGACGACTCGGCACAGAACTGGCGGGTGGCTTCTTGTTGAGCCAGGAGTGGACGGCCAAATGTATGCATGTCATGAAGGCTGAAATAGCTTCGTATAGGCAAGAGACTATATTTGACACCTGAATGTATTCCGCATTTGAAATCCCTGAATGCACAAGCACGGGAGGACGAACTCTACTCAGCAAGCAAACCACTGTGGAAATGAAAAAGGCGACTAAAGCGTCTGCATAATGAGGTCCAATAGTAATCTATCCAGCTTTTAACATAAGACCTCTTTTTCAAAGGCAACAAACTGATGAGTGGAGTCAATGTTGCGTCATCCGCGCTGTCCCATCGCAGGTGTGACCGCACAGGAGGGCCGAGCCGAGCCCATGCCATTCATCAGAGTTTAAGTGCCGATGCATTTAATCTCACGCTAATTAAAATGAGGCTGGGGTCTAACGTCGTTTTCTAACCCCACTCAAGTGGGGCCCGGCGGGCTCGGGAGTATTCTGTGACATTAGCGGGGATACTGCGCCCCGTTCCTAATGGACGTCAGGAGACGTGATCCAAGTCGTTTTTTTTGTGTCGTCAGGAAGATACACCGGCGATAAGACAAAACCACGGCCAATTATAACAATGGATCCATGCGTACACTGCTTTAATGGTCGTTCCCTTGTCACAGGTAACAACGGCCAAAGCCTCAGCAGAGGTTTGCTCCTGTTTATTCCACTACTCTTTACTCCATGCCTGCCATTGACATTTGGCCCTGTCCATCGGCAAGTCTGTCCATTAGCCTTTTAACCTTCTCCAAAGGGACCGCGCGTCACAGCGTGGAGCCTATTTGGACGGAATCGGAGCCTCATCCGGGCTTCTGCCAAGGCGGTCTCAGCGTCCGGCTCCTCCTAGGTGCTCGACTCCCAGCTGCCGAGGCGGGCTGAATGTCAAGTGTCGGTTGGCAAAGTGTATGTCAAGACTCCCGCTGTTGACTCATGGCTTGAAACGCGGCGCAACCTTTGAAAGCGTTTAATTATTAAGACGGCTGCCGCAAACAAACGTCGATTCAGCAATTAGGATGACCCTCGCAACGGTTAGCGGTTAGCGTTTTATGAAAGCTGTCGTAACCTTACATGATATATTCTTTGTGACTGTATCACCTTTCCATTATGGCTAATTGCTAATCATGCTATTGACTTATCAGTGCGGTTTGATGTCATGTGACCCCCGCTAATATTTTACATAATGGGCATTACAAACTTTATTAGAGGGTTAATTATATTAAACCTTTTCACTCATACCAATTGCAAATATCTACTTTGAAAGCAGTTAATTAGTTTTTTTTGTTTATATGCGCTAATCGAGTGATTTTATCTGTGACGAATCAGTCTTTGTGAGAATGTCTTTTCTTGTGCCTCTTTCAATCGTAATTCATCAGCCTTCTGATTCATATCCAACCCTGGTAACGTTGTAATTAAAAATGCCGATAGCCATCAGTTGTTTCCACGTGGCCGTGAATACCAGCGAACCGGTCGATGGGGCGGTGGACCGATGGCGGCAACATTAAAGAAAAAGTCACAAAAAGCCAGATTAATCCTGCGTCATCCCGATTCTTGGATTCTAGCTCCTCGCTCGGCCAAAGTTAATTGGAACGGTCTCCGTCTCAGCCGATCTAGACGAGCGCTGCCAAAAATACTTCATAGACAGATGACGGTTGCCATCTGAAATTTCATCTTCATTGTGAGATCTCAGGCTTTCTTTCCTTATTTCATGCAAAGCCACAGGCAGACCTCTGCGGAACATTTTATATGTAAATGAAAAGGAATTACTCAAGTCTGTCGGAGCAGAAGCAAGTTGAAGAAGGCGTCTTCCATCAGAGACCACTTGAATGGTGAACCAGCTACTTGAAGGATATTGGCCAGAATATTATGTCACTCTTAAGATGCTTGCTTCCCACAGTCCTGCCAACAGGGCCAATTCTCATGCTTAAATCCAATCTAATACAGAGAGAATCGTCATTCCATCCATTTTGGTTAGCGCTTGGTCTCGAGTGACGACTCATCAAATCGTACAAAAATCGTATCATGCTCTTGTTAGAACATTTCTGGTAATTTTGGAATATAATAACGACTTTGATGAAACAATTTGGCAAATTATCCTTTTAAACTTTTGACACTCAAATGGAGTTGGCTTGGTCTGACTCCAAAATAAAATACTGCTTTGATCGAACAAATATGTCCTTGAGGTCGAAAGCCAAACAAAATATTCCAGGAAATACGCCAACTTTGTTAATTGGAATAAAATTCACTGGCGATAACTCACACAAAACAAAGTTTACTTGACTCTGAAATGATATACTTTGGCATGAAATGTTTTGGAAGAAAAACAATATCCTTAAAGATCCCTAAAAGGACATGTATGAACATAAAAGACTATCCTCCGAGTTTGCCGCCTCGTCTTCAAGGGTACGTCACAAAACCAGGCCATCGAGCCAAATATTGATCCTCGAAAACGTCAACTGCATAAAGCGCTTCCCTGTCATTCAAATTTTGAACGGCGGAGGCGTGGATGTTAAAAATAGACGAAGGTGAGGGCATGTGGTGAGGGGGTGGGTGGGGCTTGGGGGGGGGGATTCAATTATGGCAGTGTATGCATGTGTGAAGGGATTTTGAAGCGAGGCGTTCTCTGTGTCACTGGCGGCGACCGGCTTAGAAATTGAGGGTGAATTTTTTTTTCCCGTGAGACATTAAATGATAAGAGAATTAACAGCACACATTGGCAAATGCGCACACCCATGGGGAATTATCCTCAGAAGAGGAATCTGGTTCAAAAAAACGCGCGTTTTGGCACGGACGTGTCATTATCCCATTCAACCTCCGGCATCTTATTTATTCTCGTTGGCTCGCTTTCGTATTAGCGTGTCATACGACAAGGAAAAAAGGTCAACGGGATCTCAGTGTGCTTGGTTGGTTTTCTGGAAAGCCAACAGAGGCGACAAAGTGACTCACATGCTACAATATGGATTATTGTCGTTAAAAAAAGGCCGTAGCACAGGCGCAGGCCAGCGTAGATGGAGGGCTGCGCCGCCGTGGGAGTGGTCAGTCAAAGCGAATCCTTTCATTCCCATTAAACGTGGCGCTAACGTCGACATACAATAAGAAAGTATTTCAACTACTTCTCAGTTCTGCAAGAAAAGAATTATAGACCCGTTTTTGAAATGCAAAATTTGATCTCATGGGCTGTGATTCGCCGCTTGTCCTTTTCCCATGCCATCGTATCCATTGAGGGGAGCGGGGTAAGGGTTGGAAGTCTGCTCTTGTTGCTAATAGCCTGCTGATATGTCTAATCAGGGAGAGGGTGACATTTACACGAGACACCCTGCCGTCTTCACCCCTCTAACACACACACATGCACACACACTATTGGAGGACTATCATGTGATTGCAAAGCCATATGCCAAAGCAATTGGCGGAAAGGATATCTTCCCATTTAATTGATGTCGTTTTAACTTCAAAACCATGTTTGCGGGAAAACAAAAGGCAATGATGCAGGTCGATGAAAAATCAATTCATCTATTGCGCCAAAGTCTTGATTCTATTTAAGGGTTAAGGTTGGAATTAGAAGTCCGGGGGTTATGATTTGACTCGATTATTGTAAGGATTAGGGTGTTAGGATTTAAAACCGAGGTCCTGGCCATCATCATTGAACTGCCAACTTTCATTGTGGTCGTCTTGTCGCATTTCTGAGCCACCTCGGGCACTAGCGATCTAATTCTCGTCATTAGCCGGATCATTTGCCTGCAGCGTGACTAATCAATAACAATCTTTTGCACAGCCTGGATTACATTTAAGGGTTAGGGGTTCAGGATTAGAGGGTTAGGGTCGTGGTTTAGTGTCATGTTAGAGGTCAGGAATTTATTCATACTTGTATTTGAACAGGGTGAACTCAAAGTCTGTGTCACCCTCATTATTTGTTTGCATTTGTGGCCGTATGCTCTTCAAAGATCACATTACCGGAGCAAGAGCCACCTCGGGCGCTCCCTACATCATTCCGATCATTAGTTTGAACTGAATAACACTCCAAAGAAAGGCCGTGAGGGCGCAAACACGGCCGCCGTTAATTTAATCTCTTCCCTATGAACCAGCCGGCGAGTCCCTCATTTGCGCCAGACCTTTCTGTACTGTTTGTGCTATTATGAAATGAAATTGGAATCTGGCCTTTCCCTAAAGAAGATGGAGTTTTTCGGAAGAACTGGGATGTGAGCACAAAGGATAGTGTGTGCCGTCTTAAAACTGCTCTCACTAAAAAGATTCGACACAATGCGCTTTCTCGGGACATACCAGAAAATATCTGGACATAATCGGTGTCAAGGAAGTATGTTGAAGTCATACATGGTGATGCTATCTTTTCCGCAACGTACATGCACATTTCCAGTGCATTTTCTATACAATAGAAACACTCAAGTATTGAGCAAACCTTTCAAGCATGCAAAGTTTTTGTTGCGTATTTAAAGGTTAAGTGGTTTCTCTATCATCCGTTTAGCCCACGCGGTTTCTTTCAGAGCTATATTGTGCATATCTGTGCCGACGACTCATTTCCATACACTGCTCCTGCATTCCTCGCCTGGATAGATGTCTAATGGGCTTTCTGCAGGCTGGCAGCTCCCTCCTTGTGTGTATGCGCTCCTCATTACGGCAGCCTAAATAGGGATTAGTGGCGCATTTGGTTTTGGCTTTTGTTAGGACGGACCGTGGTCAAGGCCAATATTGAGCTTCTTCTTTCTTCTTTTCCCCAAATACAAAGGAGTCATTAGAGTGCGTGGGCATGCAAGTGTCTTGGGAAATAGTCACATAATAGTAATGAAGTAACACTTTGGACCTAGCCAGTCTTTGATTTATAGCAGCACATACAAAGCTAATCAAGCCAGACCGAACAAAAATTATCTGACCACGCTTGACACTCCCCCATCCGTCTTTGTACTTTCATCATATTGAGAACGTAACGGGTCAACCCGAACCAATATGAAGAGGTTAAAAGGCCGCGTAGCTCCATGTACGGTTGTCGAGGCGGACCTACTTTGGCTAATAAATCGGTAGCAGACCCATGCGTGTGTAAGGGAAGCACTAAATTGAGTGTGAAATGCCGTAGCGCCAGCCACGACGTTTGCGTTACAGGTCACGCGAGTGGCCGAAGCCCACAGCAAGAACGATGGAGCGGCTGATGTCATTGATTATCGTAAGTGCTGTGGCAGATGCCGGCCTCTTGTTGCTTGACCAATGAGCCGCAAAGCTGCACTGCAGACACGCACACGGTTCAAGAAGCTTCATGGCGACTCAGTTGGTGAAATTCCGCAGGCGAACTCTCGTATTGTACACGGCTGGCTCCGTATAGTGAGCTACGTTAAACAGTGAATCAAGGTTATTGATTAGGCGTCGAATGGTTTTGTGGGTCGACACGTTTATTAAATGCTGCCTTTGCGGATGCGTTTGTTATGCACATGCTCATAGACTAGTTTGCTTTCCCAAAGTGATTTGTTCCGCGTTCCGTTAATTTCGGGTGTAATTTCACTGTTGACCAATAGATGGCCTCAAACAATTTTAATGACACTTGAGATTTGAAGTAAGCAGAATGAAAACAAGTAGTACATGGATCAGCCTAGTTTTTGCTAAATATTTTTGGGTTGTTTTCCCACTGTGATCCCGTTTTTTTATGCCTACAGATTAGCATTGGAATAGTATTATACTGTAAACCCAGAGGAATAGGTTGTTTTTACAAATTTGAATGCTAATTTTAGCCTTGTTCTTATATCGTCCAGCTGCTCACTGAAGATGATGTGCTTTTCTTGTCGCTTGAGTGACCCTGACGTGCGGATTAGCTTTATGGAGAAGATGTTTGCAAGAAGTCATCTGGCGAAGTCGTCTTGACAAGACGAGTGTGATATGGTACGCTGGTGTGTAATGGCTGTGTTCTCATGTGGAGCACACAGATTATGTGATTATATACAGCAAGTGAACGTGACTGATTAATGTGGATGTTTAGAGTCCACGTAATCAGGCTCCGATGAATGCGAGCACCATTTCGATGTGTACTCGTGTGTACGTGCAGCGCAATGGAGAAGATGATGAGCGTGTTAATTAGCGTTTCTCTGCAGCTGTCTGTGTTGCTTGCAAGAAAAGTTAAATGCAGAAAATAGAATGTTTTAAAAGTATACCGTCTCGGTGTAACGTACTTGCCATGGTGTCAAAGTGTAACCAGTATTTTTTTTTTGTGAAAGCCTCTGTAAAAAAAAAAAAAAAAAAAAAAATGCATGTCTACTTTAATGATATTTTATTTTCGCACCATAATGTAAATCGAAGTAAAATGATCCCAGTACGATTTATTGTAGATAATGTGGCTGCCATAGTAAATTGCGTTTCCCTGAAAAAGCGACACTAAAGAGCCCATCTCCATTTGAAATGTTTTGATTTTGCAGATTGTGCTCTTGTTTCACATGATTACCAATTATTGTCAAACGGATTACTGCTTACTTAGAGCTTTATTAGTGTGCTATTTATCATTGGGGATGTGGTCGTATGTCTTCCATCTGTCTCTATCACAATATTTGAACCGCCGTCCGTTACAATTACACTCACCCAAATAGGCTAACGGCCATATTAGCAATCATTTGCTGCCTTGTCACTATTGTTTGCTTTACCAGAGGGTTTTTCGCCATCGTTGTTACAGTAACTCCTCATCCTTCTGACCCCATGCTAATCCCTCTTCAACGCCTCTGTAATCCCCTACACTTGCCCCTTGACATTTTCACATTTTGGCTTTTACTTGTCACACATTTCCCACAAAGTTCATGACCCATCAAGCTGATGCTTTGGAATAGCCTTGGGGGGTTGAGGTTACTGATATGACTAGTAGAATTTGCCACACGTCAACGCGTCATCTATGCCCAGTTGTAAATCCATTTTGTAAATTCATCTTGAATTGGTGTGGGAATGTTAGCATGTGGCTAAGTTAGCTTAGTTTCATCAGGTGAATGCTAACCGTTGCTTTGCTGCGTCATTGTTTTCAGGACAAAAACAAACAAGCAGCAATAGTTAGAAAGCGGTTGGTTCACCTACAGTACAAGTCCATACTAGTTCGGACAAGCTAACGATAGAGCGTAATATGTTTGCTAGTCCGTCAGAAGTGTCCGGAGATTAGCCCAAAGCTAACCATCTATGTCAATGCATCAAAGTGAAATGAATGTTTTGTATCGCAACAATGTGGCTGGCGCTTTACCATTTGCTAGTGGCCCCGCTTTTATTTCCATATGCCAAGTTATGCTAACAGGCACTCAGCTGCCACATTGTTCCCTTGAGGGGTACGAGAGGTGCTCATTTTAATGTAACTTGGCAAGGAACTCTATCAAATGACCACGCTGCACCAAACCCTTTCATCACTGTTGAATGCCCCACTCGATGGCACACAATGCATCACAAAAGTAAACTAATTACATACATACATTCTCTGTTCAGTAGTTCATTAAAGTTTTGCTGGCTCGCGGCCGCTGGAAAATGATGACCGGGAGAAAGTACGCTTGATGGATGTGCAATAAGTGGGCGCCTTCCTTCCTTCCGTCAGCCAGTTGCGGTGCTCGGGAGCCTATTAGAGTTTCCCGCACCTGCCACTAGTGTTTTGAAGCATTTGTTTTGACCCAGCAAATTAAATGTCTGCTCTTATCAGGGCCTCTGGGGCAGAGAGATGTGGAAAAGATGTCTCTGTCTGTCCTTGTCTGGTCACCATTCTCAGGGAGAAGAAAAAGCCCCAGCTGTCAAACCTGAGAGCGCTTTAGCGACACATACATGAACACGTCTGCTTGTCAGAGCTCAAACAGACATTTGCTAGTTACAGAGACACTTTTCTCTCGCTTGTGCCAGTGTGAGCCTTTCAAAGGTTAAGGATATTTTCAGGTGTTTTTTCAGCTGACAACTCAATCTGGCAATTCATCAGAGGAGTGACTCCATCTGAATAGTTTTGACCCGTTCTCGGGGAGCAGTGGGCGGCAACTGTGCAACGCCATGTGCCGGTGCACTTAGGTCACACAGATTCCTAAAACTCAAAATATCCTACGTCAGGCGGACTCCGGGCAAAAACCCCCTGAAGCATTGTTTACATGTGCGCAGTCTCTTCCCAACTATGGTCCTTGGAAAAAACAGACATTGTAGACCAAATTTCAGAAACCTGTGTATCCTGAGCTACTCAAGTTCCCTCAGAGCGCATTCAAGAAACTTGAACTCCTCGCTAATACAGCGGCATAAGATCGACTTCTGTGATTCAAATCAAGCCTTGAGCACTGCGCCGTTGCAAGTAACACAAATAAACTCAGTTATTTTTGGATTCACTTCTGCTTTCGTGTTTCCCCACGGAGGGAAGATCTTTCCTGGATTGATTGAAGACTCTAAATTGCTGATAGAAGTGCTGTAACTAGTCCAGAGTGTACTCCAGCTCTCACTGGAAATTGTCTGGAAAAACAGTTGCCAATTTCCCTGATGCGGACAAGCTAGAATACGGACGAACAGATGTCTTGTTTTTCCTTCATTGTCGTGGCTATAATGCATATTGATGCGTTTGGGCAGCGCCAAATGAAGGCGTATGGTCTTCGTTATAGAGCACATGAGCTCGCATAATGTCCTCGCTCTTATATCCGCAACCTTCTCTTGTCTTCCATCACCTTCTATTTGCTAACATCTATATGGCGGTTCAAATGGTGTGAAGGGTCACTCAAGGGTCCGTGACTCATCCTACATTATCACCAAGTCTGAAGTATTCTGGGTCGGTCTTTTGGCTCCCGTGTTCGACTCATTTTTTCTACCCTTCCTCTCATCATCCCGTCATTTTCTTTCGCCCACCGGCCATCTGTGGGATGAGTAGCTCTCTCCCGCTTCTTTCCATTTTCACTATCCGTCATCTTTTTCTTATTTATTTTCGCCACGCTCTCTCAGCCCCCGACCTGCCTGCGAGCCCCCTGAGCGTCAACCTCTAACTAGGCCTTTGGTCTGCTGTTCCTACACTCCCTCTTGCACTTTGTTTCTTAATGGGCCTCCCAGGATCGATTTAACAAAATACGCAGCTCTGTTATTACCCCGCAGGGACGGACATTTGACAGATTCCCTTTCCCATCGAGCAAACACAATGGGTGAGATTGAAGAAAGATAGTCACTGACAGTTAACAAACAGACCCCGAGGACTAAAGTGGCCAAGTCGTAGGACATTAAAAAGCTGATCTTTTCTGTGATGCTGAATTAAGATAATCGGTGTTAAGATGAAGAGCATGGACAGTTAGAAGTGGCTGGAACTTTACCTATTTGGATTCATGAGGTTTAGCAGAACATCTGAACTGAGCCCACTCAAGGAAATCCTGGAGTTCTGAAAGATACCTCAGGTCTGGGTTGGTCCAATTTCAAACATCTCACCAATATAATCGTGTCTTGGTTCCATAAGGTCAGAATGACTTCTGCTGTGGTAGCCTCTTGTGCTCTGAGCACTCTTGAGTAAAATGTTCCATACCCAACAGAAAATACAGACTCCGGACAGGTCAAGGCCACGGTCCTAAAATCAAATCCCAGTATTTGTCATTTCTGTCTTACGTGGGGATTTGTGTGATGTACCGCGCCTAGGCGAAGTTGCTTCATCGAGTCTACTGTGAGGTCGCTTTATTGTTTGTTATCGAGATTTATCATGGCAGATGCTGAAGGAATAGTGCTAGTGAGCAACTTTGTCTTTTCACTGCCCTTATTTCTTTTTGCCACCTTTTACAGATGGCACACCATATCTAGATGCCTGAAAAAGGTCTCTGATCATGTTACACGTGATGTGTCATCTATTTGCAGGCAGGCTTAATATAGTAAAAGCACTAACGGCGTTCAGATGATTGATTTCGTTTTTGAGCTTCAACTCTTGGTTGGTGTTGGCACTTCCTGCACCATGCATGGTCCAGCGATTACATGAAAATTAATTTTAACACATCGGCGGGCGAGCTAGGTAGATTTAATATATTGATGGTTCGGTGTATTTTTGCACCTACATTTCCCCAACTGTGGTCCAATGTAAAGTCTCGTTTAAATAGCTTTCACTCGTGATCTTTCAGCACGGGTGCCCTTTTAGAATTAAATAAAGAAATCTGCTCCTCTCTTTAATATCCTCTCATAATGATTCTTTCCCAACACGTTCGGCGAAGGAAAATTGCATGAACAGATTGGCGAGCTGTTGAGAGGGCGTTGGGGCATTGACAGGTGTCATCTGGTGCTTAATGCTGCCGACGCGGTCGCCGTCTTGCATGTGCGGTTCATCACCCTGCTGATCCAAGACCCAGCGCATTGTCTTATCCACTTGGTTAGGGGTGAACAAGTTCAGCAACGCTGCTATTAAATTTTGCCCTAATGTATTACCCTGTAATTTCAAATGGACGCTCTTGTGCCAGACAGCAAGAGTTATGCTCGGTGCACTCAATTCTATTGGGCAGTTGGGTGATTGGATGCATTGCGTAACCGGCTGCCTTCCTGGAATCCTTTTTTTTTTTTCTTTCTTTCTGTGGTGACTGTACAAAAACACTCTTGGGGAAGAAGCCATGCGAATTGCCTTATTGGTATTTCGCTTTGTGGATGACGTGGGAATACGTTTTACATACCCACAAAAAGTACCCAGAGGCAATTAAGGAAAAGTATGTCACAGAATCCATTCTAGAGTAAACCACATGCTGGGGCAGTATATTTCTGACAAAAAAAGATAGTGAAACCTTGATACCCTCCTAACAGAAGAAACACGGCTTCCAATGACTAAATCTCAACCTTTACACTTGGTCTTACGACCTTCAATTTGTATTATCTTATCAGCATCCGTTGTCCATTCATTCAACTGCCAAGAATTGTCAATAGATACTTGCTAGGCCTTGTGATTGACTAGCAACCAGTCGATGTCTTTGGTAGGCTTCAAGCCATCGTTGACGATTGATTGACAGTCTCGATTTATTCCCAATTCATGTATCTTGGTTAAAGTTTCCTAACCATTGATCATGTCCTTTATCTGACTACATGAATACATGTATGTTTTCAATCTTGCAAAATTGTGTCTGGCGGGAATCCATTCCGATAATAACTAAGTGGTCGAGGAGCCGCCACCTTTGTCAAGTATGGCGCACGTGCGAGGCCTGAATGCAAATGGCTTTAAATTCACTTGTCAGCCATACGGCAGGCTGTCACCGGCCTGCTTCAACAATTCAATTGATGCGTTTAAGTGTCTTGTTTTGTACCTTTCTTTCAATCAAATGCTTTTTGTAATTGCCGACGCAGATGAATTAAGTGTCTCCATCCATTCGCTGATGAACGTGCTATAAGGGATCATTCCCGCACGGCATGGTAAATTATTCAAGGTTATTATCCATAAGTACCTCTGAAGAGTGTCCTCATTGTCCCATCTCCATGCATACATATAATGCAAGCGTACAGTTGTTTGTTTGAAACCCTCGAATTAGAGATGATGAAAATCCAAAAGCATCCGCTTGTTTGCCAGGATGAGCTAACGAATGATGATTGTAAAGCTATCGTCAACTGTAGAGTGAGAAGAATAACAACAACAACACGGATGCAAATGTTGCCACAGGCGGGGAGGGGATTTAACACAGTGTTTTTAAGATTAGGGAGCTCGAGAGGAAAGGGCACGCAACCAGCAGCAGATGGCGGCTCGGGTCGTCACATGGCTGCACGGCAGCGCAGTAAAAAGGACAGGCCACCTGTGTCTCGTATCAGGAAGGAAAACAATTGTACTGTATACGACACTCGTAAACCCAACGCGTCGCGCAGCTGCGTTGTGCTGCAGCCCAAATAGACTCCCCCTTTTTTTATAGTAAACATCCCAGACACACATGTGAATTAAGCTAAGCACCAAATCTTTCCCCAAGGTTCTTCGAGTACATTCAATGTTCCAGCTAGGTCTGTGAATAAGTCAGCTGCTCCAAAATCAAATCGATACAAAAACACATCCCTTCTGTGGTCACCAGATGGCCACAAAACTATCATTTGACTTGTCAACATCTCAAACTAGCAACAAACAAGTATCTTTGCTAACTTGGACACCGGACATGAGAGAGGCGCTAGCTTAGCTTTGCTAGGATGCGGCAAGTGGCATCAAAGATGGATTTCAAATGACATCAAGCAGTAGAAACTTCCTTTCATCTGCCGTTGGACAGGGTATCTGCGGGGAATCTCGATAGTTAAAGTAAGTCATATGGAATTAAAAAGGTTTATGTGATTTGGTACGCCGCATTAACATGTTGAATAGCGAATGCAAATCTGCGGTGTCTCCTGACACGATGAACTATTGTACTATTGCAAAAACATTTGTCTTTTTCCACATTCCGGTTTATGAGCCAATTATATTTGGGTATTGTTTAGTGATAAAAATCAAACAATAAGCAATATCACAAGGGAGGGAATTGATGTGGTACTCAAAGTAGTAGTAGTTCAATGTAGTTTAATTCAACAGCCATCAGCAAGCGCAGTGTTTGATTTATCGATGTGGTGACAGTTAAAAATGACTTTGGCAATCAGGCTAACGATTTTCAGTCTGCCATTTTGGCATTTCTCATTTCATATCATTTTTTTTTTTTTTCTCTGTCCATCCCGGTCCTATGATGAACTGATCTTGTCAGCAAAACAAAGCCTGCATTAATCGCCTAAATCATCAGCTTCCATGGTAACCTCATGACAAACTTTTGAAGATGTTAAGTTTTCCTCACTCGCAGATGATACTTTGACTTCAGAGAGGCCGAAATCAGAGCAATCGAAATCTTTTTAAAAGATAAATAAATAAAGCTTGTAAACTTTTCGCTGAATGCCTGGCAGCTATAGCGCGTCGGGTCGCCGACCTCCAACCAATCAAACTGTCCGAAACGTGAAGGCTATCATAAACTCCATTTGCAACATGTCTTCTTGTGGAAACGGCCTCTTTTATCTCCATCTCAAGTGAAAATATCCCGGGGGTTTCATATAAATCTAATTGCTGTAGGAGGTAGCGAGGGCACGGAAGAATGGATGGGCCAAGATTCTAATCAAAGCAGAAACCTCGCGGCCGGGCGCTCGGCGAGCAGCCTCGCGGGGCTCGGAATTTCGCTGCGTCCCATTGTGACAACGCAAATTGATGTTATCAACATAGTAATAGAGAGACTTTTGTCAACTCCCTCCACACATTATGGAGGATGACAGCTTATTTAGGGGCCACATAAACTAAATCATATTCGCCAGACGGGCCAGCCTTGGACTCACCTAGACAAAAGTTTGGCAACCGGAAACATTTGGTGGAATCGCGGTTAGTTTTGAATTAAATCCTGAACATCATGCCGCTTGCCATCTAACTTGTTGGAAGAATCGCATAATTCTGATTCTGGCCTCTTTTTTTACTGCCTCTGTTGTTTCTTAGAAATTATTTTATTTGCCTCTAAGTCGGCCATTCTTTTTTTTTTTCCTCATCATCTCTCTGTCCCCTCTTTGAAGGGTCAGAGAGTTGAAGTGGGCGTGCTATGCGCTCTGAGATGAAGACTGGCAAGCAGGACTTACCTCAAAGTAACAGAAAACAAAAATGAAAATGTTGGGATAATGACCAAACATGAACTCTGATCAAAACAAAGTCAGCACATGGTGATGCTGAAAAAAGGCGCTGGTTGCCGAGGTAACATTTGTTCAAAGGATTCCAGTATGCCCATCGCTCATTAAAATAAGCATAACCTATGTTTTAGGTGGCGTGCAAACCCACAGTGGGGCTTTTACATTTTTTATTATTTTTTATTGAGCTTGTAGGTCTGTGTGGTAGAAGAAACACTTTCATTTCATGCATGAGGGAGTTTCTGTTTCGTTGTTGTTGTTGTTGTTGCTGCTGCTGCTGCTGCTGCTGTTACACACTACTCATTTCCCAAAAGAGGAAATTAATAAGTGCTCGGGTGAACTGAGCAAACAGTGCATGGCTGATAGTTAGGAAATTGGATTCTCTTTCAAAATAATGCTTTGTTAATAATTAAAAAATAATAAGAAATCAGCTACAGGAAAATTCTTTCCATGAATGTTTGTGTGACGCGAACAAAACGGAGCTTTTTTTTTTTTTGTACATATCTTAATCACGTCAATGTGAGTTAAAAATGCTTCGAAGAGAACAACTCGGCTTCTTCTCTTGCTTGGAAGCAATAATTAAGGCACCCGCTCTCTTACGATGCCTTTTGATGTGACATAACCCAATAATAACACGCCGCGCTGTGCATTTGTTAGAGATCTAGTGGTCGATAAAGCAAATCAGAGTTTGCAAACGGGCCTTTCGCACACACACACACACACACGCGCATGCACGCGTGTGTACCGATAAGGAATTGCACCAGTACACACAGCTGCTGCGCCACATGTCGCCAAGTCATTCGGAAGCAACACAATGCAGCTTTTGCGCGTTCATCCAGTCAAATGTCGACTCGACTTTCTCAGGTACAAATTCAACACGTTGAATCGGCACACAATTATGTTTTGCATGATGATTCATAGTGGAAATGTCATTTTCTAAGTGTCTGTACGTGACCTCCTCCTCGCTGTTCTTTTATTGATCGATTTAAGCCCTTCCAATTCTGCCGAGCAACAAGGAAATTAATAAACAAAAGATATTAGGAGACTAAATATGACACAATGGCATTCCTGGCGTTAACTACTGTACAGTAAATGCAGGCAGATGATGCAACTCTTGCTACCGCAACGACTGTGCTGCTTTAATTAACACGATAAAGGAGAATGTTTTGATGTCCTTTAACCGCCGTTTTTACCGCGCACCGGTGACGTATTATTACGCGGCTATTTGGATCCCCTCCTTGTCAGGATAATGCACTTGTTTGTTTTGTGAGCGGGCCGCGTCGGCGTCGAGGGTGTGATCACGACTTCTACTGTCAGCCAAATTTTAAACGCCTCTTGAAAGCGCAGCTTGTTGGCCACTAAAACAAGGTTAATACCTGCAAAAGAAACACGAGAACCATCTGCTCGACAACAACTTGTTAACTCCCCCAGACTGCGAGATTTTGCACCACTAATTGCCTACCAAGCAATACTTGCCAAACTCATTAAGACGTTCATTTATAAATGAAACAAATTAAGTGTAATAACGTGGTACTTCCTACATATCAGATAAAATAAGTTGGATGAGCTAAGCAGATATCTATTGTTTTTTTACAAGTTGCAATACGTAGCAGATGATAGGATTAAAAAAAACAACACAGAAATAAATAGCAATTTCTTGCCCGTAATTTTGTGGGACCAGTTTGTCATTTCGGTTTAATAACGTATTTTAAAAATGAAAAAAAAAAAAATCACAGGAAAAAAAAATGGCCATTTTATTCCCGTAATTTTGCCCATAATTTTGTGGACTTCAAAAATAAAACGCAACAATTTGCACTGCAAATCATGTTAAAATTCAATTGCGAGGCAAAAATAATGAAGTCAATTTGGTGGCTCTCAATGACTCCAGAAACCAATTAATCAATTTGTTGTTGTTGTTTTTTTCAGTATACAGGCAAGTACGAATTTACAATTGTGAAATTTATTTTAAATTTCAATATTTAAATTTCATTCAAATTTGTTTGACTGTTTTAAGCATATAGAAAGAGGCAAAACTACCCAATGTATAAAAGGTCTTGCTCTGTGGATTTACTTCCGTCGCACATAGGCTGAAACATATCCCCCATGGTACAAGTCTGTTTACGGGGGGGGGGGGGCAGTGTCACGTGCAGATTCTTTTATCTGAAGGAGTTGCGTGACTTCCTTTTAGGGCTGCCTGCCGGCGACGCCAGCACTTTATCTGCCAGTGTGTCAGTGTGTCTTTGAGCGTGTCACGTGTGTTATTCACACTGTGGGAACAGGTGGCTGTCAGATTACGGCCCGACGTGAGTCCCAGTCAATCCTCCGTGGTCAAGAAAGACCGACTTGCCGGGAGGCCGAGCGTCACAATACTTGCGCGACGGCAAATTGAGAAAGTAGACATTTCATTAGGTACACCAGTTTTACAGTTGAGCTCCTCGACCTTGCGTGAAGCAAACAAGCTGATTGCCAAGTTAGACTTATTAGACCGAGTCAAGCTGATGGAAAGATGAACAAAAGTGCGGTCGAAGAGCGACAGAGACAAGTTAATGAGAAAGCGGCGCCGGATAGTCACGTTGAAAGCTTTGATTCAGCTCGTTGTAAAGGATGACACATTGGCTATCAAATGATTCTTTTTATGTCCGGGTGAGACTTTAGGCCTCGGGGGCGAGGAACTTGAAAGACTTGAGTCAGTGCGGATCATGAAGGATGTGAAATTGATATGCTACGAGGGAAATCCGCCAGCTCTTTGTGACGCACTCTGCTAGTCGTGGATTGGCGTTTTGTGGCGTCAGCGTGGCACGGTTCAACGTTTTTCTGTGAACTGTCGAGATTACTGATTTTCAAAGTCGGCACTGCTTGGTCATCTGTGATTGTGTTCGTGTGTGTGTGATGCGAGATTCTTTTGCTTTGTCATTCCAACGGCAAGTGAAGAGATTTGACATTCCCAACGTTTGCCTGTCGTCGCAGTGTCTTATGTAGAAACCAATTCAGCGACAGCTGTAGGCAGAGATTAGAGGACGACCTCCTCTAGCTCCTGAGCCTCTCGGGCGGTGGGGAGTCTAGGTGTGTGTTTGTGTGTGTGTTCATTGACGACTACTTTCTGTATAAAATCTGCCGCACTAAGTCAATTTCTTCCGCGCTGCCTGTCACTTGTCTGCGAGGGACAATTTACAGGTGGGAAGTACTACATCACAGTACAGATGACACGGCTGCTTTGGCATCGATAGTATTGACGACAATATACTCTCACCTTAGTCTGACAGCAGGAGTGAAAGCGAGGATAGAGGGTGGCGGATGTTTATCTTCTGAAAAGTGAGGCCACAGCGAGATTTATGGCTGGCTGTTTGCAGCGGATGACTCATTGTTACAGAAACTGCAGTGTTGTAGGACGTTTAGATGTGAAACTGAGCAGTGTTGTGCATGATTTAACATGCCGAGTGACACATTTTTAGTTGTTTCGACTTGAAGAAGCTTTCACACCATCTAATACACTGCGGAACAATTTGCAGACAAACAAAATGGCTGAGTTAGATTTTTATGCTGATTTAACTTAAAATTGCCCAGTTTTGCTTTCCTCCACAGCTGAACCAACAAAAAACTAAAATCATCCGACTAGCTGTAGTAAGCCTTTTACGATTAAGCTCCTTTGGAGCTAGACGGCAACTTTTTGTTATAATCACAACTGAGATGGTGAGAGGTGTGTGTGGCTACCAGTTGGTCAAGCTAGTTTAGTAGCAATTAAGTTAACTTTTCTCTTAACTTGTAATCATACTGTTTTCAGGGTTGCACCCAAATCTTTGCACTCTCTCGCAATCTCTAACGTTCATGTAAAATTCTGACTTTTTACAAAGCCAATTTATTCCGATGTTGCCGCCTTACTAATCTCTCCATGTTTTATGCACAGAAGTGAGAGTTTCTGAAGAATGTGAAGACGTGGTAATTTTAGATCACACAGAACATAAGCCGTCTCCATTAGATCAGTCATCGGCGGCACTTTGTCAGCGGGTGAGATTGAGTCGACGAGATTCCACACACGAGCTAGTCCCGTGTGGAATCCTGTGACTTTGCTCCGACATGCCGAGCGTCCTTAAATGAGACCGCCTCATTTAGTCCGTGAAATCGATGAGACAATTCCAATGCAGTCCCATTGTAGTGTCCTGTCGCATTGTGTTGCCAAAACGGGGCGGGCAAGACGACAGGCAGACGACATCCCGCTTTCTTTTGCAAACAGACGGCGTCGGACTAAATTGAAACGTCTCTCTTTGTCCTCGCGTCGTTTGCATTTTCTTGCGTGCGCAACTGACGAAGGACAGCGATCCACTTGCTTTTTGTTCCGTATCTCCAAGCAAGATGCTTCTTGCCGATGATCAAAGCGTCATTACTGGCTCTTACTTGATATCCACGGAAAAAAATCCATCCCTTTATTCATCCATCCGCGCTAAGCCTTCGTCCATTGAGCCGAGAAATCGTCCTTGGATTCGTCCGCCCGTCTCTTGATCCAAGAGACGGCTTGCGCGTCCATCTTCACGCCAAAGTGTCCGCATGCATAAAAAGACATGACAAGGTGCGGTGCGAAGATATTGTGAGAATGATGTAGTCCAGAGAAAACCATTTATAAGATGTGTGTATCATGGTGCCTGAGACACCATGTCAGATATAGCTTCCAGGGAATGAGTGATGGATCCCGACCACTTCACCGGGACCATTTAAAGGTCATTATTCCACCATTATCATCCTTTGCAATGACTGCATAGCCCTCCTCTTGCCTGTCAGCAGACTCCCTGTAGTATGATGGCCTTGCGTGGGTGTGTATGATTATGGCAAAATGGGAACATTGAAAATACATTTTATATCCAAACAGTGTAAGTACATTCATGTATTCATATGTATGATGCCTTATTCAATCTCACTCCGTCGATGTACTCGTACAAAACCACCACGCGTACGAATCCCACTAGCCCGTCAATCCGAAATTCGCCCTCGCTATCTTATTTAGCGGCCTTCGTTTTTGGGATTGACTTAATAGAGTTGCCTCGCAACTTTTCTTAGCCACTTCTACTGGGATAATTTTCCTTTTTCTGCATTGGACCTTTGGTTCTGCCAATTGTTCAGTTAAGTTTTTTGGGCAGTATCGCATCGGAAGGTTGCTAGACAATACGTTCCCCACCTTTGTTCTGCCATTTGAGTGTCCGACATTTTGCCTTGGATTGCAATCAAGTGCATCTCGACAGAAAATGGCTTTTTCCGGCTCAAGGAGAAAATGCTGATGGATTTGTTGTTGGACTGCATGATGAGGTTAAATCTGGCTAGGTACTATATGCTCAACCTTCAACATTTAAGCGTATCCTTGATAGAAATATTGATTGGCATTTGACTGCATTCCCTTGCCTCAGCTAATCAATTAATTAGCAGAGTAGCGAGCCGATTTGTCGGAGTGCTCGTAGAATCTTGGGAACTGTGGAATTCCGTTTGTCGGTTCTGGATGAAATATTCATTTGGTGCATTTGAACACTTTTGGGATGTTTTTATTTGGTCACGCAACTATTTTATCAACCTCTCAAGCTTCTGACGTAGGGTCAAACAATTCAATAAATCCTAAGTGACAAACATGCCCTTCACGGTAATACCTTATTAACCCCAAGCCAGAGACATTTTTGATCGGAAACTGACATATTAATAATGCTGAGGAGGACATTTTCATTTTTCAAAGATATTCTGGCGCCTTTCCCGGCAGACGTCTTGATCCACTCTAAGAGGATAAAAAGTCCGAGTTGTGTATGTAAAGAAAAGCGTTGAGACGATAAGAGCTACTCAGACACCCAAAACACGCGTCTGCGGTTTTAATCTCGGCTCATTAGCATACATCTTAGCATGTCAGTCAAAACTCCAAGATGGCAGTGCCCAGGCTCGAGCTTCTTCCCTATTTGGTTAATATGAGCCGTCTGCCCTCTTTTATGAGCCGCTCCTCGCCGCTTGACATGACGTCCCGACATCAGCAGAGACTTCCTCCTTGCTTCGTGTGATCAAATGCAGCGACTCAGCCATAATCGTCAGCGGGACACACAAAGACCTGTCTCCCATCCTGATGAAAAAACTTTGTTGCATAATGAATCAAAATGATTTTTTCAATTGGCGGCTTTACCAAAAGGGTGTCTGTTCTCTGAGCCTTGTTCTCATAGTCATTTTATCCGATTCCCATGGTTAAATTCTGTTTGACTCATAACCGCCTCTTTGACGAATATTTTCTGTATTATCGCAACAAAGGCAGGGAACAACAAAACAGGCCTTGAGAACAGTTTCAGTCACTGATTTCTATTACTCATTTGGTTTTTGCTCCCATGCGCTGATGAATCGAATCTGTTTTGATTTGTTTTCCCGTTCAGCATGCGAGTTGATGAACCAGGGGATCCTGGCGTTGGTCACCTCCACGGGCTGCGCCGCCGCCAGCGCCCTACAGTCCTTGACGGATGCCATGCACATCCCGCATCTGTTCATCCAGAGGAACAGCGACGGCGTCCCGCGCACTGCCTGCCAGTTCAACCCTAGCCCGGACGACGAGAGCTACACTTTGGCCGCCCGGCCGCCCGTCCGCATCAGCGACGTCCTGCTTACGCTCGTCTCCGAGCTGTACTGGCAGAAGTTCATCGTTTTCTACGAAAGCGACTACGGTAAGATTCAGTTTGTCCATTTGAATCGGACATACCCCAAAGTCATGTTCCTTCTGGCTATTTTGTATGGCTTGACTTTTGGAATGACATATTTCTGACGCCAATTGGGCCAGCGATGAATTGAATACAAACCACGACCCCTCAACCCTACGCAAATGTTGACCATGGAACTTTACAATGTAACGGCTTACTCGGTGGAAACGAGACGTTTGTATAAATCATGTAAGACCGTGGCCTTTGAACATCCTTTGAGGAGATAGAATCCTCTTTTACTAGACTGAGAACCCACATCAGAGCCATCGCCGGAAAAAGCCACCTTTGTTCTGAGGCATATAGTGCTCGGCCGTGATACGGTGAGAGTGGATTTGATTGATATTTTATTCATGCTTGATATGGAAAGCGTCTCATTCACTTAAAGTACTTCAAAACTAGCTCTCGAGACTTGTTGCAGTGAGACAAAGGCCGTGGAGACTCCTGTGAACCGTTTTGGAATGCCAACATTTTGTATGTATATACATCTTTCCTTTAAGGAGCCCAAAATAATGACAAATTAGCGATTATGTATGGAACTGTTGACATGAACAGTCACAGTATTCTGCCAAGCCAACACTGCAGTCTGGTTCTGCTTGTCGTTGCCTCTGGCTTTTCCCCGTCACTTTTTGTCTCGCATACTCGGTTGGATTCTTGTCTGGTGATTGACTCGGCCATTGTGCTTCGGGTCATTGTCCATCTCCACTGTGGAGGGCTCACGAATGGGTTCATTTGGCCCAATGAATCAGTGAATGATATTCCCGCTTCAGAAGTCATCCTGCCGGTTTTGTCGGCAGTCACATCATTGAATACAAGAGAACCGGTTCAATCTTGAGATGGCACAGGATACAATATCACCAAGAAGGCCATTCCAAAAACCGTATCACCAATGAATCTGGCTAACAAGACGGTCGCCTAGTAAGTTAGTTCTTAAAGTTCCGAACCTCGGCGCGCTACACTTTGTGCAGTCTCTTTCCCAGATGTATTTGGGAAACAAACCATCTGGCTTGTTGGGCGGCGCCGTTAAACAACAACAACAGAATAGCATCGGCGGCGGTTAGCAACATCTAGACGAAGAGACAAATCAGAGCCTAATTGGATCATCAGTGGCACCATGAAAGACAAGTGCGTCCCCATAGTGTCTTATGTATTTTCAAACGCGCTACATTGGAGTTTCCCCGCTCTCATTACGGCGGCTCTACGGACCCAACCTTTCGTTGGCAAAAAGGCTAATGACCCCCCGTGAACTTTTGGCAAGCACGCGCACGGCGCCGACGCCGCTTTGCAAGTCATTGCGAGTTTGGAGGCGCAGCATCACCGGCGTTAATGAGCTTCATCTTTTTATTGTTTCGGTGTACGGGAACCCACAGATGATGTGGCGTGTAATGAACCCGGGCGATGGAAATACCTTCATTAAATCGCAAGCTACCCCTTGGCATAAAAAAGTGAAGGCGATCATAATGCTTTGTTAGATGCCAAGTATTGATCGACAAACAAACTAGGCTCATTTAATTAGCTTTTTTCACATCAAATTGGGATCCTCGACGGCGAGCAGGCAGCGTGGCCACAGAGCTCGCTGCCCTTGCAGTGCGATTACTGAGGCCAAACCGCAAGCGCCTGCGGGAAAATACGAATGGAGAGGAAAGGAGGTCAAGATCATGTTTTTTGTTGTTTCTCTTCAATTTACACAGAATGCGCAATCTCCTCGCGGGCAAGCGCTTGCTTGCCAGAAAGTAAGTCCAAGACGTGAAGATAACTTTGAACATCGGAGACTATTTTTGTGGCTTGACTTCATTTCCACATGAGATTGGAGTCTGGGAAAACAAAAGAGACATTTGATGAACTTGGAAAGAAAGAAAAAAGTGGAAGTAATCCGTCACACCAAATATTTGAACTTTGATGTGAATAATTTGTCAATCAATCAATCAATTTAGCACAACCTGGAAGTTTTAACTGTGTAAACTCATTTCTTCAGGTGAAGCAAGCTTCAAATGGACCAAAATTGAATCCTTTAATCGGCTGTTGCTTATCCAATTAATCCCCGTTTGATTGTTTGAACAAACTAATTTTTCAAATTTGTTCCGAGCCACCGATAATGTCGAATCCCGAGACAAACTGCAAACTAACTTCTAATAGGAATGATTCTCCCCTCCAGTGGATTCAGTCAGTCGTCTGCTATGAAAGGTGTTTTGGAGTGAAAACTGAAAGTTGGGCACTTATCAGTGAGCGCCAGAGCTCCCCCGTTGCGCACCGAGCGTCTCCATCTAGTGTGACTAAGTGCAAAAAGATGGGATCGATTATTTCAATTTAGTTTTTATCTGACGCTTGGAATTAACACGGCGACAAACAGACCACCCAAAGCACCTTCCTGGAGGATGCCGAATGACAAGCACCGCTTTTCGCTATTCATGAGCAAACACAATTTGTGTGACAGAGCGATGAATGCAAATGGAGAGCTGCGTGGAATTCAATAAATACAATTAGATATGTACTTTTATCCTACTTGTGAGCACAATAAGGATATTGTTTGGGCTTTGTTAGCATGTGTGTGGTCAATTATGATCATATTTGTTTGAGGCTTTCAGTGGTGGGCCTTGGATGATGGGCTGTTTTATTAGTCCTCTCCCCCGCCCGCCCGCCTGTGGGAGCAGAATGATGCTCAATGTAATGAATCTGTAAAGCTCATTCATTCCAATCTCCCCGTAATATATCAGTTAGGAGGGGGGGGGAAAAAGGCGCATAAAGCACTTTCACCGCTTTGCCTCTAGTTCACTTTGTCATTGTAAATTTTCATACATAATTTGGTAATGTGGGAGTGGGAGAAAATCAGCTCTGCACGGACGCAGGCTAAATGGATTCCCCCCCCCCCCCTTCCTCCTTAACGCCTTCATGCAAGGAAAGCAGACAAAATGAAAGCAGAGGTGAACGTACCCTTCTTTTAATGACGACCCAAATTTGATTGCAACTCGTGTTAAATGGCGTCAGCTCACAAGCTTGACTCGTTCAGTCCCATTGACGTCTATTGACTGGAATTCACCTTTCACCATCTACCGTATGTACTATAACTATCGTCCATCTGTCTGTCTAATCTTTAATCAAGCATTCTTCAGGTGAATTCGTCCAATCAGATAACTCCATTAAATTGTTGCTAAATTTGCTTCCCAGCTGGATGACTTGTAATCATTTTTTTGGGTAATTCCTCCAAAGTAATAAACTTGGCTGTCAGGTAGGACATTCCCAGGAAGCCTTTCAGCGTTTGAGTTTTACCACTAATTAGCAAATGTTGGCACCCCAATCTGCTCAAGTATGAGCTCATCTGACAAACTTCTGCCAAGAAATAAACAACCCTATCTAATGATATATTCTTGCATGTTTTTGTTTATCAAAAAGCGCCCGAGTCAGCACTATTGATTTGTTGAAGAACTGTCAAAGGCTTCAAATAAACTACCTTTCCAGAACCATCAAGAAAAATATCAGTCCGCTCATTTTCTCGAGTGCTTGTCCTAATAAGGGCAGTTGAGCTGGAGCCGAGGTGGAGTACACCCTGGAGTAGTAGCCAGCCCCTCACAATTTACACTCATATTCCGCTCCACGGATCATTTAAATCAGAAGTGACTGAAAATAAAACATGTCCGATTACCCGCTTAAGGAAGGAGTTAGTGTTTTCCTTGAGATTATGTGCTCTCCTTGCCTCTCCACTTGCTTTAGTGCTTAGTCATGTTAGCACAGTAGAGAATTAGGCGGGGATTAGACGTGATCTTGATTAAGCGGCGTCGAGGGTAGAGGTGCTCGCTCTCGTCGAGCGAAGGCATTCATGCAAACTGCAATGGAAGTCCCCCGCAGCGCGCCTGAATGGCGGCGAGGCTCGCAGCGGGCGACGTGTCGCGGAAAACAAAACAAGGCGCTCGACTCTGTCTCAATTAAGCCCTCAGTCGAGTGGCGAGGTCCATAACTCTGCCGACTAACGTTTTGTGACGCAACGGGAAGGTACGAGTGACCTTTTCCTCATTGGTGCAAAACGGTATGACTCGTCAGAGTTATTCTCACGTAAATAAGAGTGCCAGGGATCGTTAAGGAAACATAATGACGGCAATCGCTTGGGTGTGACTTTCATCCAGAATCCAAAAAGATGAGACGTAAATCGTTTTCTTTTTTTTTAATCATTAATGTTGTATTGATTCATTACCTTTGTCAGTGAAGTTTGTTTTCTAAGAGGAACAAAATAGGCAAACAGCATTTGAAAGTTTTTTGAAAAGCTTGGAAAAAAACCATTTGTTCTCTTCTTTTTATTTTTTTTGTTTACCAATTGGTAGATTCGGTTTATTGAATCTGCCGTGACACTTCTTTCTTCAAATATTACATATTCACTTCCATAATATTTAAAAATATTCTTTAAGATGTGTAAAATGTATGCAATGCATATTCATGAACCGGGGGGGGAGAAAAAAAAGATGAATGTAACAATGACTCTTTCTGTCTAGCAGAAAATTCTGCAGGCAAATGTGCAGCCATGCTCGTGCACTCCAGCTCAATTACTCTTGGGCTATACACAGGCTGGTTTACAAGCATATCAGATCGTCCACCTCTAGAAAAAAAAAAGTTTGCAGTGGCCTGGTGAAAACCCAAACCAAAATTCTAAATTGCATTTTAAGACAAAAGTAGCGTTCTTGCGCTTAGGGTGTCCATGTATAATCATTTAAACAGGCTCATCTGAGCGTCGAATAAACACGGGCTTATAGCGTGGCCACGTCTCCGGCTTTTCCGCTCGGATTGCGACGCAGCTTGACAGCTCGGTAAAAACCTCTGAGCCCTTTCATCGCGATATGCCGCTTGCGCCGTTGCTGTCCGAGACGGGAGCCCCCGCCAGCGCTTCGGCTCCAGTCAGAAAAACGCTGAGAAACATGTTAAGGAGGCTTCAGGCTCTTCTCGCCGCTGCGCACTGATAAAAAAAAAAGAAATCTCAGCGTTAAAAAAAGCCAAATCTGCCTTTTAAAGCCAAAGATGAGAGAGTTGGGTGTTAGACGGCGCATCACCTGCCGTGCTCTTGGCTCGACTGGATTACGACGATATTCGCTTCACCGGTTCAGTTAAGACGCCCAGATCGGCAAAGCTGCTTGCAAGGGAGAAAGAAAAAAAAGGGCAGTCCTCTGAGGACTTGATCTGCAAGTGTTTTATGAGAAAATAGAACAGTTTGCTTTGCTAGCCGTTTAACCTCCTGACCCAGGACCAGCATGCTCGACAGCTCAGATTGACCTGCCTTGAATGTTGCGCAAGCCCCACCTCTGGATGAGGAATAATTTCATGCCTGACTGCAATTTGTCAATCACAGGACAGGCATAGAGACATCAATTCAGACCTGGAATCGATCCCTCACTCTGGCTGTTGGAAAACAAAATACAAGATTAGTTGGTTTCTTTTTTACAGTGAGGTCACATGATCAGAGAGAGAGAGATACTTTTTTGATCCTGGGAGAAAATTCATTCACACATCCACAACATTGCTGTCCGTTTGACCTATTCACGCTCACGTCCGTCCACATGTGGGCTGGAAAACGTCCACATGAGTAAATTAGCTCTGCTTTGCTTTTGAATGTATAAAGAGAGCCTTGAAACGTTGCAGCTGGGTCACCAGATGTCACAAACACACATCGATTGAAACGCAAGCAGTATTTCTTGGAAACTTGATTTAAATCGGAAAAAAAAATGGACTCCACAATTTTTGCTTGCCTTCATGGCCAATTGACACACTAACTACCACGTTTATGGAGACTGAAATACTGTAAACTAAATACGTGCACTCGTAAAAGCAGTCCCTCCCTGCTTTTGTGCTTGGGGGAGGTAATAACACTGAAGGAGCACTTGTAAAATATCCCCATTGAGGAAAACAATGTCGGCCAAGCGCTAATCCGTCATGTCTCATTTAACGTGACGCTGTGCGAGCGTTACAGCATTTTGACTTTGAACTGAAAACGGGAACCTCGTTGTGCTTATCACTTTGCATTCCCTTGATAAACCGTTTTGCCACCAAAATCTATTAATTTACGTCACCTTGTCAGGGCCAGACGGAATTGCGTATCGATTACAGATCATATTTGGTCTCTGTCAAAAAAAAGAAAAAATCTAAGTTAATGTCTGTTCAATTTAAAGTAGCGCCGTCAAGTGTGGCCACTTCAATTTCGAGAGCTCGGCACTGCTTCCGTGTTGACAAATGATTTCATTTTGCGTTTTCTTCCGCACATTGAACCATTTTATCCAGCAACGGCCGTTATTATTAACGCCGCCTCGATTATCATTTGCAGTACAGCAAAAGGAAGCGTCGCCGCCTATCTACAAAGACGCTGCTGCGCTTTGTTGGAGTTTGGCCTCCGGTGCAGGCAGCGTGGCGCCAATGACGCACCATTACGTCGCTTCGGCACCGGGTCCAAAAAGTCATTTGAAGATCATTTGCGTACCTCGTCCTGAGCGGCTAAACATCAACTCAATTAGCGCTGGCACACTCCCGCTGTTTAATGATGTTATTGATTTTTCGGTGATCAGATTTGTGTGGGCGTATTTGTGTGCCTGTTGAATGCTGCCGTCACTAAAATGCTATGAGGCAGGACTTGGCACAGCTTCAAGAATTCCAATGCATGCATAAATATTAAAAAATAAATATATGTATGTCATTATATAATGGATATTAAGTGTGTCTTAATTCTTTTTTAGAGCATGGCGTGAACCCTTGATTAAGATCCGTATAACCCGTATTAAATCGTCAATAATGTGTCTCTTTTAGCCCATAAATGCTCCTAACAGATCGCATCATATTTCTTCTCAACAAGTTTTCGTAGCAAGGGTTATAAAGAATGTAATGAAGCCCAATTTAATTGAACAAAAATCAATTATTAATGCAGTCTACTCCTTGGAGGACTTGATGATCACTGCAAGCATCTGAAGTCTCATCTGCCACTAATTGGAGGAAACACAAAGACAAGGATACTTGTTGTATGCTGTCACACTTTGGTTTTGAGAGTGAAATAAGTGAAAGTGCCCGGGAGTCTTTGAGCCACTCCTCAAAATACGCTCGAGTGTGCAAACATGTCCAGTGGCGTGATTCATTATGCACAGCTTACATTTCATTTTAATTTTGTTTGCTTTAAAGCTTCATCTTCTGATGTTTGAAGAGGCACAGTGAAGTATAATTAAAAAAAAAAAATGAGAAGCCGTTGAAAATGACATTTCTCGCCGAAATTTTAAACGCCGGGACGCTGTCTCCACCGAGAGCAGCAGCGAGGATTTATCTGCCCACCTTTGAGATCACAATTACGCTTTCTCTACTATGATATTGATTCACTTTTGAAACTGAGAATAAATGACATTTAATGAGTACAAGTAGCAAGACTTGGCGAGATGGATGGAGGAACCTTGTAAAAATGTAGACGGAGGCTTATGGGTCACATTAAATGTTTACTATGTAGCTCGCTTTCATAACTGCAAAGTCAGTGCAGTGCTGACGTCAGGTAAATGGGTGGACCAAAAAAAAAATTCCTTCTCTCTCCGTCAGATATCCGCGGCTTACAGACCTTCATGGACCAGGCCTCTCGACTGGGTCTGGATGTGTCCCTGCAAAGGGTGGACCGCAACATCAGCCGGGTGTTCAACGATCTCTTCAGCACGCTGCGGACTGAGGAACTCAATCGCTACCGGGACACTTTGCGGCGGGCCGTGCTGCTCATGAGCCCTCGAGGAGCGCAGGTGTTCATCCACCAGGTAGGATGTCTTTCGATCTGCCAATACAACAACAGGGGAGAGAGTTCTGCCTGTCCGAGAAAATTCTATTTCCAGAAAATTTTCGTGACTTAAATCATATCGAGCATGCATTTTATCGGCTAATTAGCAACGAGCTAATCTAATCAGTCTTTTCATATTTTTAAGTTTCTATTTTTTCTTTTAATACAAATAATTGTTGACTATTGCGCATCCAATCCAAATCCAAATCCTCGAAACTCCAAGCCCAACTGCCGCTCTGTGGTTTCGCACTGGTGAGACGAGCGTAACTACCCGCAAAGTCGAGCTTCATTAAGCCAGCGACTTTCTCTTTTCGATTCATTTGTCTTTGGCTGCTCCGTGCATACGTTTGCATTCCAAAGTGTCTGCTGCGCAGGCTGTTGACTGGCAACGTTTGGAAGCTGTCAGGCTTGAGGGAATTAGCATAAAATCCATTTTGGGCCCCTGGAGGAAAATATTAGTCAGGAATGCTTTTCAATCCAAAACCTCAACTTTTGTTACTGGCAAATAATGATACAATGTCCCTACTTGGTTAGTTTGTAATCACTGTGCTAGCCTTGTGTGCTGTGAAAACAAACAAACAACAAATACTGGGGAGTTTGGTGAGCTGGAACGGAATAATGAAATTTCAGATTATTTCAGTGAGGAAAACTGATTTGACACACAGGTAATTAGAGTTCCTCGCTTGGTTGCCGTACGAATTAAACGCATAAGTCAAGGTACTCATGTATTCCCTCAATGTAGCGTTACCTGCTCAATTTGCAGCTGCAGAAGGGGACTGTGACCACACACACACACACACAGATGTGTGTGGACATCTGTCCGCATTTGTTTTTTTTATTGCATTTGAAACTCATTTATTTTATATTTTCATCTCAGGTGCCCCGCTCGGATTCCGTCTGACAAAATCTGTCAGCGGTGCGGCGATATTGCAATATATGTTAGAACCCAAACAGCCGTATTAGCATACGTGCGTCATAGGCGTGCAAGACGCGCGTCTCCCGCCAATGTGACATTTTGATTGAATCCATCTCATCCCCGAACAAATCTTATATCCAAGAAAATATCACACAAGGGCATTCACGCAAAAAAATAATCCAATTGTAAATGGGGATTTTTGGCAACAAACGCCATAGTCAGCCATGTTTGTAGTTTTTTTTCTTGGGTCCTACCTATCAGTGTGTCAAAAATGCTGACTCGTCAATCCGGCTTCATGAATATGGAAGCCAAGCACTTACAAAGACATCACTCAGCGTGTGAGCACACGTCCTTTTAATAATGCCCCAGGTTTCGTTTTTGACTCGGAGCCCTCGAGCCCCCCCACTTCGTTCTTTTCTTTCTTGCCCAAAGTTTTGCTTAATCTGCCCCTTTACACTCTTTCTCTTTCCACTTAGAATTCATGCGATGCGTCCCGGGTAATAAGTCCCCGCCTCACGTTCAGGCGCCGGCTCCCGGATGCTTCCGTGAATAAGTTGAATGGTCGGACGTGCCGGCAGCTTTGATAATCCATCTGAGCTTCATTAATACCTGCTGTCAGAGAGCTCACCTGAGACGAGTCGGCAAGGCGATCACGTGTGCGAATATCTCAGCGAGGAATGCCAATGATGTTGATGCCTTGGGCACAGGAAGTTGCTGATAGCTCTTCATCTAAAATTAATTACAGATGACAAATTTAAAGGGGACATATTAGGCAAATGATTGATAAAAACAGTCGAGTTTGCCTGTCTATCAAATGTCATGTCATTTTGTTGCAACCCCTGTTTTTTGGGGGGTAATACCACGATCGACCACTAGATAGCAATACACTTGTTAGCTAAATTTGACTAAAGCAGAATATCGCGAACAGGAAGGACCTTATTTCAGCAGACTATCATATTTTTCACAGTTGTTGGGTTGCGATGAGCTTTTGTTTGACCCTTCAATCTTCATTCATTGCTTATAGGCACCTCGTCAAGGTGACTCGTCTGTGTCCCACAGTGCATCAGGCTTAAGAAAGTCGTGTTTTTCCCTGAGCAGACTTTTGTCCAGACCTTTACAATTTGAACCCTGATTAGCATGACGTCATTTTTCCATGTCTCTCCTTCCCCGCCCTTTTGTCCTCACGACGCTCATGTCGTCTCTCTTGTTTGGATGCGCAGACACCTCGCCTCGTGTGTGTGTGTGTGTCTGTGTGTTGTAGCCAGCCAGCCAGCCAGACACTTGCCACATTGCCTTTCCTCTCACATCGCCCATGAGGGGGGGTGGCATCTGGTGTCAGCTCAGTCTGGCCTGGCTCCTTGACACCTGACGCCTCTGCACCCCTCATGCAAGGCGACCTCTCTGCCGAGTCACGCCAGCCTCTCCCGGGGGTGGCAAAGTGGCATTTTAAAGCTCTCCGACCATGTTTCCGTGTCCTTGGCTGGTATTAGCCGGCGTTTGTAAAACCACTTATCACTTACTGTAGGTGAAAAAAAAAACATGACAGGTTTTATGAGATACCAAAGTCACTCCCCGTTTAGCATGCAAGTGAGCTCCTTCCAGCTGTTTATAGCTGTTACAGGTTGGAAATAAAAAAAAGAAGCAAAAATGATTGTTTTTGTTGAACCCTTGTGGATTCAAATATACTGTGAAACCCGTGATATTCAAATGCCCTATTTAAATATTCCCTATGCATATTTTATAGCATTTGCAGCACTTATGTAAATGTAAGGTCTTTAATCACACTTAATAAAATTTTAATAATACAAACAAATGTGAGCATATAAAGAGCGAGAGCGAAAGCAATGGATAAAAACAAAAATATTGTACAAACCCGACCCCCCCAAGACTAACAAATTTGATCCATCCTACAAATGATTTAATAATCATGCCCAAATCCGAAAGCCGTGATGGAGAGCTGTACAAAAATAAAAAAATATATATTTTAAGGTTGTATTTGTTTATGTTGTTCTTTAAATACCATTTTTTTAATTGGTTATTATAGACAAGTTTGTGCTGAAGGATGAAAAGGCTAAGCATAATTTGAGCGTGAGCGACTCAACTTCTGTGAAAAGATCCAATTAAGGATATTTGACGGCTCTCACCCCCATCACCTCGCCAGAGGTGTGAAAGCTGCCGTAAAAAATACAAATAATACTTTTACACTCAGAAAGTCCAAAGATAATAATGTGTATACCGTGACAGTTACAAGCTCTGTTTTCTCAATGTCGGCAGTAAAAGCTGGCGTGAAAATCATTTTCCCGCACTCTGAAAAAGGCCACATGCATTGTTGTGTGTCATCTTTGCGCATTTTAAATGTCATTCAAAGAAAAATCCATGCCTCATACTCTCGCGTGAGGGAATACAGAACCTTCCGGCGTTTACTATCATATCAAATATTTAAGCACATGAGTAAAACCTAGTTTTATTTCGGACGGCCTTACAGGTGTACCTAATATTGTGTCCCGTTGGACGGCCAGCTTCCGGCCGGCCGCGAGCTGGCTACTGCTGTTTTACGTCGACCTTTTTATTGAGCACCGCGGCTGCCGCTCGTTTCTCAATATGTGACTTTATGGGCCATCTTGGCCAACTGGGCCCGCCATCGTCCCAGCCGTATTTCTCTTAAAGGGATTGAGACATGCAATCACGAAGAAAATATTAGACTGTACTGATTGTAAACTCCTTTTTAGCAGGCGCTACAGTACAAAGGCGTTTATCTACTTGCCCCCGTGTATGAAAATCAATTCAGCGTGTGTCCAATAAGTCTGTCCTGTTAGCTACAAATATGTGCGTGTAATGTAAGAGTCGCGTGAGGTTAAGTAAGCTAGCTAGCGCGCGGGTGATAGCAAAGCACAGAAATTTTTAGAAGCCGTCACCTTGAGTCGCAGCTTGTGCCTTCAAACATCAACAGCCTTGGGCCTTGAATTTAATAGGTTTTCTCCGATTTCTGTTTAGATTTCAAGCCGTCTTTCTTGTCAGTGTCACGGCCGCTTGCAGATATATCTTGAAAGAGCATCGCGTATTATTATTATTATTATTCAGCAAACAAGACGACGGGCATGATGGCTTTCTCGTGTTCGGGGAATTTGCTGCCCCTGACCGACAGTTTATAAAAGAACGCTAGGCACACACAAAGCAAATCGTGTCGTCACAACAAAGAAACTGGCGACACTCGTCGGTTACACAATAGGTGACACCACCGGCTTTCAACAGCAGCTACCTTTTAGTCACTGAGCAGCTGGAAAGCGCTAATGTGGAAAAATGGACAGTGTGAGCCAGTTCACTTTGCGACACGACCTGAGCCACACACTCCCGGGACAAAATACTCTGATTTGTCTTGTGTCGTGCCTCAATGCACTTATTATCACTCCTTACTATCTGATGCATCGAGAGTGATAACAATCAAAGCACGGCGGAGATCGAGCAAGCTATTTTTTTTTTTCCTTCCTGCAGCTACAGCTAATACTTCAAGCCCAGACCGGCTTCATTTCCTGCTTTCTTGACGCCGTTGGAATTTTCTGTCAATCCCGTTGGGGCAAAAACACCAAGCGTCCTCGGCTTTTATCTGACGCCGCGCTTTTTTTTGCAAGCTGAAAATAGCCTGGTGCGCTTCACAGGTTCGTTGGCACCTCAGCTACTTTTCTTCTCGCCATCTTAGCTGCGACCAAGCAGGACAAAGGCAGCGTGACTCATGAACCTGGCAGAGGCCGCAGTCACTTGGCAACACACACTTGACATCCTCCATCTTATTTCAGATTGAATCTGAATATGGATTGTATATTTTAGTTTGAGTTACCGATTAAAATTAACCGAATATTATCAAGAAATCGTGAATAAGTTTAATATTATGGCACAAAAGACAGCAACCCAAAAAACCAGTTTTTCCGTGGTATCAAACAAATGAGATCAAGATAAATCATTTTGTCCACCGTGAATGTGACTTAATAAAGGTAATAAACTACGGTGGCTTTATAAACTCATCCACCATAAAATGTTTTGCTGTTAAAAGTGGAACAATTACACAATTAACTGACTGCAAAGCAGGAAGACAAATTAGTTTGTTCTATCTTGCAAGGCGTCGCACCCATGTTTCTCTTCCGGCCAGACTTGGCCTTTATTTTTTTATCTCAGCTGGTCAGCTGTTTGTGCAGCGGCGCCCACACAGTGCGCTTCTCGTGTGGCATCTTCTTGACGGGAGCTTGTGAAGTCATTAATTAAATGCTCAAAGTCGCCGCGTCCGCCTCACCTAATTGGCCGAGAAGACAGAAGCAAATAGTTTGTCGTTTTGACACCGTATCGGAGGTCATATTATTAAATTGTAATCCCCACACAAGTCTTTGGCCACTACGATTTGATATGAAGCCAGTTTGTTAGAAATGGGAGATGGTTGGAGGAGTCAAGAACTATACTAACTATAGATCAAACTACGGGACACCGTTTTTAAAGTGACCCTCCGAGCCGCCCTTGTAAATATGATGGCCCACTGTTGGCGGGACTTCATCAGACCGTCGCGGCGGCCAAGAGGTGGAGAGGTGAGTCGAGTTTATCTGTCCCAGCGTCTGGCTCCCGTTGCTCCCTCCTGCCTTGACGCCGCCACCTCTGGACCCCGGCACCCCAATTCCATTTCCCTCCCAATAACAGCATGACAAATTGAGGCTGCCAGAAGATGATCTATCATTGTCCTACTTCTCATCCTCTTTGCCCCCCCACCCCGCCCCCCGCTCATTGTTTCTCTTTCCCCTTCTGTCCCCTTTACAGGACATTTCGTCTGTTTTTTTTCCCAGCGTCCTAATGGGTCCCTCTTTCTCTCTCCTATCTTCCTGCCCTTGTCTTTACTCTTCGTTAACCTCGGCCCGCTTTTGTCATTGTCTCCGTTTCTCTTTAGCCTCTCTGTGATATTCCCCCCGCGTTGGTTAGCTTGCGTCGGTGCGTCTCTAAGCTTTTGAAACATACAAGAGTACATGGTGACATCATAAATGAGTGCACTCCGAACAGCAGCTTTGTCCGCTTTCTCTTTTCAGTAGCATGAAACAAGAAAACTGTGAGCAGCGCCATAGCTTAGTAGAGTGGTTCTCAAACTGGGCTCAGAGGACAAAAGAGGTGCCCGACTAAAAATTAAACAAATTTGAATATCTCACTCAATGATGACTTTACTTTCATAGTGGTGTCTGACTTATCTTGGAAAAGTATAACATTATCTTTCTAAGACTTTTTTATGACTACAAAAAAAAAAACCATATACGTATATATATATCATCTACAAATGACCTGGCATAGAAGTCAAATTAGGCCCTTGAGTTGAAAAGTTTTTACACTCCTGGACAGGCATAAAAGAATCAGCCCCGATATTTTAATTTCAACCGGCCCACTGCAAAAATAATAACAAAATAGCCCCAAAAGACGCCGACTGACTGTCCGGCAGCTTTAGATGAATTTGCCAATGCCGTTTTAGTTGGACTTTTGAAGCACATTTTACTTTTCCTGATGGCTTTTACTTTCTCATTTCAACTTCATTCATCCAGTGTGTGTCACCAAGAGTGCTTTTCTCACAGAGCGGGGAGAATCTGAGAACATTGTAATTGTTTTGTATGATGAATCAATCCAAGGTAAGGCTGACGTCGAATCTAATAGCCGACATCTAAGTACAAGCAAATGCCTTTTCGCAGTCTGCGGGAGGGCAGAATAATCCAGAGACAGTTTTGTACCCAAAGACCGCTATTGAAAGTGGGCAAGGCTTTTAACTTGATGAATGCCGCTTGCCTGCGCTACAGTGAATAACGGCCTTGAAGTTAAAGAGCTTTTCATAAATAATTTGCCTTTTCTTAAGTCGCGCTTGTGGTTTAACGCTGCGGTGACATTGTTTGTGTTCACATTAGCGACATTAGCTGAATAACAAGATGAGAATTGCGAGCAGCAGCAGTACACCGGGAAAGACTCTCTCTCATTAGGCTCATAACACAGAGGTGACTGTTTTTGTTTTGCATTGTTTCCTATCCTGCGCTCTCAAAGTAGAAGCGTTAATTTCATTCGTGCGGCTCATTAAGCAGACGGTTCTCTCCAATTTTGGACAGTGTATGGAAAGGAAAAAAAACACCTTAATAACAGGCGGTGATCAGATTGATGGTTTTGATAATAACAATACTCAGCTCTGAGTGAAGCCTTTAAGCATTTTTACGACTTTCGTGTTTTTTTTCTTGTCCGTTGACTAGCCGTTTGTGTTGGTGCTTGCAAAATTAGAACATCCTGAAAGAGTTCCTTTCGCAAGATTTTACAGCTCCAGCGCAGCCCATATTTGTCTCCCTGCAGCATCACATGACATGCAATTATACCAAAGCCACAATGCAGTCCCTGAACGTGTTTCCCCTCTTTTCCCAAGCCGGTGAAAAATATAAAGAGAGTTACGAGGGGTAATTGCAAAGCCAGCCACTTGGAAAACAAATACTAAAGTGTTTATCTTTTCTAATGTTGCCTAAACCGCAATGCAAAAGAAGGCTGTTGATAAAACGTTCAATTAAAATGCAGCGCAGTCCCAGCGGGGAGCATAGAAATGTTGCAGGTATGATGTTTTCCCCCTTTTGTTAGTATGCCAGTACCATTAATTATTTGTCGTGCGCACATCCATATTCATAAAATCATATTGTCCATTATAAGACCTTTGGATTACATTGACTGGACTCACAGAAAGCTACTAGTCCATTTTAATTTTGAGTTCTCCTTCTCAAACCAAGCCACCATTATCACGCCAGCGCTTGTCTTATTTAGCGTCACCGCTCTTATTTAGCTTCAAGCTAACTGCTCTTTAATGGCTCAATTTCAACGGTGATTCATGCGCGAAAAATAAAAAACACTCCCCCATGTTCCGCCAAAGGGCACAAATCCTGGCTTTATCCTTCCGTTAAGGAGGGGGAGCAGAGACGCTTACCTCGCTGTAGTCACGGTGGAGTTTGGCCCAAATTATTCAGTTAGACTATTCATCCGCTAACGACACTTTAGCACAGAAAAGTGTCATTTTGAGAGGAACGCGGGAACACTAAGGGGCTGCCAATTGTGCCTTTGGAATGCCATTAATGGCTTGGTTTTGTGTGTGCAGCGCGAAAAAGAAAAGCTCTCACTTCCTTTTTACGGTAAACCCCCAAAGTGCGGTGAGAATCAGCGTAAATGCTAATTTGGTAACGAGCTCAGTCGGACGTGCTTTCTCATAATTTTCTGCCGGGCAATTACACCAACACCGACTTGCGTTGGAGACTTCTGCCTAACAGGAATGTTTTTTTTTTTTTTTTTGGACACTTTAGAGTCAGCCATATGAAGAGAAGATGCAAAATTACACACAGGAAGGGTTGAGATGAGCTTTGAACCTAAAACCTGTTGTCTGTGAGGACGACATGATGATCTTCCTCATGACAAATGCTAAATGCTAATTGCTAAAACAACAAAACCACCGACACTCAAAGATGCGATAAAAGTTGACTAGGGCACCTTGCTGTCTGTACTACACACGATTTTCAGATTCAGCAGCGAAGCCACTGTTCAGGAGATTCATGATCATGTCATATAAATGTTTGTTTACTAGGGGTGTAACGATTCATCGATACACATCGATTAATCGATATAATGCTCTACGATTTATTGGCATCGATGCTAAACGTAAACATCGATTTATATCGCCGTGTTTGACCTCGGACATTAGACGCGACTTAATTTTGAAATCCAGTTCATTGTTGCTTACTTCCTCTTTCCGGGAGCAGTGCGCGGCGTTGTTGTGTTGTGAGCAGAGCAGGCACGTGAAAGGGGAGTCGACAACTAGTACGCGGCTCCTGGGCTGGTGCTATGGCTAGTGTCCAAAAAGACGAGGAACTTTGCTCCCCTTTAGGCTTCAAGTCATTCGTTTGGAAGCACTTTGGATTCCAAAGAAAAGATGGCTCAACGGACAAGACACGTGCAGTTTGTAAATCCTGCCATGCGGTGATCAAATATTCAGGGAGCACAAATCTCGCCGCACGTTTAAAGAAAAAACACGACATCAAAGTTCAGTGTTAAAGTAAGCACTTTGTATTCTACAATACTCTTGTAATTTCCTAAATAAAGAGTTTGCAGTACCTTGTTGATTTTGCGTAGGAATTGTTATAAATCAGGATATTATTCTATATTTTTTATTTAAAAAAATATATATATATCGATCGTAGAGCACTATATCGTGATATATCGTGAATGAATCGCAGCAGGCTTTAAGATATCGGCAAATATCGTATCGTAGTTCTTGGTATCGATATGATATCGTATCGTGACAAAACCCCCGATTTACACCCCTATTGTTTACCCTTAGCAGAGCATTGTGTACGGGATGGCCGTGAGCGATGGGCCACATCCCACTTTACAAAAGCACTCACACATAATTGCACCTCGACATACAATTTGAAGTGTTCATTTGGCCCAGCAAGCATGGTTTAGGGTTACAAAAGGAGCAAGGGTACATACTCACTACTTTCCTGATGTTCTGCCTCGATGTAATCCTAGTGATCCAGTTAGTACAAAAATATTTCAAATATTTTATTATGTGGACTATCTTGCAACCATGTGATCCTACTTAGACTGTGTCCAAAATGTCCTAGTGGCAATCCATTGGATGCTAAAGGATACAAATATACAGTAGTAGCAGTCTGTGCATGTGGGCCAATAATAGTGAGACATTTGAGATCCGTGTGCTTTTACGTCCAACTCAGGCCTAGCAGATGATAAAAAGATAGAGTTGAAAGGGCTGCCAGCTGCCACGCCGGTCGTAAAAGAGACATTCACTACAGTCGAAATTTGGACAACCCCCGACAGGGCGCATGCTGTAATCACAGCTACAAAAGCCTGCGAGTTAAGAAAAACAAACAAAAAAACACAAACATTGTTTGGCATTTCAAGTACGGGGCAACGAGAGTGAAATGTTTTGCTGCCCTTTTGCTTTCCGAAACACATTTCTTGTTGCTTTTGTGGAGATTTTTGACACGTAAGACCTTCAACACAAACCAAATCAGCATTCTACTCCTTCAACCGACTTGGTTGTCTTTTTTATTCATTCTCTCTGCAGTGTGCAGTGCGGCCATCAGTATACTTCAATCTAAGAGATTATAGAGTGCTCGTGTCCCCTGTGGTCTCTTGCCAGTTCTGCAGAAGCTCATAATAGCAGAATGCCGGTTATTATGACTTGCCTCCTATTGCTAGGAAAGTTGATTTGGACTCCTGTCCAGGCTAAAGGTCTGATCTGAAATGGTGTAAAACTACACGACTGATAGGAACTGCAATGTTGGAAACTGCCCCCAGTGCAATTTAGCTAAAGCCGCACTGATAATCAACTGGAGAAGATTTGGTCCAAAGCCAACCAAACTGAAGTACAAAAACGTGGAGGTGATTCATCAAGTATGTTGACTTTTGAATTGCTTGCATATGCATAGTTGGGTCTCTGGGATTCAATTGCACGCGTTAGTCGATTAAAAACGATGCATATCTTTTGTTATCCGCACAGTTCTGACAAATTATAGGAATAAGTCATGAATATTATCATTTCATTTCCATGATAGCCCCCTCACATTGACCAAAAACACCATTTCATCTCGTCTTTATGGCGCTTCAGACTCGTTCCGGAAACTGATTGGCTGTGATGAACAGAGGGCGGGGTGAGCACAGGCTCATTTGCATATTTCCCCCGCCCACTAGAAAACTTGAGTCATTTTTGTCCAGAGCGTGACAAGCGGATGATGAGTTGACTGTAATTCTTTATCCTTTGTGTATTTTGAACAAAGCCCATCTTAGCCCAATGAACTGTTTTAAATTGGATTAAGTCGTTCTTTTCCAAAGGGGTGGAAATATTGTTTTGGAGCTACCGTTATAAATTAATTCCTCGTTGACAATGCCAATTAAAGCAAAACTACCACTGTTACAATATCATTAGGTTGGAGCGGTGTACTTAGTAAATCACCCGGCGGGAGCCCATAAGGATGCTCTGAGAAGAAAGTCAAAGCGTGTGGATGAAAATTCATCACAGGATGATCTGCTTCCATTCAAGCATGCCACCAAGCCTGATGGGATTCCTTGAGGAGGGTGTTGGAGGAGAAGGATTACGGTGGGCTGCCTAGCAGTAGGTGGTGCTGAGGGGGTGTTGGATGGATGACGACGTGGTCGTCAGCTGTCCGGGTCGCCTCGCAGAATCCCCCGGTAGAACCTCCTTTTTTTTTTTGAAAACAGGCCTTTTCAGTCTGCTATTCAAAGAGCAGTAATTGCATCATCTTTCAAGCCCTTTGCCTGCGTCTGACTGGGAGACTGGACCCATTAATCAAACTAATGGAGAAGTAAGTGATTTCAAAATATAGGCTTTGATCACGCCGCCGCCATCTTCGCTCTCGGGAGCTCGTCTCCTCCCCCTTGCCTGGCCGAGCCTATCTTTCTATTCCCGCAGTCCTAAATGCACGGACGGTCCTTTGCCGGAGATTAGCGGGGTATTAGGCTTGTGTTAAGCTGCACAAAAACTTTGCTTATACAAACTCAAGCCGCTCTCCATTTTGATTTGGACTTGATTAGAAGTGTGTAGTCCAGCGCCGGCCGCTGTGAGTACGAGGTTATGGAATCGTCTGTCTCTCTCGCAAAACCGCTGTGGCCTATTAACTAGCGAGCGGCGTGTGCCAAAGCTATTCCGTCGGCCATATTGATCCTAAAGAGACAGATTAGATTTTTAGCGCTCCTCAGGTGTATTGAAAAGTGGGCGCCGGCTATATAAAAAAATAAAAAAATAAGTGTAAGCGTTACTTGCTGCAAGCAGAGCACGCTCGCAAATTAGATTCCCTCCCTCCTTCCTTCTCGTCCGCAAAGGCATAAATCACCGTTGTGTGAAAACGTCTTAGCATGTTTGATGCCAGCCCCAAATGGTCTGCCAAGAAAACACGAGTGCTTTCTTTATTTGACTAATTTATTGTCGGCAAAAAGTGCACGGTTGTTTATTGCCGCGTCACGTCTGGCTGAGGCTGAGTTTCAAGAAGCATCATACGTGCCACTTATCGGCACAATGCGTATGAGCCAATGGAAGCGAATGCTGCTCTTTGTCACCTTCCCTGCAGACGGCGTGTTTATCCGAGCTGTTTGGCCCGCGCGTCAAAGGCTTTACACTCCCACTCCACACGCTGGCACCTCTCCTGGTCTGCAGTGAAAACATGTCTTGTGCGTGTCGGGTGACGTCCACGCTCATCTGGCGTCCCCCACCACCACCACCACCACCACCTCCACCTCCTGTTTGTTTTAGCAACAACCCTTTTAATCGGTTATCATCCTTTTTATTCTGCCGATATATCGAAATCGGCATCGGCCTGCAAAAAAAATCATATCGGTTGGCCCCAAAAAATAAGTAGAAGGGAAACGCTCGTGCGTTAGGCGTGAAGCTTTGATACCACCAAAGGACGAATTGATTAACTTGTGATCATGGTGTGGATCATTTTTCGTGACATCCTCAAAGCGTAATGAATAAATTTATCGTAAGTGTGGGGTTTTGATACGGTGTGTTGCTGCCGTTTGACCCAAGGGCAAATTGATTAACCTTTGATCGTGATCTGACTGCGGCTCATATTCAAATTGGGTCCCATCTCAAAAACTCGCCAATGGAGATTGAAAAGAATTGATGTCGCTTTGGGATGAACCGAGGCTGCATTGATGAAGGATGGAGGATAGACAAGGTCGTGCACTACGGGGACATTTTTCTCAATATTGGCTCACATGAGATGCAGGTGTACCTAATATTATGGACGGTGAAGATCGAGTATATTTCTTTCCTGCCTATCGATTCACCTTGGCCTTTTCCAAATCACCCCAACACTTTCTGTGCCATAAGATCTTACGGATCGTTTTAAGTTTTCAAAGTACAACAAAAACATTAAGACCACGTAGCTGATTGCCACCTTTCGCCCCGCGGGCGATGGTACAGTTCCATGGAAAATTACCCCTGAGGCTTAATAACCCTTCCATTAGCGGAATGGTCGATTCTCCGTGCTCTTGCTCCAAGGTTACGTCTGGAATGTCACCAACCTGGAACTGCTGTCCTTAATGCACAGAGCTAATCATCGCCTCTGCCCGCGACATTTTCCACAATAAATTACAAACGTTTTTGCAATGAGAAACAACTTGTGTACTAGGACGACAGCGACTGAGCTACCAGGTGGCATTTTCCAGAACAGGCAAGTTTTTCCTGTCAACACCTCTGAGATCACAAGACGCCCGCAGCGTTTATATATATTGTATTTCCCTCAAGCTCAGCTGTCTCCAAGCCAACCTTTTTTCAAGTATATGCAGGTTATTTGATGTGGAACATGACAGCCTTCTCCACACATCTACAAAGTGTTATAATGTCATCTCGCAACCTTTTTGTGCTCCTTCAAACGATTGTCGGTAATCACAACGGCACTGCGGTAAAACGGCAAATGAGGAAATTGAAAACGATGAGTCAGGAAGCTCATCATCTCGCGCCCTTTACTTCCCAAAGCCTTGCTAAGACGCATGAAAAACAAAACTAGCGGTAACGGAGCGCATCTCTACAGTCTGTCCCCTTCTGAAGACAAAATGCGCAGCGTTCTGCAGACTGTCAGTCAGATCCGACCCATCGGGCCTTCTTCGTCGATCACGCATGATAGACGCCGGGCGACGACGGGGCCTCATCAGCCATGTTTGTCATGTCCGGGCGTGACATTTGGCTGATTGAGAAGCCGCTCTAAGTCTAATGTGATGCTAATGCGTCGGCCCGTCGCACGCACGGCGGCATATCAAAGACGTCGCGGTCTATTTCTGGCGGCCCCCCGCAAATGGAGCAGTCGCGTTTGGACGTATCAGCAAAACAAGGCCAAGAGGTCGCCCCGTACATTTTAGATTTCCCAGACATTCATTTCAAAAGGAATTGGTAGCTTTTTGAATGCGACGCACGCTGTGACTTTTTACATATTTATGTTTCCCAAAGAAAACGTGTCCACACTCTCTCGTGTTTCTGGCGTGTGAGAGCAAAGTTGTGTGCTTCATTAAAAGATAGGAAGTGTACAAAGTGCTTTCACGGGCTTTTCTCACCTGAAGTCACTCGACTGGCACCGGGTAATGGCGACGTGCATTATTCAGAACCATTTAAATAGCATTCTTTTGACCACCGGCTCGCCTTACTAGCAGCCAGACACGTCCTGATATATTACATTAACAAACTTTGTTTTAATGGCAGTCTCCTACTGGGTTAATTTTAGGGCAGGCTGAGACACTCCCTTCAAAAAAACAATTAAATATAATGAACACAGTAGTGTGTTTTTTTTAAATGTACTTTTATTGCAGTTGGAACATTTAATCCATTCCTTTGCAAACATTTCTTGTTCATGGCTTTCATGGCTTTTCTTAAGAACAAATACTGTTTAAACTATTGAAAAAAACGTTTCGTCCTATGTTAAAAGAAATAACGTTTGCTCCACTCACCAGGTTCTCTTCTGTTTCTGTTAATTACCCCGATTTATTACTATCCATCAGCTCAGCAATTGAAGTTGATCATCAAAGATTCTCAAGCTAAATTTCCCCCAGGTGAAAGTGTGGAAATTGTGCTCAGCGCCTCCTCAAGGGAATCGCTCAGAAATGCAAATTTATCCTGTTACGGTGCCTCGCTGTGTGAGATGTTTAAATCTTTTTGCAAACACTCGCAGCGTTCAAATTTTAAATGATATTATTAACGGAACAAAGGGAGAAAAGAACAGTCACAGTCATGACTTTCACTTTATATTTATTTAACACAGGAAATGTGAATTATATATATCAATGGAATCATCTTCTAACGATGAGGATCTGATAATCTTGTGTAAATCAATTATTGTTTGAAATTTAACACGCAAGCTACCCAGAAAATTGAGCAATTTAACCACCATTACACACCTGTGGGGAAGCTAACAACATGGCTATGAAGGCTATCAGCTTTAGCACCATGGGACACTCGTGGAAAGCCAACAAGATGCCATGATACCTTCACCTTTAACACCGCGGCATGTCAGCGGGAAGCTAACGATATTCCTCGGGAGGCTAGCAGCTTTCTCCACAAAGCTGGCAAAATGCAGAGCGAAGCTAGCAACATTAGCACAATGGCAGATGGGAGTCATGATTTGTTTTTAATGCGATACTCATTTGGTATCACCTTCATTAAGGAGATGAGACAACGTGTGGCCTTGACTAAAGTTGAGAACACATTTGTTCAAGTGCATGGTTTCTAATTCCCCGCCGTCACGTAGTAGTAGTATGACCGACATATGACCGGCGCTAATTGTTATGCTAATAAGTAATACATTCACAGGTCATTGATTAGGTTATTGTTATTCAAAGAAAGAACGTTCAACACGCCTCGATAGTTTAGCACAGTAGACATTTTTATCTTGAAATGAGAACTTGTGTGTGATTTGTCAAAAGTCGGTAAAGATGTTCGAAATAAAGTCATTGTGTGTTCCTCGTTTAAGAGTGCTTTGCACAGCTTCTTGCTATGATATTCCGTTTCCCCCTCGGCATTCAAAGTGAACGTCTGAGGGTATTTGCCGTGAATGTTTTTCCCGCTGAAGAAACGCAGCCGTCTGGAGCGCATCCCAACCCCCCCAACACCACCACCTGTTTCCACATACGCCGTTGCACCTTCTCGCAATCCCTTCTCGGCCTGCCTCACTTATAAATTGGAGTTGGCGTTTCCCTAGTCCCGACTTTTGTGCCACGACAGCCACATAGGAACACGCCCGGGGGGTTTGGTTCGGCGACTGGAGACGTCGGTATCAGCTGCATGAAAGATTCCTCAGCTGTCAATCCGGGCTCTTCCCCGTCTCGCTTTGCTCTCCTTAGTTTCACGCTTGCATCATCTTTTACCGTTCTCTACGCCTCGCAAAGCTTCAAACGACTCATCCCAGCTTGTTGACAGCGTTTAAGCTCCTGAGTGGATTTCCAAAGATGGCCGTGCGATACGTTGGAACGATGGGAGCTGGAAAGACGCCGCGCTTGGCTCCAAATTTGATTAGGAAAAGGCTGATTAGGCACATTATAACCTGGAAGGATTGTATCCTGATGCCTTTTGTCTTCAGAGTGTCGCTTGTTTGGAATCTTAATGAGTAAGCTAGTTGATCATCATCATCCGCCACACGTCTTCTTGTTGCCAGATAGCCTTGTATCATTACAAAGCTGGAGATGGATTATGTATGCTAATGCTATTGTTGGGTTGGATTCAGGCTACACCGGAATTTATCCTTACTATCCTGCATCTTGTCGATAAAGTAATTAGAGAACAAGGTATGATGAATAAAATACTCTTGATCCCCGTGGCTATCGCTAGCAAATCTTTCAAATATCCAGCCAGACCGCTGATGTACCGTGTATTGATATCAATGCATGCACTCTGTCACCTTTCTCGGGTTCATCATTTCGGATTAATCACCTTTAATGCGTCTTAATTATCGCTCAATAGGTCAGGGCAACAACTACTTGACTCGACTTTGCTTGCAGTCGTAATCACGCAAGTGTGTGTGGTATTATTTTTTGGGGGGTAACTCGCATCAGTGACAAACGGCCGTGTATGTTTTCTTTTCTGAAAACGGGAATATTGAGCTAGCTACGCATTCAGGATCATCTACTACTACGACAAAAGTGGTCCTACGGCATTTAGTTGACACATTTCTTCCTCCTCTTTTTTACTGCCAGTGACGCAACTTTCAGTCCTAAGATGACCTCCGGCTCGCCTGAAAGTTGCGCGTGGTTCTTCTTCGCTCCATCTCAACCTTTGTAAATACGTCGCTCAACTGGATGAGCAACACGTCTTGCGAGTCACGCGGCGATATTTCCCCATTTGAATTTCAAAGAGGTTGTGCGCAATTAGACCCCCGAGATGTCACGTCTGAAGCATGGAGGCAAATATTGCTTCCAGACTCCGACGAACGGCGTCGGGCTTGATGAAATCTGGAAATGAGAGCGGCATTAAAATCTAAGCGTGACTGTTCTGACGTTCCGAGATAAGATTAGTAGCCGCCGGCGCTTTGATTCATATTGGCTTTTATCGACGAGTCTTACGTGGTGGCGAAGATGGACATAAAGCTGCATCGGTTTGCTTTTTCACGTTCATCTTACGTAGGTGTGCTGGATTTGTTTTGCATAAGCCAACGCCGCATCCAAGGTTTCAACGGTTTCAAAGGTTCTCACTTTCCAAGGCACCCAGCAACACACATTTATCATGCTGAAACATCCCCGTCCTAACACGTACGGAAAGATATCTACGTAATCTCAATGGAATGACACCCATTGATCCAACCGGGTGATTAATGTGCCCACCTGAAGCCTGTTCTCAAGACAATGTTGAAGCTCAGGTACAAAAGTAATCCGCAGGAAAGCATTCTGATTTACACCGTAACCCTTTGAAAGGTCAATTGGGATACTTTTACCTGAGGTTGGTAGCCTTAACTCATCAGCATGAGTAGTTTTATCCCCCTTTGTTGGGTCCAAATCACGAGCCAACATGCTAATGCTAATCGCTGAATCAGCCCTTCTCTGTGGTTACAAACGAAGCTGCCAGGCTTCCCGAGGCTCGACTGACATTGAAAGACCTCCGCCAATTGCACCCCTCTTTTAACCCTCTGCCATCTCTTTTGCTTTATCTGCGCAGGCTGTGGAGACCAACCTGGCGTCCAAGGACAGTCACTGGGTCTATGCCAACGAGGTGAGTCCCAACACGGGTACCCTTTTGTTGCAGGCTTTGTACAACCAGACCTTTACTTGATATTGCACAACGGCTTTTTATTTTAACTCTTAATATCAGGATGCTCTCAACGCACATCAAGGTAAATGTTCCTCTAAAGCGGACGTAGCTCAACAGTCAAGTGCGCTTTTAGTGAACACTGTTTTTTTTTTCCCCCGATGTAAGTTTACCAGGATTCCAATTATACTAAAAAGCAAATAGATGGAAGCGTATAAAAGGCTTGCTCCCAGTTGACCTGCCAGAGAATTACCATTTCAGTTCCCAGTAGGAAGCTGGCTGTGCACAATAACACACACACTCACAGACTCAAATTGGCGTCCATTTATCTTGCTGAAACGTCACATCCAAGAGTACAGAAAGATGTCATTGGAATCTGTGCTCAATGATTAATGAGGAACATTTTAGTGAAGTCGTGGGGGATGCACCGTAAACCTGATTTGTGTTGACTTTGAAAATTCTGTCTTGAAAATTGTCTTTATTATATATCTGGATATATATATATCAGTCTCTCAAGCGTCTCCAAATGGTCCAAAACGCTGCTGCTCGCTTTCTAACTGGAGCTCGTAGGAGGGAGCATGCAATTCCAATTCCGGCCACCATCACAGTTCACTTTCCGATTCTATTATTAGTCTTTAAATCTTGCAGTGGTCTGGTCAGAGGACCGGATGCAACCGGAGGTACCAAAGATCATTTTTGCAATTCACCACCGATCAGTTCCACGCAATTGGCCCCGAAAGCCACCAATCCATAAATCAATGATCACGAGTTAAAAAAAAAAAAAACGTCGCCATTTTTTCAGAATGCGTAATTTTACGGCGCCTCACAATGCAAAGCGATAGTCCTGTTGCACTTTAATGTAATTTAGTTCAGGTGACAAATCGTTAACTAAGGGGCCTGGAATATTGATTCCTCAAAGTTAATGAGGCGTTGGGTATCGCCGAGCTCGCCGTCCAAATGTCCTCACCTTATATTACAGCTCACATTTGTTGTGGGCTTTTTTTCCTTTTGCTTTTAATAACTACCTTTGCAGTTGGCTTTGAATCAGCTCATCCAGGCGTGTGGGTAAAATATTGCCCCGCATGGGCTAAAGAGGCCTTGAGCCGTTCTGTCTTCCGCTTTTAATTCCTATTATTGGTTTTGTATGCCTCACAAAGCTGCACAGGGAATGCTTTTGCAGTCTGAGCCTGTTCGATAAGTGACAGGCTATAATTTTGAATTTGAAGCCGTCTTCATAGCCGAGCTGCTGCATTCCTTTTATTACAGTCTTAGAGAAATTATGTATGAGGTAATTTTGCACTCACTTCCTGTACGCTAAATCAACGTCCTATCAACAATGTGTCTTTTGCGAGATGTCACACTTTGGTTTTGACAAAAGGTGACCTTCGCTAATCTTTCCAACCTCATTCTCAAGACTATGAAACAAGTTATAGTTTTCCATCCTCTTTTCCGTTTTATTATCCAAGGTAAACTGTCCATGAAGCTGACGTTCACCTCGAAACAAGGACAAACGCGCACTTGTTGTCCTTCGGAGCTTTTCCCTTGTGTAAGAAGTCGTTTCTATGAAACAACTAGCGTCATTTACAGTAAATGGCGGTTGGCTTAAATGATGTTTTTGTTTTGAATTTGACCTCATCTGCAAAATGGATCCCTACGTGGCTTATTTTTAAAAACAACTTAAGTTGTCCTTCTCAACAGGGTAGGAGGAGATATGACGCGGGGAGATGATTATATTTTGATTAGCCCCAAATTTGTTTTCCCAGACCTTTCAACGCATAGCTGTGCGAGGAGGTTTTTAAGGCCCGACTCAAAATAATGAATGACAAGTGTATCCTGATTTAGAGTTTTTTACAATTGTGCTCGTGGAACAACATGGACAGATACATTCATCTTAAATAAATACTGTAAATTCGCAATCACACATTAGAAAGTGTAATAGAGAAAAAAAAAATCCATGAAATGTATTTTTCAAAGCCTTAAGAGAGAAAAAAAAAATCATGACCTTCTCTACTTGCGCCTGCGGACTCGAATTGAAATTAAACATAGGCTTGTTTTATCGCCGGATCCTGCAGGGACATAAATAATCGTACACGTTTGCGGAGTCTGCATGCTGCCTGCTCATAACTCAATCATGACGTTCATTTCCAATGCATGACCCACAAGTGACAAAGCCAAGATTCCCGACGCCCTCCGTACTCCCAACGGGGAGGCCTCTCACATTTCATTCAAGTCCGGATCCGACGAAGGACGTATTAATCCGCCACCGGCCACAAGGCATGACTGTTGATGCGTTGCTCCAAAGAGAAATGAGAGAGTGCGTGATTGAAATGAATGATGATGAGGATGAAGATGTATGAGGAAGATGACAGGGCAAAACCCTTTGGTTATTTTATATGTTTTCATTAAAACATGTTAAAATTTCCATCTCTTTATTCAAAAACAGGACATTGTTTCTAGTTGTTAATTTTTTGGTTTGGTCTGCAACACATCAGGAAATCAATAAAAAATGTTGATCGTTGTTTACAAAGTAAACGCAATTCCTTTTATTTTTAAGTTTTTAATTAGTTTGATTTTAAAATGTTGATCGTTGTTTAAAGTAAAAAAAATAAACATAATTCTTTTTATTAAAAATGTTTAATTTAATTATTATTTTACTTGTATTTTTATTCAGCACAAAGATAACCGGTCCATTGCACAAGACGGATAATATTTATTGTTGGGTAAAAATGGTTGGAAATAGTGAAGCGATAAATGTGTTCATTTTTATTTCATTTTTAGTGTACATATTATCTCTTTTTTTCTAACCGTTTACATACTTTTCTACTCCCCTGATTATATGAACTAAAACTAATACTAAAAGTAGTTTTTTTAATCCGAAAACTTTAGCAAATATTCTGCCTATTTTTGCCAAATAGACATAATTTATTTAATAACCGCATGTGTAAAACTGGCCACGTGTGGCTGCCGTTCATGAGTTTTTGCGTTCGAAGCCAATAAAAGTTTCTCCGAGGCTCGAAAGTCATCGGCCAACGCAAAGTCATTGAAGAAAAAAAGAGAGGCTTCTAAATTGGATATTAAGAGTCGTGGCGCAGCTCGAGATGAGCGCATCGACGGTGCAAATGAGAGGCGGCCGAGCCTCCCGCTGACCCGTCCCGGCCGAACGCAGCGCGCAGACTTGTTTTTGGCGTCTGGAAATTCAGATGGATTGCACATCCGAGTTGTGTTGTTTTTCTTCTCAAAAAGTGGGACGATGACACCCGACAAGGCGTGATGGATGAGGCGGCCGCGCCTGCTGTGTCAAACCGAGTTGAGGAGGAGAATCCAGAGATGATTGATGTCCTCTGCTAACGTAGCGCCACGTAATTGGAACCCCACCGACGCCATCTTGGCCACATTAGCCGCCGATGACTACAAAGTCCATTTAAAGATGCGCACTCACCGCCACACCAATCAACTTTTTCTTCCGTGAATTCCTCTCTGACAGTGTCATTGCTCTCCTGAAAATATTTCCGAGATCTCTTATCGGGTTTGTTTCCACGCTTAGTACGTCTGCCTCGCAGCCACTTCCCGTGTTTACTCGAGATTTCTCTGAGTCCTCCATTTTCCTCCCGCAGTCCCGAAGTAAGTTGGAGAACAATAACAATAATTGCTCTCCAAATATATTCCTTGTCTTTGATATCAGTGCAACCTTCGCCTGATTTTTCTCAGGACAAGAAGAAACTCTTAAGCTCTCATTTCTAAGCATGTGCTTCACATCTCCAAGATGGAAACAATGATGAGAAATTAGCACTCAAGGTAGCATTGCCGTGGTGAGAGCGGCAAGGGAGGGCGAGTCTGATTGGTGGGCTTGATTAGAGCGTTTGCAGGAGAGGGAACACTTAATGGCTTAACAGTAATTGGATGAAGACAAAGGTGGCCCGCCGGCCGGCTGTGATTGGAAGCCAAGATTAGCCACAGTTTAAGGAATGTGGACAAAATGTGCTTGGAACTCACAAGGCATTATTAACCAGAGTCACTTAGTACAACTTTGACGCAGATTAAAAAACGGTGAAATCGGTTCAATTGGCTGCCGACAAGTTTGGGCGAGTGTCAAGTCACGGCATTTCCGTAGTCCGGCGCCGCTTTCGGGTCACGCTTTCCCGTCGGTCTATTTTCACAGGTGCGTCGGACCGGAAGCCAGCATGTCAATTCAAATAAATTACTCACACGTCCACCCTGTTGCGTCGGGATGGAAAGGGATTTCGTTGCAATTAGGTAGCCGTACAGAGAGTTCAATATCAAGTGCAAAGGCGCTGACTGTGCAATTCTCCCCAGGCTGTGCGATGGCATATTTTCCAGTACGCCACATTTCTCTCTCTTCCACTTCTGATCACATCCTTGTCAAACCGTTCGTATGATTTCTCAAACCGCATTTCACCGTCCCGTCAGGATTTGTCGTTCCTCGCCGCTTCTGCAAAGCACCTTCATGTCCAATTAATTAAACGCGTTGCCACAATTACTGGCCTTATTTTTATTTATTTATTTCTTGATGAAAGATTAATGGCAAAGACCGAGTGGCACACTGAGGCTCATTTAACCTTTCTGTCAGATGAGCTGGATTTGATTAATGCCCGCTCTTGTCTGGCTGTCATTGGCACAAAGTTGCATAGCCATGCACATTTTGTTCTCCCAAATGCGGGTCGCCTTTCCGGTAGCTTGATTTGGGTTTTTTTTTTTTGTTTCTTTTTTTTTGTTTTGTTTTTTGAGGATGTAAACTCAGAAAACTGTTGTAGAAAGCGTCTTATTAATAGCTTTGTATAATCAGGCTTCATTATTATAATTTATAAATATAGATAAATTGATATATAGAGAATTATATAACCATTTATAATAGCCAAAAAAAGAGCCACAAAAGACTTTTGAAGATAACACTGCACATAACTTTTTGGCTCATGTGTTTCTTATTTAGATTATTTATTCTTATTTAGAAAAAACTGAAAAACCCATGTTGTATTTATGAAATCAATGAGCCGCTACAGAACCCACGATGTATTTGTTTGTAACAAAAAGAAATTTCAATTCTGACAAAAGACGCTTTGTACTTTCAAATCAATTATTCACTGTCTCTTTTGAGTCCTCTTCGTGATCATGAAATGAAAACTTTCATCATCTAGCGGCAGCAAACCAAAACAACTCCAAGCCGTTCTCTGCACCAAGCTCGATTTCCATCAACACTCTTAACACGAGCTAACTGAAGATTCAAAGGCGGCAGGGAGCAAAAAAAAATGTCAATAGAAAAATAGCATGGAAAGTTAATACCACCAAGATGCCGTTTCATCCCACACAATCGAAGTAACATATTCGTTATCATTCCAGCTCCAAAAGAAAACAAAAAACATTGCCCTTTGATTTAGCGAAAGCACAAATCATTATTTGCTCTCTACTGAGGCAACATCCAAATAGAATTCACTCGATACGACCTGTGACAGAAAGTGCTGACGATTGTCTTTTAATCAATTCTTTTTGATGAAGTACACGCTGTCCTTTGTTAGGCGACGAGCACAGGTGGAAAATGTTCACGCCGTTGCCTTGGTGATGCAATAAGATTGTTTTGACAAGGCACAGGGGGAAAAGTGCACCTTGTTCTCAAGTTTCCAATTGCGGCGCATGCTTTCCACACCGCAGGTCCCGCGTCTAGCTAGCTAGCCTTAGCAACTACAATTTGGGACATTTTAAGGCTCTTTTGATTCTGAGCAAATATTCACACCGTTTCTGAGGTTCTTGCCTCACGTGCGTCACCTCATGACACCCGCGTAGCCCTCGGACTAAGGAATTCATCTGAGGGATAGAGGTGGCGTACGGAGAACAAAGCAAACCATCACAGAGTGCCGTGGAGGACAGACAAAAGCTCTGATGAGGTGGATGCAAGAGTTGAAGATAACAATGTGTCATTAACCCCCCACCCCCCCAACAGGAAGTGAGTGACGCTGACATGATGGAGCTGGTCCACAGCTCCTTGGGCCGCATGACGCTCATCCGTCAGGTGTTCCCGCTGTGGAGGGACACCAACGCCCGCTGCATGAGGAACAATCACCGCATCTCCTCGTTGCTGTGTGACCCCCAAGAAGGCTATCTGCAGTCCCTAGAGGTAACGCGCTCGCTCCCCTCCGTCATTCTCGCACTTGTTGGTCACGCGGCCATCAATCATGACTCGGTATGAAAACAAAAGCAAATGGTCCGTAACGTAACATTTTGCCAAATCACACTCCCAAGATTGCTCATAACAAATAATATGGCGCTAATTAGTGATTAATTGCTTCACCCCAAGAAATCATTAAGCACCATCTTTTTGCTGTAAAAACATTTAAAAAAGAAAACGAGCATCAGCAGTGAACAAAAAAAAAGGGAAGTATTTAAAAAAAAAAAAATGCCTGTTTAGAGGGGAAGTCCCGTTTTAACCGACTCGCCGCTTTCACGGCTTTTGTTTCCATGACAACAAGCGTCGCAATGTTACATTTTCTTTCACGGAGTCATCACTTCATCCATCACCAGGCAGCAGAACTGAACTTTTTAATTAGCGTGTGGATCCAAGCATGCTAAAATAATTAGTAAAATAGCAAAGCGCACATGAATAATAAAGTTTTTGTATTGTTGCGCCTCAAAATCTCGTTCGAATGTACCGCAGCACACCGGTCGGGCATCTTCACCTTTAAATAAAAAAAAAAATCAATCAATCGAATGATAATTCATTTCTGCCAGAGCGAGGGGGAAGGAAAAAAAACTCAAAAGAAGCAAGCTGAGCGGTATCATCCCTCTCTTGTTGCTGATTCCGTCGCTGCAAAACATTTGTAGGACAAGTTTGTTCTTTGGGAACGAGCGTCGTGTTTCATCTGCCGTCTGCAGCGACGAGCGGGCCGCTTGTGATCAGCCGCCGCTTGGCTCAGCGCATTGTTTTGCTCGCCGTGCTCTCCACGATACGTGCCGCGCACGCAAGTGCCTCGTGAACACAGCTGCACATATTAGCTGATTATATATGCGCGTGTATATAAATTGAAGGCCCTTGATAAGGCAATTATGAAGCATGAGTGGCCATGAATATAAATGACCGTAGCGCAACGTGCCTGGCGAAGCGAAGTCAAACGTCCTCAGATAAAATTGCTTTTCAATCGCTCAGGTAAGAGCTGTTGGTTTTTTAACACGCTTCTCACAGATGGTGCCTTTTTTTTTTCCACAATTTAAAACAGTTCCTGCAAAATGGCCTCTTTTGTCTAAATACATGTCAAACGGGAAGAATTGAGTCAATTGTCGTAAAAAAAAAGATACTTTCGACTACAAATGTTGTTAGTTTGCACTACTTTTGTCCAAATATACCACAAGCTGCCTGCCCTCAAATTGGTTGCTTCTCTCGATTCTAATTAGATATCCCGACTCTCAATTCAATGAAGAAATAGGAGCATAATAAAATCAATGACATGAATATTAGGTTTGCCTAATGAAATAATCTTTGTAATAAAACCACATTGAGTCTCTAATGCGATAAGGCCGTCTTGTAACCTCCCACTTACTGAGACATTGGAAACTTTCCTCGTATGGAAAGACGAGTCGCTTCAGGTCAATCGTGTGTTTGCGCGTCGATTAATTCATCAATCGGTCATGCGATTACACCGCGAAAGCGGTGAGGGAAAATAAAGCTCCTCCATAGTTTCCTCCGTGCCCACGCATTTTTGTTATTCTCCCCCCGTCTAGCAGTGCACCGCGTGACCTTAAGGGAAGAGAAGTTGACTCGGCCATGTCTTACCCCCCGAGACTCTTCAACCTTTCATGCGCCTAACGCCCCCGAGCGACAGCTTGTATTGCTTCCACACGGTGCAGTTCAGGGATTTGGGGGGGGATCGCAAAATCTACCCTCACACTAGCAGTGGACATGATTCCTGACAGGATGCGCCACAGAGACACTTATGGAAGAGGCGAAACGAAATAAAGCCTGTTTGGACAACTTCTTGTATTTCTTGTTTGCCTCGCCGCTCTCGGCCCCCGTTGTGATTTAACGCCTGTCCGGACGGCCGCCATGCGCGCGCAGGGCCACAACGCAGGAATAGATTTATTAATAAGTCATCTTCCTCTCCCTCCTCAGGGCGAGTGGGGGGGTGGGGGGTGTCGCTGCCGTCACAGGACATAAACGCTTAATTGTCCGCCAGGCTATGATCAATATGAAAATACGCCACCTGGAAGTGCGCGACGGCGAATGCAGATTTTGACGGGCGCCGCCCGGGAGGCACGAGTTATCGACCCACCGCCACAAAATAAACGGACGACTGATTTTTCCGCATGAAGCGACGGATCCGATCTATCCGAACGTGCGCTTATTACCCTCCAAGCGTCACGCTAACATTTTTACTCATTTGATAGCCACGCGTTTGTTGGTTGGTCTTGAATGAAAAGGCAAAATTGCAGCCACCTCCAACAGTTTATCTCAAGGACCACCCGGAATCATTTCAAGCCAGTTCCACTGAGCAACAGAATTTCTACTTGGCACATCTATCATGAGAAAACAGTCCGGACAATCTCAAGAGATTCCATTTTGTTTGAAGCAGCCATTTTGAGGGATTTGGGGTGCTTGAAAAACAAACTTGCCATATTTTGTTTGATTGCCAGCAAACATGACCCACTTGTACAGGTGAGATGTTTTCATCTTCTTGTGTGGGTGGAACATCTTCAAACCATCACTGATTATTCTTTCCCTGTCTCTCTTTACCGGTGCCACGTGTATTTATTTTTTTCCGTTTTAGTCAAACAGGCTCAACCCTTTTGCTTGTCCTTTTTCTGGACAGGTGTCCAACCTCTACCTTTACGACAGCGTTCTGATGCTGGCCACCGCCTTCTACCGGAAGCTGGAGGACAGGAAGTGGCACAGCATGGCCAGCCTCAACTGCATGAGGAAGTCCACCAAGCCGTGGAATGGAGGATGGTCCATGCTGGACACCATCCAAAAGGTGGGCCGCCCGCCAGTCGACCCGAACGTGCGGCAACGTTATTTTTGTGCTTTAAAGGAATTTCATGGAGAGGTTTCAAGTATTCAAATGTTTTTTTTTAATGCTCAGGCTGTCTTTTGAAGTAGTCTGTTGATCTACTGGGACCAGTGCCAGACTCCTCTAACACACACACACACACTGTAGTGAAATCAGGCAACATGTTTGTGAAGAAATGGCTTCATTTCATCTTGTTGAATCTCGATAATGGAATTTGTGACGCTCGCAGACAATCACGTTGTTTTCATCTTCTTCAGCCTGACGTGAGATGACAGACAGACAGAGCATGAAGAGAAAACAAAATAGAAGTGACTTTATTGAAGTACCTCACTCTTCAAAAAGACACTTTTAATGGCTGCCTTTAAGAAAAAAAAATTTCAACTGACGGATACGCTTTTGTAGAATGATAACACGCTTTACATTGATTTGTCCCACATCGTTTTATTCAGCTCTGATGCAAAACATGACATGGCAGTCGAGTTTGTGGCTGCGGGCGCTTTGCTCCCCGGGGGAATACTTGAAAGTGAATCCAGAGTTAGAATTGTGACGAGGTGGCTTTTTCTTTTTTTATTTTGCAGGGACGCATCAGCGGCTTGACAGGATATATGGACTTTCGGGCGGAGGGCTCCAATTCTCACGTGCAGTTTGAGATTCTGGGAAGCAGCTACAGCGAGACCTTCGGTAGACGTCCCAAATGGGTGAGTTTGTCGTCCCCCAAAATATATTTTACACTTGTATTCCATACATTTACGAACGAATGGCATATAGTGACAGAAGTCGGTCATTCCGTTGCTATGACGACAGCCGCGCATGTCACGTTTGCATTTTTTCAGACAAGCATTTCATAAAAGCACAGGAGGGAATTTGTTCTTTTCAGTTTTAGCTGCAGGAGGGGAAATTCTTGACGGTGAGAACAGAGAAACTTTTGTGGGATAAAAAAAAACAAAAACAGATCAGATGTGACAGCGCATTCATTCATCCTGTAGGTTCTGAAAAGAACTACACCCATACTTTTGCCCATACAGGGAAGAACAGAGGTCAAAAAAAAAAAATCTGCAGCCCCTCTTCTGACTAGTTGTTATGGTAACATGGATTGAAAAGAATGAGCTATTTGTTTTTGCTTTTTTATTTTTTGCTTTACACATATAGTAGCTGTGAGATTTTTGCATTAGAGGCTCTTAATTTCTCCATTTTTTTCTTTGTATGTCAGAGATAACGGCGTATCTCGCCGCTCTGTTCCCCTTTTGAGTCCTTATTGCACAAAGCATGAGCATCGTTTGCATTTCTAATATTCGGTGGGCTATTTTAAAAGCGATATGGATTTGCACTCCGCTGTCCTTTTGTGGCAGGGTTAATGAAAACAGGCTTTTTTTCTAATATTCTCTCCATGTGACCTCGTAGCGTGTGAATGAAACAATTGATCATTTTTCCAAGACCTCTCCACTAACCTCTGCGGTATTGCTACTCCATTAAAACTCCTTTGGCTCTTCTCCACGGCTCCATTTTTCACGGAGCCGCGTCATCGGCCAGATACTGTAAAGTAGATGGCACTCACTGTTGTGGCTCATTAGGCATCAGAAAGGAGAACATTAATGATACATGTCCTCTCGGGTCACAATGGGATGACATGAAAGAGTCGAGACAACCTTGTGAGGGAGGGAGGAATTGAAAGACCTTCGACATCATGCAACGATCCAGCGAGTTACTGTGGTGGTCTTTGGAAGTCGGCTAAACTCTGGTTTTGTTTGTTTTTGTTGGGTTGGGTTAGTAAGGCATCGTTGATTGATTAGTTAGTTAGTTAGTTAGTTAGTTAGTTAGTTAGTTAGTTAGTTAGTTAGTTAGTTAGTTAGTTAGTTAGTTAGTTAGTTAGTTAGTTAGTTAGTTAGTTAGTTAGCTTGCTTGCTTGCTTGCTTGCTTGCTTGCTTGTTGGTTAATTAGTTGGTTAGGGTTAGTTTGTTTGGTCGGTTGGGTGTTGTGCTTGTTAGTCTTGAGTTGACGGATTGGAGTGGAGCGCTTAGTTGTTATGTAGGTTGACTAGTTAGCATTTTGCAATCCCCATGCAGGTGAAAAACACAAAACACAATCTTTTTTTGTCTACACGTTGAATAAATAATTCTCTTTTGACCCCGTGCAAGTTTTGTGAAGTCAACGAAGTAGCTCTTTTATTCTAAAATGAAAACGTAATGTCATCTGAGAGGAAATGAAAATGGCTATCAATTGAGTTTTCAGATCTAATGAAGTGTTTTGGAAACGTATAATAGTAACTTGAGTTGACAAACTTTAGTCTGGTTTGTTTGGCAGCGCCACAGAGAAAGATTAAGCCCTGCGTACTCTCACTCGTAATTTGTTTGTCGCCGCCACTGCCAACGTCCCAATTCCGTCAAGGGGCTTCCCGTCGAATGAAGAGAAATTGACTTCCCTTCTTTTTTTTTTTCTTTTTTTTTTTTTTACTTTCAATCCGCGCCGAGCGACGCAGACCAGAAGCCATAATGAAGATTTAATCGCCCCTCAGCCCGAAGCCGAAATCACCACGCCGATTCATCATAACGCCACCATTAAGGAGTCGTGAAGAGGAGACGCGTCACGCAGGAATCTCACATGTCTCCAGCCAAGACACACAAACTCTTGTCTATCCAATTAGAGGCAGAAGGAGACAGCAATGAGATGCCACATGTGATTACTCGCCGTGTCTTATGTACATTGCCAGACGCTCAGACGCTGGCTCATATGAATATGGAGAAAGTCCGTCAGTGAAATGAGACGCGGCATTACACGGTGTCCTCCGCATCCAACTCAACCTTCCTTCTCCCTCTCCATCATCGTTTATCCGCAACCAGTCCATTTTCCTCCCGGCCTGATGGCTCTTAGATGAGGCGTCTCTCTGCTGAAGACGCTCTAATGAAGACTGAAATACTATTTCCTGGACGGCCACTGCGAGTTTGCGCCACCAGCTCGCCGCTCGCTCTCCCGCTGCAGAGTGATCGATGGCGCTCTTGTTGTTTTGCTTCCCTCGCTTTGCGCTTATTGATGTGTCAGCTCCTTCCTAAGCAGATATTGCAATTGACTTCCCGTTGGCATGAGGCTCTTCGCCGAGAAAAGTCCGCCGGTCGAGATGTAATCGCTCCTCTTAGCCGAGCATCTTTCATGCATCAGTCACAATTGATTTCTCCCGGGCGCATTCAGTAACGATGACAGCCATCTTGTGCTGAGTGGGGAATTATAGAGAAACATGGCGCCGCCGTGGTGCGCCATTAACCTCGCCCAAATAAGCTTATTTCAGGAGAGACGGCCATGACGAATACGTTCGTTATTAGACCTCAGAAGACCGACGCGTCCAAAGCCGACCTGCACCGCCGATGCTTCTTCCCGAGCTTTTTAGTTCACAGTGGCTGGAAAAATTCCACTTTCTCTTTGAACAGCAAAAGTTCAAGTGCTAAGTGTGTACTGTGTTGTTCTGACCCGTGAAAATTGTTGCAAAGAAACGAAAGAAAACAGTAGCTTCAAAAATAGGTCAGGGGGAAAACGCCAGTACATTGTGGATATTGAAACATAGAGTGGGTCATATCGACCCGTGAACAATTTTCCAAAGAAACAAACAGAGCAGGAGCCAGTTGGCATCTGGTCCAAACTGCCGAGATGGTTTGGCGACCTCGCTCGCCAGGTCCTCGCCCGGCATGAAGAAAACACAGCGGCGTCTGCTTAATCAGAGCAATAATTGTGTCATGGCTGCCAGTCCTGGCCCAAACAAGGCCCAGCGGCCCTCGTCGTCATCATGCCAAATTGGACCGTCTTTTTTTTTTGTTCTCGGCCGCTGTACAATGCCGCTTATTTGGCCATGTTTTTTTTTTTTTTTGGCTCCACTCGAGTCCCCGGAGAAGTGGACAGACTTTTTCTCTCTGGCCAACAAAAGAATGTGGAGTCAAGTTGGATCGTGTTTGAGTTGCTTGACATCCAGCCATCCATTTTCGCTAGCGCTGGAGCTTATCTTGCTAACTTTGTCAAGTGTTCAAGTCAAGTGCCCATCGCGGCTCCCCCCTTTTATGTGACGTGATATCTGAGAAGATTAACAATAGCTAAACGATAAAGCTAACTGTGGTTTTAATTTAATCCTCTTTCTCGCACACCCACAGACTCGCAAGTTGCTGACTTTACCCGCATTGTCGATCTGAACGCCGACGCCGGGGGTTGTTTCATCTGCGGACGTAACATCAAATGTGGAAATAGAGATAACGGATCATTTTAGATGTTCCCTGTTTTTGTCAGAGCAGACTGATATTAGATTGATATATTAAACTCCGCGTTGTCTGTCAATGAGCGATAGCTTCATTGCAGCTTCTTCCGAGACTTAGGGAATCAACCTCAACAGTATTCACAAAGTTCCTTTTCCTATATTAGGATCAAAAACGATACAAATAGCCAAGTTACGTGTCTGCATTGGACTGGCTGAAGTAGCTCAAGGCAAAAAATCGGAAACTCGCTTCCGCTATTGTTCCGTGCGTCGTAATGACACAGTTGAAATGGTTCGATGACTAGCGTCATCGGCCGTCTCGTCCCCGTCGGGTAATTGAAGCCCTAAAAAAGAAAAATCATTGCTGCCTTTCTTTGTCAGTTTAAAACGATCATTGGCATTTCCGCAGCCTCGTTAAAGATTGAGCTTGGTGGCCATTAGCCAAATAACCGTCATTACGGTGTCTTTTTAAAAAGGCATATCATAGAATTTCCATAGGTCAATATCGTCGACTCTACGGAGCTGCAATATGGGCGCTCTATCGGCGCTTTCAAGTCCATGTTAACATCTTAGAGAGAAAAAAAACTCTGTTCCCTGGTTGGACTTTTTTGTTTTCAGGCCATTGTCCACTCCACCCTGACACTGATACACAATACAATCCTACTTAACTTTTTCATTTGATATAAGACCAGAAAATTGGGAAGTTGGAAGCTGCTTTGTGAGGGAGGGGGCGAGGTTGTTTGGCCGCGGGCCGTCCTTCTTGTCCTGTCATCTTCAATGAGGAAGACACCCGAAAAGTGACGCGTCCCATCCGGGCAGGACACTTGACCGGCAAGAAACGCTGATTAACAATTTAAACGACATCTTCTCGCCAAGCGGAGACGGAGCTCCAAAAGTTGACGAGGCGGAAGGGTAACAAATGTTCGTGTCTTATTGTGCCTCGACTTTCCTGAATGGCCGCCGCTGCCGCTTTCATCTCTAAACAAGCCGCAGATTATATTCAAAGTGCAGCATAACATTGTTGTCTCGCCTGAAAGTCCAAACAAAATTCTAATAATGGCTGACACCTGTCGCCTTGGCAACCAGATGTCTTGCGAGATACGGCCGCCGAATCATAAACTGTCAGCTGAGGCGAGGGTATTTGTTTCAGCTTGCTTGTTTCATATTGTGTTCAACGTCTTTTGGAAATCGATTCCACGAGACATTTTGTTTGTTTTGCATGCTCGGGTGCGTTTGTGTGAAAGAGCGCAAAATTACCGTTACAGTCGTTGCGATGCAATGGCCGCATCTCATTGCTCTGAGTCTCTAACTTGATCCGTTTTTGTTTTTTTTCTTTCTACCGTATAGTTGGCATCGTGGGACTCCAGCCGGGGTCTGAACGGAAGCTTAAAGGAGAGCCGGATCGAGAGCGGCATGGAGGGGGTGACGCTTAAGATTGTCACCTTGTTGGTAAGTCGCATCGGTCAACTGTGTGTTACTTGTTCAAAAAGATCAAATTGACCAAACTTGGACAAAATCTAAATTGAGCGAGGTCACAGAAAAGTGTCCTCCTAGCAGGAAGACTTTCAGGCATAGAAAAAACAACGGGCAACCCCTCTGGGAGCGTGTCGGCTGTGTGACAAACTCGTCGCTCGAGAGGACTTTCAAAGATTCTTTTCCCCCCGCACGAATTGGCCCGTTCGAAACCCTTCAATGTCAGATTGCCCTCTGCCAACTTTCCTTTCCTTTCCTTTCCTCCCTCCTCCTCTTCCTCCCACCGCGCTTCCTCTTCTTCTTCATGCATGGTTTCCCTCGCAGTGTATTTCTTCACATAAGTTGAGCTCAGCACCGTCGCCTCGATCACGCCATACGCCCGGCCCCTCCCTCCCTGTTTCTGCCCTTAATTCCTCTCTGGCACTTCATAAAGACGGACCATTTTTTTTAGAGATCCATTTCCACATTGACAAACCGCCACCGTTGCCATGGTGGCGTCAAGAGGAGCAGAGGAGACTATTTTATCAACTCTGGCTCCTTCGGAGGAGGCCCCTCAAGTTTCTCGTGTACTCATCTCTGCCAGCCAGTTTGCGGCGCATCACAATGAATGATTAAAGCTGCACTAATGAACTTTTCGGTGTTTCCGCTCACTTGGGTTCGCCTGCATTTGTAAAGCGTAATTAACTTCCCGGCCCCTCAGGTAAATACAATGAATAGCGCTGAGCATAAGTTTCTTGAAGGGACAATGATAATTCAATAGAAGTCAACCTGACTGATTTCTTTTGAGTTCTTGAGGGGTTTCTTTGTGGGTCAACCAAATTTTGCGTTGAGCGGCAGCCTAAAAGTGATTGTTCGTCATTTCTGGGCTTCAGTTCTGACCATTTGAAACATGATGTTAACAGGAAGAGCCCTTTGTGATGGTGGCAGAGAACATCCTGGGACAGCCCATGCGTTACAAGGGCTTCTCCATCGACGTCCTGGACGCCCTAGCCAAGATCCTGGGCTTTAAGTACGACATCTACCAAGTTGGAGATGCCAAGTACGGCTCGGCGCTCCCCAATGGCTCTTGGAACGGAATGATTGGAGAACTCATTGGAAAGGTCGGTGCGGGTTTTTGCGTTCCGGTATCCAGATTTAGATCCGAATGGTCTCTGGCAGATTTTCTTGTTTAAAAAAAAAAGAGGGCCCACTAATGGCGTTTGCTGTAATAGAAGCAAAAACAGAAAAGCATCGCATGGTCTGCTAAACAGTCGGTCGGCTTGGTTCTGGGAAATAGAAGGACAAAGGTTTGAGAGCATGACTGTGAATCATAATAGTCGCCGTAATGGATTTAGAGCTTATTTTCTCAGGCCGCTAATGCAAAGCAAGTCGCTGTCATGTTTCCTTTCACACACAGGTTCAATTTTATTTTGCGTTGAAACAGAAGGCTGCATGAAGAAAATGGCGGAACATTTACAGTGCTGACAAGTTCATTCAAATGTATTTAAAATGGCGTCCTACCTTCTCTAACTGAGCCGGACCGTCCAATCAAATCAAGTCAAACTGAATTGAATCCATCCTCAGTATCGAATGCTCTTTTTGCTGTGAATACGATTGAATAGAGGGCGGACCTGGCCGTGTCGGCCATCACCATCACCCCGGAGCGCGAGCGCGTTGTGGACTTCAGCAAGCGCTACTTGGACTACTCGGTGGGCATCTTGATGCGCAAGTCGGAAGAAAAAATCAACATCTTCTCCCTGCTGGCGCCGTTCGACCTGGCCGTGTGGGCCTGCATCGCCGCCGCCATCCCGGTGGTGGGCGTCATGATCTTTCTGCTCAGACGCATCCAGGCCCTTCGTTGCCAGAACAGCGCGGGCGGCCACCCGCCGCCGTCGCCCTCCACCTCGCTGCAAAGCGCCATCTGGATCGTCTACGGAGCTTTTGTCCAACAAGGTGAGTCAGACGGCTTTTGGTGGCATTTGTACATGATGTTGCGTTAATTACAGACTGAGATGACTAAACCTGACAATACTGACCAAAAAGAATCAATTCATTCGTCGCTAAGAAAGCAATTAAGGCGCCCTGGCTGGCCCGCCATAGTTTGATACTAATAAAGTGGCAATTCGGTTGCCATGACAATAATTATTACAGTCCTTATTACAAGTCAATTCTGTAATTTCGAAGCTGTTCCTTTGTCGTGAGGCTGAAGTGCTTCTTGAATAAAAGATTAGAGGGGAAAAAAATACAATGGATGCATGGTGTTGCGGCTTCTCCGCTAACGCTAACCCACCATTAATGAATTAAAAGCTGGCGCGCCAAAGTAAAATTATCACATATTGAGGCTTTAATTACGAAAAAAAAAATAGTTTCAAAATCATTTTAAAGTCCACCAATGTTTTGGTCATCTAGAATTGACCGCACATTTTCCAGGCTGGTCCACATGCCGTATATTGGAGACCACTCCAGCATTGCCAAGCACGGTTCGCCTTATTTGAGGTCAACGCATCATCAACATGATTTTGAAGCAAAATGTTGACACATTAGACGGAAGGAAGTTTGTCACACTTTGTGTGATTAAACAGAGCAGAAAAGGTGAGGAATGCACAAATCAATTAAAATAGCGTACATGCATTGAAGAGCTGGCCGCCACTGAGCTATCCATCATTGAAACAAATGCACAGCCTTGCATTTTTGCAAAGGTGTCTTCTTCAAGGACGCCGGTACAGGCTCATCTTTACAGCTGCTCGGCATCCAGCTCAGACGTCCTGTTTGGACAACTAAGCAGCATCCATCATCCAGCCCCAAAACAGCATGAATTTAGGATGTGTTTTTTGTTTCACTATGACTTTGCCAGTTTTGGTCTTTGTCAAGCCGACGCTTTGTTTACCGGGAAGACGCCGGTCGCTTTGATATGGAGCCGAAGCTGATGCATTATGGCTTTGTTGGAGAGCGGGAACTCGGCCGTCATTTCCAAATGATATGGCAACATTTGCTGCACACACCAGACTAGGGGAAACTTCCTCTTGTCTTTTCGATTGAGACAAGGAATTTCTATTTATGTGTTCGGTTAGTTATTTATTTATTTTATTTTTTTAATTTATTATAGATGTGGTAATGCAGCCCTAAAACTCTGAACTAGACAGATGTGGGAAAAAAAATCGACAACTCACACATACTAGAAGATTAACCCTATCACTTAGTGTACATTTGCACAACCGATACTCTCCACGCTTTGCTTTTGTCAGCAGCATTTTGTTTTGTTTGTGCCGCACGAACACTTGATCAAATGCGCCGTTGATTTCTCGCTTGACACACGCACGGGCAGGCACTCCCAATTTGTCTCTAAACAATAAAAAGTCAATTCTAAAATCATATTTCCCCTTTTGGAGAGCGGCTGGAAATCATGGCGAGCAGCAATTTCAAAGAGGCAAATCGTTGTTTGCGCCTGATGACAAAGTTTTATAAGAAGTTTATTTGGGAGAAGAAGACGGAGCGCCGCACTAGATCCACTTGACTTTCACGATGCACATTTCACATTCGATGACCTTTAAAGATCACTCAAAGGCGCGCATAATAAAAATGACGGATGGCGGCGCGGCACGGCGCAGCGTTCACTTCCGTCCCGAGGCCGCAGCTGCGTCAACGGTGACACACTCCAGCCAAAGACGCTCTCATCACATCATTTTGCACTGGCGCCGGCTTCCTCCTGACATTTCTACAGCTACTTTTTTTTTTACTTTCAAATACTGGAATTCATCCTGACATTTCTCTCGTACACTTCATAAGCCCTTTTTGATTTCATAGTGAGAGCGCTGGAGAGGCAGAAATGAAATGAAAAAAACAAACGTGATGAAGCAGTCAAAAATTAAAAAAAAAAAAATATGGGAGGAAGAAAGTTGGATGAATAAAAACGACTATTAATGAAGACTCGACATTTTGGAGCAAATTTTGCCATGCGTGTTTGAATCCAGCCGTGCCTTGAGATGAAATATGAATTTCTTCCTTGCACATGCTTGGGACTCTTTCCATGAATGGACATGATTGGAAAGACCAGCAACAAAAAATTAATATTTAAAAAAATAATAAAAATGAACAAAAATTGGGTATTTTGTTGATTTTTATTTTATTTTTTTAATAGTTATATTTTTGGGGAGTGAGAGAGTGCAAATATTTTTTTTCTAATTTTTTAATGTGTGTAATGTGTAAAAAAAAAAAAAAAGGAAAGGAGAAAAAAAATGGTCTGAATTTAAAAGAGCTCGGCCCCAATAATGACGGTGCGCATGTGTGTCGGCGCAGGCAGCGACTCCATCTTGGGCTCGGTGGCCCTGCGCATCGTGATGGGCAGTTGGTGGCTCTTCACCCTCATCGTGTGCTCATCTTACACAGCCAACCTGGCCGCCTACCTCACCGTCTCCCGCATGGACAACGCCATAAGGTAAGACTGATACCATTAGCGACTCTTTTCTACCTGCGCAGTTTGATGAGTAGCAATCTACCGTTTCCATTGAACCGCAAAGAAAGTAAACTGAGATATTAAAAAAACATCACCTCATACTACTAAATGAACAAATATGAAAAAAAAAAATAGCTCAAAGGATTTTGTGTGTTTTAATTGTGAGAGCATGCAGAGAATGATAACAATGAAAACAAAATGTTCTCCCTGCAATTCTCAGAAGTAAGTGCTTCATAAATCATGTAGCCGGTGTGGGATTATTTGCGGAGAACACACAGTAATCTTTGTAAACATAAAACAATCCCGGGACGGTATTACATGGTATTTGTTTGGGCGAGGACTCAAGGGCGCCTGAAGAGCTGCGAGAAGAGGACGGCTGACAGGGAAGGAGGGTGGGATGAAATAAAAAGAAAACAAAATCAATGTGACAGCCTCAACGCAGAAGATTCAGGATCAAACCAGGGCAGCGGTCGTATTGCAAAGGACAAAGCGAATTAGGTGGCGAACGCCCTTCGAGCCAATGTTGGCAGATTCGATCATTGCCGCAAATTGACATAAAGGTGACGCTTAAGCGCAAGTGTGTTCAAAACAGTCAGGAAGCCGGCTTTGGATGAAAACTTTTTTCCACCAAGTAAGACTAATGAACTGAGCGCCTCTCTCTGTTCTCCTTCCTAAACACACCTCGGCGATCGATAAGCTCCCAAATATTCTTTTTTCTGCTGGAGAAATAATGCCCATCGCTCACTCGTCCTACTTTTAAAGTCTGAACGAGGACAAAAACATAAAAAGGCATCATATTTCATCAGGCGGGCTTAACAAGGTGCAGTTTGCAACCCCCGTGGAGTTCAATTGGAAAACAGTAAAGCTCCTTTATAATTCGACTAGTCAATTTCTTATCTCCCTCAAGCGACTGTCCTACTGCCAAAAAGCACACGGGATGCAAGTCAGTGCCAAAAAGCGCACAAAATATTCTCCTCAGAAGGGGAGCGGTTCGGTCTCGGGCGTTCGCTACCAGTTCGTCACAGGTTATAATGCAAATTAGCCCTTGACTTCACATCTAGAAATCCTATTGATTGGGCTCTAATTAGCGTATTTGACAATTATTGGATTATCTGTATTTTATTCTGCCAAATATTGGAATCGACGTCGGCCTAAAAAAAAATCTTGTCGCTTGGGCTCTAATTAGCATATTTGTTCTTATTTGAGACAGAAGAACTAAAATCAAAACTTGATTATTTAACAGACTATCATTTTTCACCTCAAGTAGTTTTTTTTTTTTTTGGTGGAGATTTAATGACTACAGGCTGTTTTGAGAAGAAAAACAATTTCCATCCATTTGTCTTGCTCTCACCTCCCTATTCTTGTTCTGTTTACCTTACCTTACGGTTCCATATACTTACCAAGTTGATTAATTTCAAATGCAATTGTTTGCCACGGCTCAGCGTGCTACAGTTAAAAGAAAATGCAATCCAAAACCCCCCCCCCAAAAAAATCATCTCATGTTTTTTTTTTTTCCACTGCGGCAAAAGCTGGGAATGCTACCTGCCGAAAAAGGCCGCAGATGATAAACTAGCGAATCACTTATTTGCGCCTCAAGTTGCTTCCGAGCCACGCTCTAGAGGCTTCTAATTAAACGGCTGAATTAGCCCCACGTCATCATCCCGAGATAAGCTTTTCGATTTCCTCTTTCTGTTGTTGTTGTTGTTGTTGGTTTTTACGAGACAAGTGTGCTTGTAAAAGCAGCGTGGCGCTCCTCTAATGTCTTGCTTATGGTTGCAGAAAAACGGATAAAACGCATTTTGTTTACAGTGTCAGCCGCCTCGTTTCCACAACCGTTTAACTGGCATTGAATGCAAAGTCAAATAATGACATGCATATTAGCGCATTTGGCAGCATTTCAGCAGCGATAATGAAAACGGCAAAAAAAAAACTACCAACAATCGAAAACAATCGTTATTATCGGTCACCTATATGAGCCCAAGGGAGTTCCTCCCCCCGCCACACACAAAAAATGTCTTCTTCTTAGGCGCTCACCACTTCTGCATAATAGCGTCATGAGAGAGTCATTTTCAGATATGCAGTATTGTTCATAAAAAGTACATTAGCGTATGCTCTTACGAGCAGTTAATGGCCAATCGGAGAGATTAATGCGCCGATCGTTCAGAATCCAAACCCTTGGATTTCTCCTCATCGTTAGCGCGGGCGCTCGCCGCGGGCACGCTACCGGCGCCAGGCGGGGAAGCTACAGGTGCGGCGCATTTGCTTCATCGAGAGCATGCTAATGAGATTTTCTCCAATGCACACAAGGACTCGGGAGCGCTCATTTAACATGCTGATTGGGCTCGGAGAAAAGCCCAAATGTTGTCCCGGGGTGCTAATATACCACTTCTTCTACGGCAAAGAAGCTAAAAAAAAAAAAGGGTCATTGCTTTCCAGGTCTTTCCAGGACCTGTCCAAGCAAGCAGACCTGGCGTACGGGACGGTGAGGGACTCGGCCGTGTACGATTATTTCCAAGCCAAAGGCACCAACCCCCTGGAGCAGGACAGCACCTTTGCCGACCTGTGGAAGACCATCAACAAAAACAACGGGTTCCATCACTCCGTCTCGGGCCCCGCCGAAGGCATCAAGAAGGTAGAACACACCCAAAACCACTCATCGCAAAACTTAATGAGATCCAGACTTACTTTGCTTTCCAAAATTTCAGTCACTGGGCTACCAAAGAAATATTTTATGATTCCTTTCCTGTCTGTCAGAGTGCAACAGCCACAGGCGTGCATAAGCCCAAGAAGGTGGAATCCATAATTGAACAAATATCTTTGAAGTTCAGACATCTAACGAGGAAGCCTAATTTGGATCAGGACGATGCAGGTGGGACGGTTTTGGACCGCCAGCCGTACCCCAGGAGCTGCTTGGGTATACGTAGATATGGAGATAAAGAACACGTCTCAGACAGAGTCAATGCAACGGTGATTCTTTGCTGAGTCGTATTTTATGCCAAGCCACAAATGTCCTCGAGTTGACTCACTTGTAGTCAGGAGGCAAAACGAAGCGCATTCTTCTACGCGTGTCTGCGTGGTCCTAATGAGACACGAGGTGCAGAGGCTTCGTTTTTTTCGCATTTGTTGACAGCGCTCGGCAATGCGACGACACCTTGGGGGGAAAGAACCGAGACAACAAGAAAGCGCAAATCCAAAAGGATTCCGGCGCCATTCTCATCCCCTTCATGCAAATGATTTTCATCATGGTTGACAAGAAATGTCGTTCTGGCGTGTTGGAGCCAAAGTTCTTTGGCTTTGTTCTTAAAAAGATAAAACTCAACTGTAGGTTTAAAAAAAGGAAATGTACTCACAAAATGACTTCCTTCGATTGGAAAAAAAACCAAGTTGGGGCCAGTGTGACATTATGCACAGCTTGAGCTGTGGCGAGTCATTACACAGAGAAGCTTTCAGGAAATTACATTTGGCATTAGCGTGCACGTAATTGGGACACCGAGTCAAAGATGCGACGCAGGGGGGTTCGGCAAAGTTGAACGACAAAAAGTAAGAAAAAGCAAAACAAAAAAAAGTCATTGGGCTGCTCAGGAATAAAGCTTTTGCTGTAATGAATGAGCGAGCGAGCGAGCGAGCGGGCGGGACTTTTTTGCCAGTCTCGAGGCAACAATGCCCAATTGATCTTTGTCAAAAATCAATGCGACTCAAACAAGATTTTTTTTTTTCTTTGCAAGCATCCAGATGTCGACTCACGCAATTATCCTTTGTGTATCAAACCTGTGTCTTTTTTTTTTTTGGGGGGGGGGGCTGTTCAAAAACAAACAAAAAAAAACTGTACACAATTAGATCAGGGTTGTTTATTATTGATCTATTCATAATTATTCCAAGCCCTGTGTATTCATCAACTACTGAAATATTTAACGTGCTCTTCCCGCAGGTTAAGCGAGAGTCGTACGCCTTCCTGTGGGACATGGCGGTGGTGGAATACGCCGCCCTGACGGACGACGACTGCACCCTGACGGTGGCCGGCAACGGCATCAGCACCAGAGGCTACGGCGTGGCTCTGCAGCACGGCAGCCCCTACAGGGACCTCTTCTCTCAGAAGTTGGTACTCCGCCGTCACGCCTTTAGAAAGCCCGGCTTTTAACAGAACGTCATTAGCGCCGTCTCGCTACTTGACGAGGAAGCCCCGTTGGGTCACGTGCAGCAGGGAACAAAAAGGAAAAGACTCTACCAGAGGACACTTGTTGAAAGCAAAAAAGGAGCGATTTGGCGGTGAGGGATTTGGGGAGATGCACTATGCTCGCGCCTGCTTTGAGGTTCGACTTGTTGCCTGGCAACCTCGTAGCCGTTCATTCAAACCAGTTTGGAATCTTGTATCAATACGTGGTTTTTTTGTAAACAACCAAGAAAACTTTAAATTAGCGCTGAACTATTCATGGAATTCAAATTCTGGATGGAGGGGGGGAGTGCATTTTAAAGTCTTCAACGAAATGATTTGTTTGCTTTTCACCTTAAAGCTCATTTTGTGATTTTTCAAAGAAGTCATTTTGTAAACAGATAACAGACATTTTATCAACGGTTGCAATCAATACTCGCATTTTTTTTTTTTTTTTTTTACCCACCGTAGAAACACAGCCTCACTTGAATGCATAACTTGTGGCCAAATGAATGAAAAACACCTGCGGCATCTCTCGTTGTCATTTTTCTTGTGGAAATTATTTCATGTCAAAGGCTTCCATTTTTCTGAGCGTGCTTTTTTGGGGGGGGGGCTCACAATACATGCGCAGATTTATGCTGTGATATTTATGTTCCGGTCCTTGCCGAAAGTGTTGAAAAATCGTGTGGCTTGACCGCATCCGTCTGCTCTTTTCCGTTTTGCTCATACACAATCTGCTTTCAATTTCATTATGAGCTCCATTTTTCATTGCAGCTTGGCCGGTGGAAAATGACAAAGTTATTGGAACGTTAGAACTAGATATTACAAATCCTCCATAATGAGGCACGGAGGGCTATTTTATCACCTCGGAGCCCCTGACCGGTTTTGTAACGCTGCCTTTATGCCATGCTCAGGATATTGGAGCTCCAGGAAAAAGGCGATCTAGACATCTTGAAGCAGAAGTGGTGGCCAAAGAAGGGCCGCTGCGACCTGCAGAGCCACGCCGACGCCCAAACGGAGGGCCGGGCGCTGCACCTGCACAGTTTCGCCGGGGTCTTCTGCATCCTGGCGGCCGGGCTGCTGCTGGCCCTGCTGGTGGCCGCCCTGGAGACCTGGTGGAACAGCAACCACTGCCGCCGAAAGGAGCCCAAAGAGGTGACCAATGACAACTCGTCCGGCCCGGGTCCTGGTCCGAACCGGGCCGTCGCCGCCGCCGGTCCCCCCGCCCCGCCGAGGCCCCGGTCGAGACCCAGACCCCCGGGCCCCCCGGTCCTGCCCAGAGACGCCACTGCCACACTCTACTTTATGGATCCAGCAAGCACAGACGCCAGCCCCGATTTAGTCGAGCTGCAGTACACGCAGTTATAATAGGTGTGCCCCGACGATAGTCCCGACGTCATGTGATCGGTCTGTGATCATTCCTTCTCATGCCTGGAGATTGCTTGGGGCGCTTTCTCTGCCGCTGTGGTTCGTTCCCGTCGGGAGCCTCGCCGCTGCTCGTGGGAGAGAACCACAGCGGCGACGACAGAACCGCATAGTCACCATGTCATGGTGTACTGTTCATGTCCAAGAAAGTCCCAATTGTACTCCTGGGTTCATCCACGCGCACTTCAGTGGTCCAGAAGCTCTCTCGAGCTCATCCATTCAAGTCTTAATGCCGTAGAGCTCGGACTTGTGCTCAACCCCTCTCTGCACGAGGCCTCCAGACTACGAAGGCTTGACATGGATCCCTAAACTAAAGTGTGAGCGCCAGCAGATGGCGTAGAATCTCCGCCTTGACCCGCCACCGTCTGTTTGACTTGGTATGCAAGCGTTGCCGCTCCAGGGAACCACTTTCAGTCCGTGTCCTGACCTGACCCGGTCGCACGCAGGAGGTGGCGACGAGGACAGCAAAGCCCTTTCCGCCAGCTCAAACGTCACAATTTGGGGTCGTTGTTTGACAATTACAGACGCCAGGCTCTTGACCCGGGCAGGTCAGGAGCAGCCTGAAAAAGAATTCCTGCGTGGTGATTGGCTGTGCTGGGACAAAACCAAAAAGGGGGCGGGACACGGGGTCAGGCAGGATTCTAGTCGCTTCATCTGTCATCTCACTCTGTTGTCTTTGGGGTCGTCATTGCAAGACCAGGGAAGCTGGATGCGGACTAAGATGGCACGACTGGGGACATGAGAAGGATTTTGTACGCAAAATGAAGCAAACATTTCAACCAGAACACATTCATGTTTATTAGGAGTGTGCATCTGTCCAAGAAGATGATTCCATACGTATCTCGATACATGGGATGCAATACACTGTTCATGATTCGATTCACCAGTTTGAAACCCGCCTCCAGCTTTCCGTCACTGTCATTTGTCATTGATGTGGTATGAATGTCTATTTTAAGTGTTTGAAATATTTCCGTCTTTTTTTACCATAAAGAAAGTGGTTCTGAAACTTTTGGAGTCCAGGGACCACTTCCAAGGACCTTCACTTTGTCCTATCACAAACAAAACTTTTTGGGGACCCTCAAACAACATCTCACGGACCTCCAACAGTCCCCGAACCCCAGTTTAAGAACCACTTGTCTTGTGTCGGAGGCCGTCTTGTCAGCCAGTGTTCCTTCTTTTATGTCTGTGTACATTTTGAAGTAAACTTTTGTTTATTTTCTCCAAAGTAGGCAGGTGTGTTGTTACATCACACCTCAATTGGACAATTTGGCTTTTCCGTTGGCATGCCCCAGACTGCTTTTACCCTGCAGGTCAATGTGGCCAGTGCATGGACTGTTGATGATCCTTGAGAACAAACCAACCTGTGTAACCTCTCTCTCACCTTTTTTAATGCCCCCCACCTTTCCTGCAGGACAAAGAGGTAAACCTGGAGCAGGTCCACCACCGTTTAAACAGCCTCCTGGACGAAGACCTGGCCCACAAGCAGCTGCCGGGTCAGTCCATCGAGATCTCGGCCCTAGACATTGGCAGCATGCAGCCCAGCCAGTCTCTGGAGGTCTTGTCGGCCCGGGAGTACCCCGCCCACCGGGGGCCGCCGCCGCTCTCGGTCAGCACCTTCCTCCGCGAGGGCCACGGCGCCGGCAGGACACTGGGCGCGGCGGGCGGCCGGACCCTGCCCCTGCCCCTCAGCAGCGCCACCATGCCGTCCATCCGCTGCAAACACCGGGCTCCCAACGGGGGGCTCTTCCGCCAGAGCCCCGTCAAGACGCCCATGCCTATGTCCTACCAGCCCGTGCCGGGAGGAGCCATCCCGGAGGGGGAGGCCAGCCACGGGACCTCCATCTGAGCGCTCCGGCTCACTCGCATAAACAGTGCCAATGTTGTGGAGAGATATAAATAGAACCTGAAAATCAAGAGAGAAAAAAAAAAAACTTTTTATCGACCAGTGGTGAGGCGACACAAGAAATGACCGAGGAGACTCTACTGTACATATTTAACTATAGAGAGGGCAGAGCGACATTACAAAGTGTATTTTGAATATTCCCCAGAGTTGAGTTTAAAAAAAAAAAAAGCAGAAACGTATTTGGAAACGATGACTGTTTGGATGGCTTTGTAAATTTTTGTTCTCCACAAATAAAGGTGACAATTTTTTTGTGGTTGTTTTCTAAGTGCCAAGTTCCACTTCCGTTTTCTTTCAGATAACTGAATGTATTGTGAGAAATCATGATCAACAAAGACATTTTACACTGGGAAGAAAAAAAAAGACATTTCAATGACTGATTTGTTTCTTACAAAAACAATAAAATGGTATAGTACAACCAAAAAAGCGACGTGTGAAACTTTGCAAGTTGGGCTGCCATGTGCTGTTTTTGTGTGTTTGTTGACTGACAGCGGCGGGTGTGTCACAAAAGCAATTTCTACGCATCATATGGTCTTAAAAAAGAAAAAAATAGGTCACTGGGTGAGAATTAAATTGAATGAACTGGAAAAAAACAATCAAAAGAACAAATCATTTATTAAATAAAAATAATTAGTATTGGATGAAAAAGAAACAACATACCCATGGGAGAATTCAAACCAGCTATTCTCATTTACAAGTTGGCTACTTTAACCACTCAGCCAAAGTTACAGGGTTAAGGTTTTGGGGTCAGGGTTAAGAGGTTATCGTCCAAAACCATGAAACATGTTCAACTTCCTGGTGAAACCAAAAGTCTCCATGCGCTTTTTGCACAGACGCCGTAATGATGTAACCCCGCCATACATGACTCTCATGGACAATCCGTATAATTGGCCCGAATCTGCTGTTAAATAACTTCGATTCTGCCCGCAGGGACGAACGAAGCTGGCCAGATGGACGCGCCGTCTTTATGATTATCTCATTTCTGGCTTGTTGCATCTTTGTTAGCATGGTAAGTAAAATTGTCAAATTATTATATTGCCATGCGAGCCATATGATTACTCCCAACTTTACAAACTGTATTGCTTTGGTGCCAAGGAACTCATTCCAAGTGAGTGTGAATTTGAGCTTTTTAGGGATGTCTCCAGAAGCAACGGTGACCTAACAAATACAAAGCTGGAACCAAAGCTTTCATGCGAGAGAGAATAATTTAGTCGAGCTTGCCGTGCTATGCTGACAGGACAAAAAAAAAAGAATATTTGGAGGTGGAACAAAAGCTAGCGAGCACCTCTGGGACTCAAAGTCTCAGTGGATAGGAAAGTACAGTGCCACTTGAAGAGCGGATGAATTTTTCATGAGGCCGGCGGGGCTTCTGCTGCAGGTTGCAAGACGAAGAGGTGGCCCGCTAATAAATGATGCAGTTATTTAACCTTATTGCCTCAAACGAGGAAATAATGTCACGATTCCCTCCTAACACGCTCTGGTCTGCTTCCCACAGACCGACTTGATCATCAGCGAGATCATGCAGCTGAAATTAACTTTGATATTAATTATGTATCAGTGAGGGAAGGCTGTCGCAAACTCGACCCCAAGCCCAATCCGTCAGGTGAGCAAACGATTCCTGGAACACACGGGAAATCGCCTCTCGAATAAAGCTCTATTATTTCTTTTTTTTCAAAGTCAACGAGGATGGCCTCCAGCTCGTCTGCAACCGCCAGCACAGCCGTAATAGAAAACGGATGGACGGACGGCCGTTGGAGTGAAGCCTCATTAGGATTCCGGTAGCAAATGCCCGCAGGTTGCCCTGCGCTGGAGGGTGCTTGGAGCGCTTGCCCGATCCCCTGCCATCGCTAACCTCATCTTGGCTCATAAAGGGATTCATTAGGATGAGTTAATGACTTTGTTGCGACTTGCCGACAGTGTCCTCGCTTGACACTGACCTACGGTTCTAACGGCCGCCATTAATGGCACCCTTGAGTCATTTGTGGAAGTTTCCAGTGGTATTCATATAAAAAAAAAAAAAGTGAGTGACATGCTTCAGTAGGAAAATGTTTTGGCCCTCCAGGCCTAAAATCAGTTTCAAAAGCTTCTCAACCAGCACCTCACAGGCAGCGGCAACTAGCAACCCGCTACTCACTATTTGAGCCACAAGTTGAAGTTAGAATTTTTTTTTGTGAGGCATCTTTATTGTTGTGAGAAGACCCTGATTTTCAATGAGGTGGCAGATGTTCACTCAAAAATCCCTCAGTAAGCTTCTAATTTCATGATTCCTTCATGACTCTGGAGTCGAAGGCCTTGTGGCTTTTCAGCCATTCCTAAAATCAATATTTCGACTTAGCCTGAGCGCACGACATTTTCCCACATAGACTACGGTCGGCCTGGGTGGTGTTTGCCGAAGATCACGGTTGCCAACTACAGTGGCCAGAACCGTGCGACAAAAGTCAAAGATCGCCAGCGCCAATAAGACTCCTGAGAACTGCACGTTAACCTTTTGCGGACTTTTGATAACACGAGGTCTCTTGCTTATTTGCTCCGTCCAAAGCAGTTCCCCCGCTTCCGACGTTATGATGTTTGAGGGAATCTCAAGACCGATCGATACCCTCGTTGAAACTGCGCACCGTTTGAAAGCAAACTCTCGGTGGCGATAACATTTCGGTCGCTTCTCTTCCTCGTATGCTTCTTACCCTCAGGGTAGTGGCAACACACCTGACCGCCGTGTGCGTGTGTGTGTTTGCGCGTGCGTGTGATAAACAACTTCACGCTACTTGATAAATAATCCAAGAGAAACACAGCATCCTGACAGAGCTATGAAAGTTTTATGGCCTCTGCTGCGGCGAGCGCCAGACATGAGGCGGGCAGTCGTCGAGAATTCTAATACGGCTCCACTTCTTAACCGTTGGCCGGCTCTCTTTTTTTTCGCTCTCTCTCTCTGTATCCTCAATATACAAAGAGAAGCTTCTGTCTCTGGCCTCTTGTGTTTGTGCTCTGCTTGCAAATTGCTTGGCCGAGATGCAAACACAGCAGCGGGGTGCGAACTTTGACACTCGCTGCGTCGGCGAGCCGGCCGGTTGCTAAGGTGCGCTCGATGTGTTAAAAGAAAAATGAACTCAAGACTACAGAAACGTTCTATCCGCCTAATAAGAATGCAAGCAAATTGATTCGGGGAGCTTTCATAATGCAGCGAGATGTCGAAGTGTTGCAAACAAACCGATTCTGGGATTTTTCATAAGACGTCGGGGTGTTTGGTTTTCGCCTGCAAGTGTCGTGCAATCGTCTTCCCACATTCTTTCTGTCAAACTGATGTTAGGTGGATTCACAACATGCAAACGCCTCACAGGAAGGCCGGAGCTGAGATGCAAAACATCCATCAAGCAGTTTTGCAAGTGCTTGAAAGCCGACTTGTGCTAATCGACCTGCGTTGTAAACACAACACGCTTCTTTCTCCGCAGCGTCCGGCACACTTTGCTTTGGAGGAGCGTTGGTCTTGCAAGTGCGCCTCGTCAAATCCATGCTGGCAGTCGGCGTTGGAGTTGATGCAGTCGATAAAAAGTACTAAATATCTTATACAACTGGAGAAAACACGGCGCCTTTGCTTCACAGAGGCTTCAGGCGGGGGGCGGCGAGCAAAACAACAACTTGCCATTTTTTAGTTTCGAGAGCCGCCGTTGCGCCGTTCGCGAATCAGGCTTTCTCTTATTTCACATACGAGCAATTTCCCAGACACAATATTTGTCTTGCGGCATGTGATGAATCGTGTTGAAGAGGCAGACGTTGGATAGGAAATAATTGGTCCCACTCTGCGCCGCGCCGTTGGGCCTTGTAGCTGCAAAGCGCCGTTCGCACGTGTCCGATGAGTAATGGCGGCGTGGCGGACGAATATTCATCTCTCCTTAACTCCGTCGGAAAGGACCAAGCGCAAATGCATCAACGTGCCAATGGGGTTGACACGCACAAATAAATGCACACACGCATTGACGTCCTTCATTCGGACAGTCTTGACTCTGTGAGCGATGCGATGAGTCACACGCAAAGGGTCGAGCTGGGGTCACATCTCCCCTAAAAAATAAAACTGTAACCTGGTGAATATTTAGAATTTCAGGGGTCCCAAACTACGGGAAATGAAATATCCCCCAACACCAGATTCACCAATGGATGCTAAATTCGGTGGACAGAAAGCATGCCAATATGGAACAGGAAGTCAACCATGTTGCTTTGAAGAAGCCATTTTGAGAGACTTTGACCAGCTCCTACTTGGGAATTCACCACCACGGTGTCTTAAGTTGAATGAGCGTTTCAATGATTTGCCATGAAAAATGACTTGCAACCACACGCAGTGGCAATTTTAATTGGCCAAAGATAGCAGTAGTTGGCTATAATGGTTGTATAATTGCCTTTTGTTACTTTCCAGAAACCAATTTGACAGACTTGTGGCAGGTAAAAGATTGACAGGGAAGCGGCAGAAAGGGCAGTTTAATTCGAGGTCGTCTGCGAAACCTTCACGTGATCAAAAAAATATGCACGCTTCGGATTCAGGTGTCTCGTCTGGGCAAACGAGATTGGATTTATAAAAAGCTTCTCATGGAAACAAACAGTCCCAGCTGGACGTTGTTCATCCTTGTGGTGGCAAAAACATCTTTTCAACATATTTCTTTTTCATTTCGATGGAAGATCACAGCAACATTTGGCCGCAATGTTAATTAATGATTGGCGATGCAACCTTTAGCTGGTGACGCAATTCATTAATCATTTGCCGCGTAGAAAATTACATCAAGTGGACTTTGCTGCTTTAATTTAAACAGCATCCGAGGATGTCATTTCGAAGGACGTGTTTACCCATTGTTCCTAAATAGTCAAAAGGCCTTGATACTACTACTATCTTTTGCCGTGAAAAACAAACAAATAAATAAATAAATACACAAATAAATAAATTGAATGAATGAATGGATGGATGGCTGAATTGATGAATGGATGAATAGATGAATGGATGAATGGATGAATGGATGAATGGATGAATGTCTTTTGGATGAGGAGGAAATGATCATTTCTAATGATTACGTATATTTCATGGCAAACTTTAGAGAAGCGCGACAGGCAACAAATGCTATTTTTCCAGTTCTGTCTTAAATTGATTTTAAATCACTACTTCCTCCCTTATTTTCACAGCGAGAGACGTCGGGTGAGAGCAAGGAGGGTCCTTGTCACCTCTGTCGACACCCTGGCAAAGCAGCATTCTCATTTGCTGATTACTCGGCCACTTCAACATGCTTGGCGGCCTCCTCCCACTCGCCGTCGACAGCCGTCATCTCAGCTCTTGTCTGGCTGGAAAAAAAAAGCGGGACAACATCTGACAGGTTTGTGTGCTAAACATCTTCAACATGCATGTGGATGAAATCACGAGAAGCACCAAATAGTGAATGCATTGTTTTGAGTCAATTTTCTGTGCTTGTCACTTTGCGTAATTGTGCAACATCTGGACAGACTCCTCGTTAAAGCTGCTGTTAAACGCTCCGGAGAAGTAACACAGCCACTTGCCAATAAACGGATTTAAATTAAAGTCAGTCTTTGGGCAACACTTTGGGACCCGGCAAAACATGAGGAGAATCAAAAGCGGATTCCAAACGTCGGCGTAAGTCTTAAAGAGCAACACGGTCATCTCCTGAGCCGCCCGGCTTGGAGATGTTTATCTTCAGCATCCAATCAACATGGCTTCCGCCTCCGCCTGTCAATGTCGCCGTGGCAGCTCCAATCTCCGCCACCTGCCCCCCCCCCAAAAAAATCTAACTTGTCTCTTCTCGTCTCTCCTGAAGAAACGGGTCTCACTGGAAAGGGAGATGCAGATTCTCTCTTTTAAGATTTTAACGTTGCATCCCCAAGAGGGACGTTTTTTTTTCTTCTTGTTTTCAGACACTGATAGCTGCAAATAGGCCACCTCAGAATATTTGTAAACAATAAGAGCCAGGATGCTTCCAGGTGGCAGGAAAGTGACTCCCTCAAACGGTTTAACATCATCATAATTTTCTCCCTGATAAACTATAAAGTATTTAGATTGTCTTGGAGGAATTTAGCAAGACTTACCTTGCTGGCTAACGTCAACTCTACATTGGCTAGCATGAAGAATCCGTGGCAACAAACGGACAGAGCAAGAACTAAGACACAAGCAAACGACAAGTAGAACAAAACAAGCCTCTCGTAAACTACACACGTTTAGAAGGAACAAGATGAATGGGCTTAAGGTAGCAACACGGGACAAAAAAGGCTACCATACGCTAATCAATGACGGCATGTAGGCAATGGTCTGACATCTGTCTACTGGTTTTCCTGCCTGGCTGATTGTCATGGATGTCAGGAGGATCTGCCCAGTCACACTGAAAAAAACAATCAACATGCCAGACAGATAACAGCTCAGCTATCAAGTCAAATTATGGCTGACTTTCCACCATATCTAGTTTTTAAATCCAAAGACCTGTTGAAATGTAAATCACAGCCGGCATTCTGGCTCCCTCAAAAGCAATTTGCCTCACCTACTACTACGGTGGTAAAGGAGATTGCTAAAATCGTCATTCAAGTTGTTTTCCAAGTTTTCCTATTTTTTCTGACATGACATTTGTGTGAATATGTCGTTTGTTATTCAAAGAGCAACCTCAATGAATAGGTTAAAAAAGTGTAGCGGGCTTTATTTATCTTGTTGCTTGTGTGGCATTTTGTGTTGCCATTGTAAGCTAATAGCGTGTTGACAGGAGTGAGACTTAGGTCATTTCCTTTTTGTAAAAGTATTTTACGGCCTTCTGCCACTTCATCCTTCTAAGAACGCACGTTCCGGTTTATCGCGTAATGAGTGTTGTGATGCCGCCTGATTCGTTCTCACTGGGTAAAGACTCCACTCGAATGCTGCCAATGGTTTAACGAAATCGAATCACATTCAAATCATTCTCACTTATTGGAAAAGTTTCGACAAATCCATAATTGAGTTGTCAGCGATGGAAAAGCTAGCGTTTCCTCGTTGCAGAAAATATGATTAAAGTAGAATTAAGTTGGTAATACATCCAGCGAGAAACACTTTGGTAATTATGTTTGCGACGATTGTTAATGTAAGGTTTCCGGTCGCTGTGATTAATTCTTCAATTAGCCAAAAGAAACAGAATTAAACAGCAGAAGCTGGAGAACACGTTTTGAGTGTTATAATTGCTTTCGCATTTGCGCGGTCAGCCACTTTTTCCAGGGAGAGTAAACAAAGTGACTTCGATTGTGATATGCTTTCCAAACGGTGGCCGTGTCGTTTGGAAAAATGAAATTATTTGGAGCGGGGCAATTCGGCGCAGATCTTCCAATCGTATATATCAACGATGGATTTTTTGGTATATTTTGTGCTCATCATTTTTTTTATTATAAAGTAGCCAGACAGTGGGGACAGTATCTGGTGAGCGAAAACCACATGTATCACTCGCACAGTTGGCGAGTTTACACATGTCGAGTACGTTGTTGATTTGAGACTTTTAAAAGAGAATGAGAAGATGACGCAACCCGTAGAAAGATGCTACGTCTCCCGGTGGCATTGGCTCAGCTGATGCAGACAACTTTCTAGTCAAGAAGTCACGCTGCTTTAAACTCATGAAGGTTTCTAAATGTCCACGTGTTGACCTGATTCTACGACAATGGATACTAATGGATGAGTTGTTTATGCTCCTCTCAGCTTGTAACGAGGTAAAATGACGCTCTTTGGATTGCTATTTTACGCCATGACATAATTCATAGTTTAATGGAGAATTTAGCTGCCCGATTTTGACCTGTCTGAATCAATCGGTGCAAATGCAATTAGCTGACGATCAAAGGGACACAGATCATGGAGAAAAAATAAATGACATTTGCCTTTGATTGCATCTGTTCAAAGGGTAACGCTTAAAAAAATCATCGTGTTATTGCCAAATAGAGGCTGTTTAGCTCAATGTTTCCCAAATGCTCAACCCAATAAATAAGCCAGCATTGGCTTTAGATTTTAAGACTTGAGAATGGTCAAAATTGTCATTTTTGACAAAATGTGGCTGCACATCAGTGACTCCCACTCTTGCATTCTCGTGTTGTCTTTGTTGCGGTCATTAGGAACCTGATGAACACACTCAGGCAGATGAGCCCATCGTGTCCCCGGCCGGAAGTCTTTGGCTCTCGGTACCGAGCCACTCGGTCCTCGTAGCTCTCCAGGCACCTTGTGCTCGTGCTCTTGTATACATTCTAAAATCCAGATTTCCATGGCTTGTTGTCCAGATGGATGCCTTGAGGGGCGACTGGCACGCATCGGATCATTCTGTTTCTTGGATTTAGAGACGCGTCCTCTCGCACGTTTGAGTTATGGCCTCATTATTGTGACAATTACGTCTCGCTTTTGCCCGGTAAACGTGCGTATTTCACAATCATCAATAAATGACTGCGCAGGGATTACCTGGGAGTTGTTTTCATTTTGGGCCTTTCAGTTTCAGGTCTTTTTACATTTAAAGAAGGGAAAGGAAACCATTAAAAAATCACTTGAAGTAACAGTCAACTGGGGCAAATCACGAGGCGCCGTCCTGGCAAATTGCCACTTTCGAAGTTTAATGGTCGAGGCTGGGATTTATTTGCCAGTGTCTTGTCAGACGTATAGTGCCACGGAGGATTCGTGGTTTGCTTGTCTGCCTCACGATTCCGACGTTTGGGCTTGAATCTTTCCTTTTAGAGCACCGGTGTTAAACTCAAGGCCCGGGGGCCAGATACGGCCCGCTAAATCATTTTATGTGGCCCGCAAAGACAAATTGGGCATCAAATTCGTGTGTCATTACTAGAATTGCAAATTGTCTTCATTTTTAATAATATTTTTATTAATTTTTAATATTTGACCAGTTTTTACTCGTCTGATTTGAAAACGACTTATTTGTCAGTTTGTTTTGTAGCTTTTACTGTATATATGAGGTGCTCGTACATTTATTGGGGTTGACAGTCATAATGGCCCTCGGAAAGAAGCTATGACTACAATGGGGCCCGCGAAAAAAAATAGTTTGACACCCCTGTTTCAGAGGTTACAGTGGAGGTGCAACGATTAATTGATTATTCGACAAATAATCGGTTATAAATAATAATTCTAATCATATGTTTTAAAACTAACTCTGGTGTCTTATTATCACATTAGTGCTACGGAAGACATCTGGAAGTTGGCCGCGAGGCGTTTTCCCGCCGTCCGAAGCACATAAAACTCAAAGCCATTATGTGCACCAGATGGAATTACATTTTGCATTTGAAACGCCATTAAATACAGAGTGGCATAATATTAGGCTTCCATTTACACGGGCTGCCATGACTTTGGGTAATAACTTAACTTTGGATTAGCTTCCGCCGCGAACCGTGTCGGATGTTAATAAGCTAATGTACAACATGGTGCCAGCATCCTTGTTTAATGGCGTCGCATCTTCCACCTTGACGTTTCATCGTATCCTAATTAAATTTTCAACTCATTAGCCTCACAACAAAATTTTATTTTTTAAGTCAGGCTGAATAGTGTCCAAAAAGAAGAGAAAACAATTGTGCTTGTTTTCCCCATTTGTTTTTCTCTGGCCGCTACCCAGAAAAAAATCTTCCTTCCTGTTCATTTATTAGCTGCATTCTCATAATTACCAACGCCTTAATGCTACCATACGAAAAAAGCAATTTAGGTAGGCGTAGAAGTGTATGATATTATTTGATGCAAAAAAGCTGTTGAGAGAAGTGCGGCGCTGCCCGGCGAGCTTAAGAGATTTCAGCGAATGTAAAGTGGAAAAGAGTGGGGAGGACTAACGAGGAGGGCTAATCAGGAGAATGGATTGACTGTCTGGAACTCAGCTATCCAGCGCTCCGCACTACCAGCCTCCAAAAAAAGGCAGGAGAAACACAAACTGCCTCTTCAGTGTCACCATGGAAACGAGCCACCGTGTTTTACTTTTATTTCATTAAAAGTTTTTTTTTTTTGTTGTTGTATTCCCACTGGAGTCTTTTGAACTGTACGCCCTAATCCGGTCAGATAAAAAAGTAGTGCCTTGGCGCCCAGCTTGTTGCATGTCAGTCTGTGTTAAATTGCATTAAACCAAATTCTCTTTACCTAATGTTTGGGCCAATTCCAATTTCTGATGCGGAATATTTGCGACTTGGAAGCACAGCTGGAGTTAAACGTCATACTTGGACGATTACTTCTTTTGTTTAAAAGGACAGCGCGATTTACGCCGTAACGCTAGGTTCTTATTTTTGGGCGTACGAGACACAATGCAAAAACGATTCCGGTCATGTTCTTTATATCGATCTCTTCAACCCATTGGTTGTATGACAACAAGCCCTATCCTTCAACATAAGTACAGTTTCAACGCATGTTTAAGTGGTTACGTCAGTGCCTCCCCAGTCATGAACCTCACCGCACGTCATTGGCGTACAAAGCCGTATGCAGGCAATTAAAAGCATTCAAAAGGGCTGAAAAAAATCCAGGGACAGAAAGAGAGCAACAAAATGAAAAGAGAAGATCCTGGGCCATGTCCTTGTCTGTTCTTCTGCTTTATCCTCCCCACTTCATCGGTGCTGTGGCCATGCAGGACGTGTTCAGGGCAGTCAGGCAGACAGTATATTCAATTGATTAAGCACAAAACTTGCTAAAGCAATGGGTTCATCTTTTTCTTTTCTTTTTTAATTTGTTCTTCAGCTGCCAAGGACAAAAATGGCAACATTCAGCCATTTTGATGGAAGGCGGAAGCCCTTGAACTAGAAATGTTGTTATTTTTCCCCTTCGCTACTTTGAAAAGATTTCCAAATGTTTTAAAATATCTGTGATGTCCTTTCATGAAAATACAGCAAGTATAAAGAATGATTCCATCTTTATACAAACTAGCCACATTTGTTTTCAATCAGCACTACCCATAAAAGCAACCAGCCAGGCGCTCCTGAAAATAAATGATCGGTATACAAGTAATTTTATACTTTATTTTATATCAAATGTTTCTATAAACAATTGTACAAAGTAATCAAATAATTTGGGGAAAAATGCTGAAGAATACTTTGTAGCTTCTTCCGTACCTCATTTCAGGGGGGTGATAAGGTGTCCAATGACAGCAAAAGGGTGCTGACATCAGAGCCTTGGGGAACACCAGTGGCGATTAGCTATCATAATACGAACCTTGATTTTTATTTGAACTTCATTTGAACTTTTCTAAACTTTTCATGTCTAACTGTTGAGTCTTTCAGTACTTCTTGCACCACTTGCTATTTAATCTAAAATGAACGTATTGATTTTTGTTTAAATTATTATTGACACAACCTTTGTGGTTTTAATGTGTACCCTGCTTTTTGCCCAAAGTCAGCTGGGATAGGCTCCGGCTCACCTATTACCCTAATGAGGATAAGTGGTAGAGAAAATGGATGGATGGAAGGGCTAATAAAGCCAATTAGATTGAAATGAATGGAAATGACCGTAGAGTGAGGTCAGGATTTCTAAAATATGAAGCAGACATGGAAAAAAAAAACAATGAAGTAGTTCATATAATTCAAGGCCTGATGGGCTTTGGTTGCTTAGCAATAATCCCAAACGAGGACGCACTCTGACTTGTTTCAAAATTGCCCGTCGGCCAGCGTTAATGGCCTCCGGCGGCTCACCACGGAACCACGTTGCACAAATCATTTCTCTTGGCAAACATGAGGAACCAAATGGGTGACACAGACAGATGAGTGAGTGTGACAGGCTTGACAGCTTACAATGCAGATGCACCGCTAGCTGCTGAAAATAGAGGCAGCGGCGGCATTGTTAGAAGCAATGTTTTTATATGTGACACCTATGCCATCTTGCCTCAATTTGGGCGTGTGGCTTCTCTAAACACAGCAAGTCTGTGTTCTCTAACAATGACGAGCTGAGTCAGACTATCATCCGCCACCTAACGAGACACGAGATCGGAATTATTAACTTTACAGTGACTGGTTTGAATTTTCTAAAGTCAGCTGTGAGCGCAACCACAATGGCACAGTTAAGTGAATTGCAATAACAATCGAAGTATTCTTATCTGCTCTAGTCTCAACAACCGGAACGTCTCCAACCAATTTACAAGCTCGGCTCATCTGTTTAATTTTTCATCAGTTTTCAGCCCATATGCAGACGGGTATGTCACACAGCCCCCCCAAAACACCATCTGTCTGATGTTATGTTGGTCGGAATTGCTTAAAAAAATAGCCAATTAGTGACACTGCACAGAACACACACACACACACTACATTACGTTGAACTCAAACATCTTCAACACTTCATATGAGATAATTTTTTGAACAATGGTGAATCAAGTTGGCAAAATTCAGTTATACAATAATATAGTACTATACATAATAATAATATATGTTTATTAATATATTTATTTATGAATACAATTATAAATACATTTACAATATATGTTAAAAGAGATATTATGTCAACACTACAACTATGGCAACAGTTGCACTTTGTTTTTTTACTCTTGCACTTCTTTCCTGTCATTCTCCATGCAGAGCGTTCTTCTGTTCTGTCTGTATTTAATTAACAGCCATGCTGCTACTGGATGCCGGGTCGCTCCTCTTAGTGATGATTTATTCATTTACAATAGAAAATATATAGAAAGTACTTTTTCTTTTACCAAGCGCATAGAAAGTTCATCTGCATGTGTGTGCAAAAAAGCAAAAGTTTCGCACAAAAGTTCTCTTTTGTCTCCCACCGCAAAATTCCTCACGATTGTCGATCGTTGGCGGAGCCCTGCGCTAAACGGGATTCGGCTTGCGTTTATTTTTGGATGGCAACAACTTGAACTCTTGAGCAGCTGTGAGGAGCAGATGGATGTGATCATTTTGGCAGCCAAACATGCTGACAATCAACCCAATTTTTACACCGAACGTCCAAATATTTTCAATAAACAATCCACCGCTTCTCCTTTGGCTCGTGTGACTCAAGTACAAGACTGGGATTTGATGGGATGTTTTTTGGAATAATCCCATTTGAGTTGGATTTACGCGCTTTCTCAATACACGGGCCGTGATACGATTCCAGGATCAAAACCGATTTTCCGATTCCCAATTGGTTTTCGTCTCACGCCCCTAGATGGCACAGTTCTAAGCCCGGAATTGTGTCATTCCTGGACTTGAAGCATTTGGTGATGTTTTTCGGTCTTAGTTCAATTTAAGGACATGTTTACATGAGGCTTGTAACATCTGCTGCTGTTGTTTGAAGAATTCATAAAAATGCCTAAAAATCCAATTCAGCAGCTAGTAAGAATTTATGCACGTGCAATCAAACAAGCGCTTTGACTAGAAACCAAAAGTAAAATCTTCCGCTACTTTTGTCTTTAAACTCCGCCGATGAGATGAATGCCTTTGCGTGTTCTATCTGCTGATGTTGCAAGAAAAGTGCAATCGTCGTTACTTACTTGGCCCAAGCAAGCGGCTCATTAGCCGGCTGTAATTTAAAAGCAATAGTTGGATTATAATTATGCTGCTCCAAGGCACATCAGGTGGAGAGTGGACATCTCGCGCATAACTTTTAGAAGCTCTGCTGCAAAAAATAAAATATGAATTCTAGCTGTGTTGTGTTCATATCGTTCCGTGGAAAGTATTTGAAAATCTTCAAGTGAGGCCGGGCGTTTGGTCCCCGACGGTGCTCGGCCTTTTAATGTGTTGCCTCTCGGCGGCAGATCGCCGCTTTTCAAGATCATTATGTCGGAGTTATCGTCGCGGCTGTCTCTCCGTTTGAGTCAGGGTTGCATGTCTGTGGAGCTTGATTCTGAGCTCACTTTGGCGGCCCAGAATACGGCGTTTTAACGAGGCGCGGCGTTACAATTTTGACGAGGGCCGTAAAAATGCAGGGAATTAGCTAACTTGAACATAAGCGCCCGTTAAACGGCTTCGACCCCCTTGAGGAATTTGACAAACTATTTTCTATTGTGTTAGGCAGCTGCAGCTGATGCAAAAATCCATACCAAAAAATGTACCTGATTGTTTGAATTTATGGTTTAGTTAAGTTACAATAAGGTTAATTTTACGGTTCTGCTAGTATTGGAGGTTAAGCTTTGTTTATATTTGTAAACAAACAATGAAAATCCAAGTTTCCATTCTGTGCCTGCACCGTTGTTGGCGTGACAGCAATACGGTTCCGACGAATCCCATTCCTGCTCTTCGCAAGCCACATTAGTCGCTCGCATTAGCCCGGGCAGTCGAGTCGGGCCGATCGGAGCGCTCGGCTCCGTCCCCGCAATCGCTGTCAGCACAAATATCGGAAGGCAAACGTGAAGACAAGGCAGCAAGGAGCAGATGGATCGGAAGACATCATTTAACACGCTCGCAGCTGCTATATCGCCCCCCTTTGCCCTGCGCGGGAGTGTGAAAGTTGGCCAAATGTGGTCGACGGGCGTGCGACGATAAATATTTTAAGCGGAGGACTTTGCCTCGTCTCTCCGCATCACTTCACGCCATCCCTCTTCCCCCTCGCCGGCCCGCACGTGCAAAAAAGGCAGCACTCGTGAGGACAAAATGTATTAAAGGGCTGCGGTCGACAGGTAACCTTTTTTTTTTTTCGCCCCACGCTGCCTGACGCGGCGGCCGCTTGGCACGGGTCCGTGTTGCGGCCGCCGCCTCGGGGGGAGTAAATGGCAACAACGACGAAAGCAAAGCGGACAAGCTATGAAGTCATTGAGTGTGTAATTCGAAGAGCGCGTGAGGTGAATGTTTGACTAGAGCTGAGCACATTCCAAAAGACAGTTTTATTTTTCTTGCTTTGATTGCTTGCAAAATGTTGATGTTAAAAATGGTTGCCAGACTGGAAGAACTGAGTGGAGTTAACGACAAAGGTCATCATCGCGACCCGGGACGGCCAATGTCACATGCGAGCGAGTACTCTCGACCGGATCTCCTAAACGCACTTGATGGCAAGTCTCCTGATGAACTTGACACTTTTCCACCTCCGTGCCATTTCTGCGAGGGCGCTTTTTACGCCAAGCGTCACTATGCATCAGCGCAGCGAGATGTCGCAGGGGGAGGCCTCACCTCATCCGCCGCCTCGCCACGTAATTGACGGACACCGCGAGAGGCCAACGCGGGAAATCTGCCCCGGTGCCCAAATAGGCTATCCGGGGTGCAGATGAACTGGAATATTAGAAATGCTAGCGCGCCTATCCGAAGTATAAATAGTTTCCCTGGTGGAAGGCAAAATTGATGAAATCGGCCATGTTGATTTCGCTTTTCCTGAATCGCTCAAGTCTCAACGCCGGGATAAACAATCTCACATTTCAGAATCAATACGCCGCCTCGCCATTGAGCGGCGACGAATGTTAGCCCTGCCTCTCATCCTAACTCAGTGCTTCTCAAATAGTGGGGCGCGCCCCCCTTGGGGGGCGCGGTGCAATTCCTGGGGGGGCGCGTCTGACCCTGGGGAACAGGCTTTTTTTTTGGCAGTACTAGAATAAAGTGTAATTGCGCGTTTACTACAGCAGGGGGCAGTGGCGCTCTCATTGTTACTTCTGTCACGTTTGCGACAGTGCAACATTTTACGACTTACAAGACAAGTTAGGATAGTCACGGTGGGGGGGGGGGCGCGAATAGTTTTCTTCTTGCTAGGGGGGGGGCGTAACAGAAAATAATTGAGAAGCACTGGGTTAAATAAAGGTTAACCTAAAAAAAAAAAAAAAAAAAAAAAAAAAAGTGAACCCTGAACTTTGAACCCGTGGTGACCCGCGGTGACCCGCGGTGACCCCGTGGTGACCCCGTGGTGACCCCGTGGTGACCCCTGGGTGACCTTTGAAAACTGAACTTTCAACTCTAGTTAAAAATCGAAAATGTGCACATGACCCCGTGAACTTTGAACCGACCTTTGACCCCTGGGTGAACTTTGAACCGTAAACTTTGACCTTTGACCCCTAGCTAATTACATTTTTTTTTTTTTTTTAAACCGGCATAGCAGAACGATCCATGGTCTTCAGATGCCGCGCTGTCGCCATCTCCTGGTCAGTTAGTGAAATGCTTTTGCTGATGTTTTTTTTTCTCTCAATTAAAACAAATCAATTAGCCAGTTGGTTTTCTTTATTTAATATCTATTATCAGACAAAACCAAATTGTGAATCAGTCACCTAGGCTATAGCAGAACAAACAATCCATGGTCTTCAGATGCCACGCTGTCGCCATCTCCTGGTCAGCTAGTGAAATGCTTTTGCTGTTTTTTTTTCCTCTCAATTAAAACAAATCAATCAGCCAGTTGGTTTTCTTTATTTAATCTCTGATATCAGACAAAACGAAATTGTGAATCAGTCACCTAGGCCAGTGCTTCTCAAATAGTGGGGCGCGCCCCCCTTGGGGGGCGCGGTGCTATTCCTGGGGGGGCGCGTGTGACCCTGGGGAACAGGCTTTTTTTTGGCAGTACTAGAATAAAGTGTAATTGCGCGTTTACTACAGCAGGGGGCAGTGGCGCTCTCATTGTTACTTCTGTCACGTTTGCGACAGTGCAACATTTTACGGCTTACAAGACAAGTTAGGATAGTCACGGTGGGGAGGGGGGCGCGAATAGTTTTCTTCTTGCTAGGGGGGGGCGTAACAGAAAATAATTGAGAAGCACTGTCCTAACTCAGCTTTAGTGTTGGCTCGTGAGTGAACGATTCGTTCAAATGAACGTTTTTTTTTCAGTGAACAAGAGTGAACGAATCACTTTAGGAAGTGACCACGTCCACTTTTCCAACAGCCAATCGGAAGGCAATTTTAAATTGACGACGCCACGCCTACTTCACATCTCACCAATCACAAGGACCCTTCGTCTGCATCACCGCGCCCCCCTTTCCAACCAATCGGATTTCATTCTCATTGCCCCGCCCACTTCCTGAGACCTCTTGACAATGTTTGACAGTCGCCGTGGCGTGATCAAGTGCGTCGACACGCACACAAAGCAAGCTTATTAGCAGCAATATTTTTGTCAACACATTTATCCCTACTATGCTAGTATCACGAATGGGAGTGGAAATGGAGCAGGGCAACCAAGTGCAGCTTGGACCAGGGTTTATTGGCGGAACTCAAAATACAGACTCGGTAAACTGACGTAACTCACTAACAAAACCTAACAAGACTGACGGAAAAAGACGTGAAACAAAATATATGTGGAGCCACAATAAGGGGGCTTTTATTTTCTTTTTTTAGGTAACGTCATTGCATAGGCCCCCCATCTGCTACTCCTGGATGCCAGAGTGCTCGAGATTCCACGTTCTCATCCGGCAAGCGTAAATTCCGTGAACGGCACACTAAACGGGAAGGTCTCCAGATTGTGAAGTGCTGGTTGTCTTCCAAATGGAGAAAAAGCAGGAGGGGCACGACAGGTCCAGTTGTTGGAGAGCCTCTTTGTCTGGCAGCAGATCGGTTTCTGCAGTGCACTTAACCACACGCGGGGATTTGATCAATGCGTGGGAGGCGAGGCAAGTCCGAGGTGATGGAGGTACCTGCCAGGGCCTCACCAGCGGCAGCTCTCTTACTAATACACTCCCTCTCCTGAGGACATGAATCTCAGTCGCGGCTGGAGCCCGCACAAAAACAGAATCCAGAGTGGATATAGAAGTGCAACTTCATACTGTAGAGGCTATGTTTAGCACCTGGAAAAAAAACACCATTATTTTGGGGTTGAGAGGCTAAAAATGATGGACGTTTTTAATCATGATATTCTGCTGGTCATTATATGTCGCCAGCATCGATAGATGAACAAAGACACATTATTTTTGGTGAATAAATCATTCTCAGAGCAATTAAATGAAACTGGATAATTTCCCGTGGCACATCTGATGATAATCTCTCAATAGGCATTCACACAAGCCTCATTCATCACTAGATTTGATCATTTAGAACAGTGGGCGGGAACCTTTTTGACTAAGACAGCCATAAAAGCAAAATATTTGGAGATTTGTTTCAGCGAGAACCATAGATTGTAAAAATAAATTCAACTAAATGTCAGAATAATAAGCCTCTGCATTTATTTTTTTAAATAATGTTATAATACTCCCCATTAATGCAACTTCTGCTGCTGCATGGATTTGCTGATGTCAGTGGCTTACATGGTTATGTTCAAAATGTGTGCGCAATATTATATAGATTGAAACATATTTAAAATACACACAATTAAAATACACAAACACTCACACAATGCTGATGTATATGCTTTTATACACACACAAGCTTGACGGACGGGTGGGCAGGCACTCCAAACACAACTAAGAGAACATGTGTTTCAAAATTATAGTTTATTTCCACAGTGATAGAACCAATAGAGTTCGTATTACCCGTTTACAGTAAGTCCGTGTGAAAGCACTGAAAAGGCAGACACGCATACGTATGACCTCTCACAGGATGCCAAACCTTCTAACTAACATTTGAAATATTGTTAAAGTGCATTGGGTTAGTCATTTTTCACAATATTGCACGGCCAGCGTCCACATGCATGTCAGTATATAATGCTAAATTATGGCCTGTGGTTTTGTTTATTGGTTAATTATCGTGACTTGAAAAATGAGCCTATCTACCAAGCGAGACCCCATATGGACAAAATTATAAGTATTATTTGTATTTTTACTCAGAGACAACACTTAATCGCCAAGCTGTCAGTATTAAACCTTGTCAGTTATTTGTTAATGAAGAAAAAAAAAAAAGTTAACTTTTTTTTTTTTTTAATACTATTACTGTTGTAACATTACTTGGAGAGAAAATAATTAAAGGTGGCCTTTAGTGTAAAACTGGTCTAAGTCATACCTGTCAGAACTGAGATGCAATTTCACAAGATTTTTACAAAATTTGTGGCTCTTAAATAAATTAAATAAATATTAATTAAATAGCAGTGACTTCTGCAGCCAATTTGAGGTCAAAGCAGAGCTCAGAAAGTGCAAGTATGCTTCAATGCCTACCAATTGCGGGTTAGGTAAGACGACATAACTCGGCGTTAACTACACTGACGCCGTCGCAATCCATCACACGACAACCCGCTTTCCTCTGATGCTTTTCCTCGTTGTGCAAAACTGCGCTAACACAACTAACAAAAAACAAGTTAGCTAATTCCGGCCCTCGCGCCAGCGTGAGAATTGATCGGCAGTGTTTTCAGGCTTTGTGCTTTCGGCGGGAGCCAGACTGATTGGCCGCACTTTTAAACTTAGCGAGGGGATTGATTTGGAGATTAGGGCTTTAGAGCGGCACGCGGTGGGGAGAAGGACGCCGTTGGCCTTGCTTGTTGCCGTGCGCCGTGTTTGCCTTCCCGCCCTGTGGGCACTCGCAGCTTTGACACACACAAACACGCCGCATTGATTTCTGGGTTGGCATTAGCGAGCGATGAGTGACAAGGCCGAGTGGGGTGAAGTGGGGTGCGCGGGGGGTCGATACCCCCTCCTGGAGCACGTCGCATCCAAACAAACATATTCCACCTCATGTGCAAACATATTACCCTGGCTCACCCCCTCCGTAATCCAAACACCTTCACGGGCTGCGTTTGAAGTTTGCTCTCTGGCTCTCCCATTGCGTCACCCTCCATTTTATTTATTTTTGGCTTTTTGTGCTTGTTCGGTTCGGAATACAGTTGAAACATCCAGCGGCTATTTGAACAGAAATCCTCCCATTCTACTTTCAATGGAACCAAATTTCACCTGAATATTGGAGGAAAAGTCACTGACGGTGTAGAGCAGTTCAAGGTCTCTGTGCCTTTAAAAGTGAATTAAAACCAAAATTAAAAGTAAATTATGTTCCAAGTCAATAAATGATTGAATGGCTTAGCACCAGAATGAGAATTACGCAAATGAAATGAGCTGCCAACACAACTAAAACTAGCCCAAATTAAAAATGTTTTTAAATGATACATGATCCTATTATGGCCTTTTAGAGCATTTGTGTAATAATGTTCTTGTGCTGTAGGTTCTTTTAGTAATTTCAGTAAACTTATTTTATTTCACTGCTTTGCTGCTACGTGTTAGACTATTCATTATATTGAATAAAGCTGCCTTGATTGAGTTCGATTTCAGAGGTTCCGCTCTTATGTGTCTGTTGGGGTCTTGTGTGCGTGTGCTTGTGTGTTCCCTTTCACGTCCATTCTAGTTGTGTCACAGGGCCTGTGCATGTGTGTATGTGTCTATGTGTGTGTGTCTATGTGGAGGGGATGCAGCCGAGTGGTCCCTGCCGGAGGCGTACAGAGGCGAGCGGTCACGGGGCCCCGACAGTGAAGAGAGCAGAGTCCCTGTCAGTGGCTCTTCTTAACACACCACTGCTCGCCATGCGGGAACGTGCGAGGGAGCGTTTGACAGTACAAAAAAAAAGTGTGGGGAGGAGATAAACAGAATTCAATTTAAAAGAAAAAAAAAAGAGCCAGATTCTAGTCGACAGATGGAGCCGAGAGCCAAGCACCTTAATGAAGTCCTGTTAGCTGATATTCACATGATTGCAAATTAGTCATTTGTCGTCTGGCGTAACAACTCGGGATGGGCGAATGATGACACCAGGTGTCGGTACCGACCTTATTTAAAGGTATCGGGTACTCGTGGTGGACGCTGGTACCAACCAAGTATACTAAAAGGCAAAAAATAAATCTGACACAAGTCCTCCTCACCAGTGGGTGGCGCTACACTGTGGCAGTTTGACACTTCTGCCTCAGAAATTCATTCTTTCATATAAAATTATATCAAAACTACAACAGGTGTCGGATTGGTGAGCGGTACTCGGACTCAAAACAAAGTGGCATGGATAATCCCGAGTAACAAACCATAATATTAGGCACACAGTGACGGAAACACTGTCTTCACCGGTAAGACACTATAGGACAGTAGTCTTGACACTTTTTCTTGCTTTTCACTACTGTACAGTATGACTACATTAAAATTAAATTAAAATGCATATGTTAATCGTTATTATTAACTTATTTATTTATTTTGAGCTGGCAGCCAGTCAGCTGGGATTGACTGCAACGCACCCGCTTCCCTAATGAGGACAAGGGCTATACAATACGGATGGATGGACGGATGGATGTCTTTGTAAAGCAGAGAGAGTCTCGTATTGGATTTCATTAGCGACTTTATAGTGCTGCTTTCTTCCACTGGGCACGCATGCACGCACGCACGCACACACGGCGGTGCAAAGTAGCCACACACAAATTCTTTTTGCAAGACAGCTTTGTCTCCCACACCTAATCCACCTTTTGTGCCATGACTCACTTTGTCCAGCACAACTTGTTTTTAGCCTCCACGCTCCACCTCCCGCGGCCCTTCAGCTACACTGTAAAGGTCGCGTCTGTGCCACCTTGAAAACGGCCAGCCGCCGCGGGACGGAGGGCGCGGTCGAGCGAGGGCAAGCAATATTGTGTCGTCGTGAATGGAGCAACTAAATTAAAGAGCAGAAGGGGGCTTTTGTGAGTGGCACCTACTAAACTGGAAACGGGCTGGTTTTGGTGCTCATGGCCACTATTTAATTTTTAAACACAACAGATGGGCTGTGAGAGGTGAAATAAAAATTTGCTAAAACATTTAAAATCGTTTCTTCTAACACTAAACTCTTAATTAAATAGATTTTTTTTTAGAATTCAAGGAGTCAGGGAGGAGGTCAATTTAGTCCGGGTTGTTAGTGGAAGTTGCAGTCAGTTATTGCTTAACGTGCAGAGCATTTTTTTTCCAAACTGAAATATTATCAAGACAATTTTAAAATAATGGACACAAAGTTATATTGTGTGAAAAAAAATAAATTGCCTTAAACATCTCATGACGCTAGCGCTGCTAAACTCAGCTGCAGTTCAGTTGTACCCCTGAAATAAAAATATTCTCATAATCTGTAATTGGGATTTGTGTCAGATTTTTTTTTTTATGTTGCATTGTAATATTTACAGCCTATGAACGAACTAATTATTGAAACTCATTAGGAAAAATAAATAAATACATTTGCAATACATTAAAAAAATGGAGTGACACTTTGGCCAGCCCTGCACTAAACGTTTGTAAAAGTGACATGAATGCGGACTTACAGGTTGTGGACTTGCGTTGCTCATCTTGCTACATATTCTACATATTCAGGGGCGCTGCAGCGGCCATCTTCCTCTCTTTCTTGTGCTGCATGAGGCTTCTCAGGGAATCTTTGGCTTGGGGAGACACGAGCGACCCAAAGGGGCAATCATCTTGGCCGTCTCCTTGAGCGGCTCCCGGTCGGCGTTCTCTGGGTTTGCGCCACCACGGGGCTCCGAGATGCGGCGGAGCAGAAGCGACGAGGTGCCGCACGGACTGAAGACTTGCTGCCGGGGGGCGCTGTTAAAGCAAGGAAGGCCTCTGGTCGGCGGGGGCAGCTGCCTCGTCTTGCCAGCAAAAGTCTTTGAGGATGACGAGTGTCTGAGCGGCTTGACAGCGGGAAGTGACGCGCCCTCGCCACGGAGGGACGGGGCAGCGGCGGCGACCGGGTCATGCCACGTGGCCGCAGGCGAGCTTGGACACTGACTTGGCCGTCGAAGGTCCGCCACATATGACGTGAGGTCATCGAGAGGAGCGTCGGCGTCAAAACGGGCCCTCGTGTCCTTGTCCTTCGTCTGGTCACTGCGGGCCTCGGTGGGGAGAATTTTTACTGGTCTTCCCGGGCGGAAACGCTCGCTGAAGTTGAAAGGTATTTGAAGCTGCAGGAAAGAGCAAAGAAAAATCCAAAGGATTAAAAAATGAGGATGAAATAGTCATGAAAGAGCATAACGAGGCAGACTTGGAGATGTTGTAGGATGCTGCTCCAGAAATGACACATTATTTTTTTTTGGATGTCGCGCAGACATTTGAATATTTTTACAGCTCCAAAAGAAAACTCAAAAAGAAAATTAAAAAGTCTCCGTTTCTTGCACTTGTTTATTTGCATCACAGCTGCCAGTCACCAAACTATTCCTGGAACAGGAGAGACAAAGTTACAGAGGAAGCCTTGACTCAGCACTTGGAGGAGTAACCTTGGCATGCGATTCACGTCTTTCGAGGCGCTTTGTGACGGGCCACCGCAGACCGAGTCAGAGGACCGCAAAGGCGCCTGACTCACAAAGTGCTCGCACACTTTTTCAGTGGAAAATGTGTTAGGATTCTCACATCATGGAAGCATCGTTGATATTTTGCATGGGCGACGATTGCCCTCCAGCATTAGCTGCTAAGAAACCAAAGTAAGACAACTTTGCAAAGTAGCCTGTACGCAGCTCACATCATCAATACTAGATGATCATAGACCTGAATAGTTGCTGGGGAAAAAAAAAAATCAATGTGAAAGGGAATGTTTGGCCATCTGTTTTTTTCCCCCAAGTTGTGGTTTCAGGGAGGAAGACCAACTGAAGCTGTCACACGCGCTTTTTCCACAGCAAATCTTTGACTCTGGCTTAGGCAAAAAAAAAAAAAGCCCAACCAAAAACAGCTTGGCAATTTAGCGTCATCCATCTGTCGACGACACCTGGTGCTAATTGGCGCTCATTTGGGTTTGGCCAAGAACGAGCGCTGGAATTTGCCCAAAATGGCTGCTTCAAAGCAAAATGGCCGACTTCCTGTTGCATCTTTTTTTGTGATAGGTGCTTATCGAATGTTGTGCTAATTGTTGAAATTAGTATCAGGTCAACTTTTTTTTTTTTTTTGTCCACATCCTGTCCTTAAAAATGTGCAAAATGATCAGTTAGACCAATAGCTAATACGCAAACCATATTTCTGGATATAATTCTAAATGCAACGCGGAGAATAGGATCATGAGGTTCCACTTGATGAATAAAATAAAATAGCGGTTGATAGTTTCATGATTTCTCATCTTGTTTGCTTGTCACTTCAACTCAGTAATGACCCGCCGCCAACACAATTCAGCTCTGCGATGATGAGCCGGTAAAGCACAACGCCGCACCTGTGACCCGGTTGACACTGACGCATTCCCACCGGACGCTCAGCGCTATGAGGTATCTCTGACCTCCTCGCAAGCGCTCAGGCGGCCCCGCGAGGAAGCCGAGGAGGCTTATTAGATAAATCCAGTCAACGAGAGGCGATGGCGCAGCTGCTCGGGTCACAATAAAAGCCAACATTGCACCATCAGCGTTCATCTGGCAGTGCATAAATACAGCTTCCCGATGACCCGTGACCCCACCGCGGGGATGAGATCCTACTTTGAGATCCGGATTCTTTAAGGCACGGGCGGGCGCTTTATTTTTCGCTATGACTCTGAAACGGCCTGAAGCTATCTGAAGCTATTAACAACATGAAGGGTGTTTTAGCGCAGCCATTTCTTAAGGATGTGTGAAGATTGTGTGCTGGGTACTCAGGCCACTGCCTGCTGTTTCTATGCTCCACAGATGACAGGCTGGTCATTGGATGTCCGAGACCACAGCACCACCTGCTGGTACACCGGCGCATAGCATGTTGAAAGATGTATGCTTCATGCCACATTATTTTACATGAACCTTGGGTCATTTGGGAATTGTACTTTAGTTTACCTGACTACACTATACTTGCGCCTGACAAATCTACTTTTTTAATGTTTGTTATTGTTTTTAAACTAAGACTAAAATGACTAAAAACTAAAAATGAATAAAATCTCCCAAAGGACGATGAGGAGGAGGGTCATTGCGACACATCAACTAATCAATAAGGCAGCACGGCGTTTCCGAGCTGGAGGAGGCCAGAGTGTCGTTTAAATGTGGCTGTGAGAATGGCGACATGGATGCCCGAGCACAGCGCTTGCCTGCTTTCGTGAGTCAGTCGTGTCCGACGGCACGTTTGTTCTTGGAAAGACGACACAATTGACGTGTTCCGACAGGAGGATATGACGTAAACGCACAAGCAAAACCACGCATGCTGTGTTTGACTTCATTTGATGACATGGAAGAAATCAACTAAAAGCAGCATAACAGGGGGTCTCTGTTTTAAGTGTTGTTGTTGTTTTTTTTTTTAAATACAATTCATTATTTGCTCTAATTATTAATTTACATCTGTTCGCAAAGGTTAGTGATAGGCGACTTTAGTAGAAAATTCTGCTTAGGTTATAAACTGAAGACCCCCTATATGGACAAAAGTCTTGGAACACTACGACTTTCATTTGCACTTGCTTATAGGTGCAATGGTGTCCCAATACTTTTGCCTGATCCAAACTCAACGCACAAAATGAATGCAAAACAATGAAGACTTGGAAAAATAAATCAATCCTGAATTGAAAGTGAGCGCACCGAATGCATGCAGATGGAGGAGGGCATGCTTGACGGTTAAGACGTTAGAGAGAAGTTCTACTGTACCAGGCCCGGTCAGTGAAGTACTGCACTAGGTGCTCCACTCCTTGCCACATTCATTACGTGTGGGCAGGCAGAGTTAAGAGGGGAAGATGAGGAGAGGAGGCGTTAAAAGATGAAGGAGTCACAGAGAAGAGCGAAGAGGAAGGCAAAGAGACTTTGCTGAGGTCGGAACAAATGCCACAACAGGATTACTTCATGGTTTAGAAGAATGTCACAAAGAGGCAAATGTACCAAATAAACAATTGATAAAATTCGAAATGATGATTTAGATGAGGTAGATAAAGGTTTTGGGGGGGAGGGGGGCATTTTGTTGTTGATTCTAACACTTGGTCCTTTCCGGAGTATGGCTTCGTTTTTTATTTTGATAACGGATTAAAAGTCTTGCTATAAAGGGGCGTTACGGTCGATAGCAGAATAATTGATAGGCGACAGACTTCAGCGTGAGTTAAGGGAAACAAAAATGATCTGCACACAAACAATATAAAGCCAGGAAATTGCGGGATGAGATGACTTTGGGCTTTTAAATGGCTGTTCCGGTGACAGAGGGTAAAAACCAAAACAAAACAAAACAAAAACGGCAGTTTAGCGTGTTAGTGACTCACTCTGTCTGCGCTGGGGCATGCCAGAACAGGTCACGGCCTGGTGCTGTGCCTGCCACGGGGGCGGTGAGGGGGTGGGCAGCACACCCTACGCAGAGAGAAAATACACAGGACAAAAAAGGCATGACGAAGAGGGACACACACACACACGCAGAAGGATGAACAAAAGCACATACGGGCAAACTGACACGCACATTTCCTCTGACCAAGTGGAAAAAAATCACATTTCCATCCACAGATGTCAGCTGTCAACTTGACAGCTGACATGACAGCTTGCACAAGCTCAGACAGCAGGTGGAGACACATTTTCACCTACATTTGTGTCCATCTAGTTTTTGTGTGTGTGCGAGCGTGTGTGCGCAGTTAATGATTGCAAGGAGCTTACACACACACACACACACACACACACACGAACACAGAGAAACAGTCCCCCCGGAGAGATGAAAAGTGAGACAGCACTACGGTCATCACGTCGGGACGGCAAATCAAACTCTTCTTAAATCGAGAGAGGAAATGAATTGACTTCCCGGGAGAGGCGGGGGTCCTCCTGCTGAGTTCTGCTGGAGGAAGAATGGAACCTTCACTTTCGTCAATGAACACACAGAAAGCCTTCATTAACAAGAAGGTGTCTTTGGCGAGCAATATTTTCTTGCAATAGATGTGTGTGATTCGAGAAGAGCAGCAACGCTTTTAGCACTTCCCTAAATGGTTGATGACGCTAAGCTAAATCTTGCTACGTAGCTCCCATTCCAATTTGCAGGAGTATCTCATTGGTGCCATATTTAGACGCACGCGTAATGCCCTACATCCCAAATTACAGCTATCGCACCAGCCTCCCGTTTTGTTTGCTGAACATCTGAGTGAGCAGCAAAAACATTTCCCCCCACGCTCATGATTGCCTCTGGGAGTCATTCAAGAATATTGTTTTTTTTTTTTCCCCTCCGCTACAATTGACAGTTAAGCGGCAGTTAGAGCGACTCGTCCCGCTGCGACAACTGTTCCCGCCGTTTGTCCCACAAAAATTGTACCCGACATAAATTTGGACTGAAATATACTGCGGGCAGATGGGAATGGCTTGACTGGGGATTTGTTGGCCTACCTGAGCTAATCAGAATTCTCAACATTAGTCAAGTCCAAACTTTCTCATGTTATCGTACAACTTTGTTAACGCGGTTAGATGTTATCAAGATCCCCACTGAGAGCAAGTGGACTCGACTTGCCGGTCGCCCAGGCAACAGTGAAACCACACGATGCTGTGCGTGGCGGGGGGGGGCACAGTGTGTGCTTCGGAAGCTCAACCACTCCAGTTTATCAGAGACCGAGCAGCTGGCTCTGCAAAGACACTTTTGAAATACGAATAAATGGCCTTCATGGATTTTTAGAGGTCTGGGGAAAAACAAAGTGGCTATATTTTAGCCTACATATAATCTGTCAGCACGTTAGCAATTTTACCTCATCACGACACTTCCCGTCTGCCTCTTTCACTCATTCATCTCCTCCATATTTTTTTCCTCCCCTCCGCAACACAAACAGCGGCCTCGCAGCCCGCCCCGGTTATTAAACGTGTGACAAGCCGGCTGACAAGCTCATAAAGCGTCCTGGGCTGCGAGGTCAAAGCTTGGCACCCCCGTGCCAAACACAAAAGTTGATGAGTGACTCAGCAATTTGCGGTGGAGAGGACTACCGGCCTCTGTGTGTGGTGCACATTTAATACTGAAGCGAAGAAAATAAAGGGAATAGTGAGCGGGTGTGGATAATATGTGGACTCACAGCGTGACCGGGGGTTCTCCAATGGGTCTGGGTGGCCTTGTCACATGGGCGCTGCAGTCGCTTGTCTCCCGGCGGTCGCAGAAGCGACGGCGCCCTCTGACACTGGCACCGCACCTGACGCTCTCGGGCGAGCTGGGGGGGAAAAAAAAGGGTCAGAAGAGAGAAGTTGATTTTACTGGGGGATTACGTGAACATGGACTACTGGATCGAATAACTAGCTCAGCAATAATTGCCCGGGCTGCTCGGGAGGCAAACCAAAATCTTTAAGAGAACAAAGGAAATCTAGTGAAAGCAGGCTCGTGTCGTTTTGTGTTTTAACGAGTCCGGTGAGCAATGAGGCTGACCTAAAGTCATCTATTAAATAAAGTACAGCCTGAAATGTCTTTGTCTGAAATCCTTTTTGGCTGTGCGCTACTTTCTCAAAGTGCTTGCATGCCAAGATGAGGCCGATTGCGGACATTGCAAAATTATTATTACTTTTTTTTTTAAATGTTTGGAGTTAAACTTACAAGCAAAATCGTGGAAGAAAACAGCTGCATCATAATTAGTGTCAATTTAATGGAGTGGCAGTGGTTTCTGCACATGCGTCATAAAAACACACCATTCATTTTTAGGATTTGTTTTTATTTGTTAAAGCCCAACTGTAGCTCCTTATTCAACTCCCAACTGATAAATCACCTTTTGTAGCAAGGGCTCAAGAGTTCTGCGCTAAAACTTGTCAACCTTATGTGGGTGAGCATCTTTTAAGTCAGCAAATGTCAGATTGGTGACCATTGGCCAGGACACCGAAACACTAAAAGAGCCATTATTGGCATGTGTTGCATTTTCTCCCCATTTGTGTACGCCAGCTGCAGTGGTCACCTGACGGAGAAGCCAATATCATTGGAATTCTGCTCAGTCCAATTCTTCTTTGAATTCACGCCGCCAGGTGCCATATGCAATGCCGCCATTCCTCCTTCCTTCCTATCTGCCTGTTGAGGGCGCTGCGATATTGCGTGGGACTGGAGAACCAGTTGTTTAGGTGCTAGCTCTAATTGGGAAGGCTCACGAAGCCTGGATTTGACATTTGGGTATTTGCGGCCGCGGATTTGAATATGTCAGACGGCCGTACAGTTGTTTGGCTAACAAGGGAGAATCTCTTCAAACCACTAATGAGTGTTAGGATGGAGCAAGCTAAAAGCAGACAGGAGCGAGATATTGGTCGCCGGCGGTGGGCGCAAGGCAACTTGCGGTGGCCACTTCGATTTTATCGGTGCCGTGGAGAGTTGCACCGTCCGCCTCTGACTTCAGCATTGTTTGCGGCAAGTACTGATGACATTTCAGACAGAGGGGGAGTCTCAATTCAGACTTGGTAGTGCTCCACTTAACGCAAGATGGGGGGGATCAGAATGGACGATTTGGAATTGCAGCAAAAATGTTCCCGTTTGAAATGGTTTTAAATATACGCATAGAAACTCTGCTCCCAGTTAACATTTTCAATTTGACAACTAAGAAAATGTTTTTATGTCAAATAAGTACTTTGAATCCTGAAGCTAGGCTCAATAATATCGTTTTTTTTTGTTTTTGTTTCTGTGAGCATTTTCCACCAAAAATTGAAGAAGAAGGAAAAAAAAAAAAAAGAACCCAGAAATCTAAGAGAGCATTTCCAGGGAATGAATGTGGGGAAAGAATGTTGGAGCCATAAAGGGGCCGTTTTACCGCTTGTTCCTGCTGATGCTGCTGCAGCTGCTGACACTGCAGCGTGAGCTGAACGATGGTCTTGTCTCGACTCCTAAGTTCTTCCCGGAGCGCGTGCACCTCCTTCAGCAGCTCCTCAAACTGCAGACGTGCACAAATGCTCAGTGTGTGGACAGCTTCTACAGGAGTGGAGATTGGATCAAATTGTGTTTTTCTTACCTGGGCTACACCATTGGAATTGCCTTCAATCTCCCCCGCAACATTTGCTGCCGAGTCCGCCTTATCCTCCAGCTGGAAGCGCAGAAAGTACACGGTGAGAAGCGATCAATGACAGTTGCTGTAGGGCACGCCTCGAGAGCAATGTCGAGAGGTGGGATAATTTTATTCCTTCACACATACGCCCCCCCCCCCCATCCCGCCGGCCTTGGACTGCCAGGCAGCGGTGACAGACCCGTGGCGCAATCTCAGAGTATACTCATCGCATTTATTTCTCTAAGAAGCATAAATGTCATCTTGCTGCTTGAGTAAATGCGCTAATGGACTTGGATTATTTTTTCCTTTTAGCCAAAAGGTAGTTCAGAGGTTGAGCATGATGATAGGGCAACGTATTTGCTAGACAAATGATCACACATTCATCAGCGTTCAGGGTGCACGCAGAACAATTATTGGGCATATTTTTTTCTTCTCTCTCCACTTGGGATTAGTCAGCAATCTGTGGCGTGTGTTAAGCTTTTAGAACGCGAGTTTGCTTTCATGCATGTGCAGCAGAAAAATCTGGAACATCTGAGCGAGGCTATCGTTTTGTTTGTAAACAAACAAGGTTTGGCCAATCAAGCGGCCAGCGAGTGGATTCATTCAACAACAACAGAACTCATTCCAAGCACCTTTTGATCTGGCTCTCAGTCACCATCCTCTCATTCCTCCAACAGAAACTCAGTTATTGATTTCCTCACACTGGCACGTCAAAGGCATGCAAGCACAAAGGGAAAAAAGCCAATGGAAGAATGACGGTCGGACCTGCAGTAGGTTTTTCAGCCTGAGCAGTTGGTTCTTGACCAGGCTGCAGTCCTGGCTCATGAGCTCCAGCGAGAGCTCATCGGGCACGGGCGCATGGTTGTGTCGCCTCGCTTCGGAGTGGG